>NC_087206.1:29684515-29829413 GCF_015104395.2 Macrobrachium nipponense
ATTCTGGTGAATGTAATTGGGGCGCAACGTAAACCAAAAGGCATACGTAAAAATTCATAATGTCCCCTGGCTGTGCTGAATACTCTCTTTTTCTAAAGGTATCTGGTGAAAGCCTTTAAGTAAGTCCAAACTGGTGAAATATTTGTTCTGTCTTAACAAGGATAAAATATCGTCAGTACATGGCACTGGGAATCGATCGGGAATCGTTTCCTCATTTAAGCGACGGAAATCTACGCATATACGCCAAGTTCAATCTTTTTTTGGTAAGACGATTAAGGGGAAATTATAAGGGCTGTTCGATTTCCTAATGACTCCTTTTTCTAACATTTTACTTACTTCATCATTGATCTCATTCTGGAATTTCATAGGGAGTCGGTACGAAAGTACGTAAATGACTTTATGCTTGTCTTTTAGCCGTATTTGGTGTTCAATGACATCGGTTTTTCCCAAAGATCCCTCGGTAGCAGAGAAAACATCATGATATTTTGTTAAAAGATCACAAAATTTCTGCTGAATCTCCTCTTCTTGAATGTCTTTATTGATTTTATTTTTGATAGATTGTAAGAGGGATTCATCCACAACTGATTGAGCGTGATTAATTTCAGCAACGGTAAGAATGCGATACTCATAAACTTCCACATCCACGATGTGTTGATTTTTGTGAATCACTAGATTGGTATTCAAATGGTTACAGACTTCAATGTTAACTTGTTGCTGTGAATCAACAGTGTATAGTGCTTATGTTACGGACAGTCCATTAATTTTCAGTGACAGAAAGGATTAACATTTCAGATCCCGGCAAAGTCTTCTTTACATGCACTTATATATTCGATGGTACGTTCGGCTCAAGAGTTTGCGTGCAAGCTACTATTACGGGTGTGCGAGAATTCTGTTTGGTCGCTTGAACAATGTCATGATTCATGAGACAAGTGATTGGTTTTTTCCTCAATGTACGTTACTGTTTTGATTGTTTTGCTCTTTTTTGTCCAAAACTGATTTTAAGGTGGTGTTAGAAGATTTATAGAATTTTCCTTTGATATACACGCCGTGTTTGGCAGGGGCTAAGGTAATGTTTTGAATGCCCATAGACGGGTATCCTATAATTACAGCTGGATACATATCAATGTTTTGTACAACTATAAAGGTATCGGTAAGCGTGCGCTTACCCACCTTGTACTGAATTTGAGTTACTCCTACTACACTTAATTCATTATTTCCAATACCTGAAAGCCATACTCCGGACTTCTCAATAGGGAAGTTCGAAAACAACATGTGATGAGTCCGCAAATCCATGATATTACGTGGACTACCAGAATAAAAAAACAGTGTAAAAGGTTGGTGCTCTAAATTTACGGCATGCAATAGGACGTAGTTCATCTTTTATGATAATAGTAGGTATACGGTGAAAGTATGGGAACCTGCACTGGTTTTTTGGATTCGGTCGTGTGGTTCATAGGAAAATTCTGGGTCTTGCATAGATCTTGTAGGTGATTAAATTTATTTGATTCAAAAGATGTTGATACGAATGACCCAACATCACTCCCTCCCCCGCTGGAGTTAATTACGTGGTATTTGGTTTGCTTTGCACTCTCGAAAAATTTGACTGACTCGGTGAGTTTGGGTTCGACAGCCGAGGAACAGAATTTCCTGAAGCCCGATTTGTTTGTTTCTGATTCTGAACAGCGTTACTGTTTACCTGTTTCTTTTTATAGTAATGAGGATTCTTCTTATTATCATTGGCAACATTTTGTGTGGTTTTAGCATTATGTTGCTGTTGGTTACGTGAGAAGCAACGATTGTAAGAATGACTGGAGCTGTTATGAATTGAGCAATAACGCGTTCGGCAGTCTGCAATCATATGCCCTGTGCGCTTACAATTAAAACCTGCTGCGTTATTATTGACAATATTTACTTGCTGTGGTTTACTTTCATTCTTTGCAAAAACTTGAGTAAGCAAGGGGTCCAGATCTGTGCACTTAGACATACGTTTCTTAATTTGTTTATATACGTCTAGCTCCGTACTGTCGGGCGATAGTTTCTTGTCATAACTGTCAAGCAGGTAAAATATGTGAGCCTAATAAAATCTTTCACAGCCATGTTCCTTCCCTTAACCCAAGTGGAAGTAAGCAAACTACCCTGATATTCATT
Source organism: Macrobrachium nipponense (assembly GCF_015104395.2). Lineage (NCBI taxonomy): Eukaryota > Metazoa > Arthropoda > Malacostraca > Decapoda > Palaemonidae > Macrobrachium > Macrobrachium nipponense. The sequence goes on from NC_087206.1 coordinate 29,686,664, forward strand.
CAGCCGGTCAGCAATTAGTGCCACCCTCTCTACAACGGTAAGTTGAGTCATAGAGGCCAGATTAAGGATGTTCCTCACAGTTAAAACTACATCCAAGGCTTCTTCACCGCCATATATGGCCCATAACCTAATTTTATATTCATCCCATGTATCCACCTCTTGGAAAGAGACTCCTCTCAGGTACGAACCTGCATCTCCTTTAGCAAAGTCAATGAAGCTTTTAGCCTCCTGTAATTGTAAGGATGGGTCAGTGATGCATTTTGCTTTTAAATGAGCATCTACTGATGAGATCCAAGATTCGACGCTTTGAGGCAAGAACCTGTTCACCCACCCTTGAAAGGGAGCAATTGCAGACCTTGCACTGACCAGGGTAACAACTGGGTTACTAGGTGCGGGGTTACCGGGTGCAGAGGTGGCCATCGTGACTTTTATTTTTTTCTTATCACTACTATTCCTAGCGATCCTATCAAAATATCTATATGAATACACTCGTCCACTGCGTAAACGCATATGCAATATAAGATAAGAAAAAATGTGTTACAGATAATAACAGAGTCCCCCAAAATGATAAGATTAAAAACAGATAATATGATAAGGATATTTCTGGAGAACTTCTGGAAGAAAAAAAAAATTAGCAACAAAGATAAAAAGGCCTGCTGGGCAAGAATCCACAGTTGAAGATAGATTCCTGCTAGAAAGGAAGATTAAGAATAACGTATAACTCACCCCGAGGAATAATGGACGATCGATCTCGTGTATGGAGAACACTCAAAGTCACACACCAGAATGAATAAAGAATTGTACTTACCTTCAGTATGTAAGAGGAAGATCTTGCTGTTTAGGTGACGTCACTTCCTTGGTTCCGATGTCGCTTTTCTGCAGTGGCCTGAATTCTCAGTTAGCGTTCTGCTCATTCAGTGTTTGTTTGTTGAATGATTCGTTTCCCGTGCTTTATTCATGGTGATCCGATGCTGCAGACACGTCCGGTTTGTTTCTTGAAGTGCTGGAGACGCTCAGTAATGATGATACACCCTCTCGAATTATTATTAATGAGAGACGTTTCTTACGTTTTCATAAAGAGATTCAAAGTTGCTTGAAGATTCTCTCGCCTTTGTTGACTTCTGATATGTTACTTTTTGTTAGTCTTTGGATACTGTAGAATAGTCCGAGACCGGGCTGCCAGCAATGTTGTCTTCCGATGGCATCTACCCGGTAAGCTGCCACCAATGTTGTGCTAAGCCTTGTATAACAAGGCCGCACTGTGAGGTTATTTAGACCTGTGATGTTATATGCAAGTATCGTGTGGTATACTTCCCATCCTCGTCTGAGATTGCGACGATGGTTTCTAAGTCAGTATCTTCTTGGGTATAAAGGCGGAGATGTGTCAAACTCATGATGATAACTTAACAACAATGTATTTGCGAAACTACATCACTTGAGTAGAAGGCAAGAAGGTGGTTATGAGAACCTGATTGTAGGAGGGGAAGTAGAGTTCTGAGATACAAATGCATTTACAAAAGTATAGGAGAGCACAGCTTAGCTCAGCATACATAACATACAGACAGATGAACATGTGAGAGGAAGTCACGTAGACGTCTGTGGGTTATAGGTCAATAGGTTCTCAGGCGAAAGCACTGTGACCTGTTTTGACACAATAATGGATTTGATTATCACAGGCAAATGCAAACCAGGGCGCTGCTGATTCAATACATCAAAGCCTAGCTTGCGTCCTGTTTATCAACCTTTATCACACTCCTTGCTATTTCAACAGTAACCCTTACACATGTATTATTACCTTATCAAATTATAATACAAACTGAGTGATTTGCCATTTGCATCCTGCTTTTCCTTACCTTCTTAAAATATCAGCTGGTTTCATTTTAAGTATACAGTCTGGTCCCAAATTATGCATGTTCGAATTGTGCGATTCCCCTTTTATGCGGTCGCTAGTTCTCAAAAATAGATTTTCTGCATCTGCGAAGCAATTCAAATGCTGCCAATCACTCACCGCAAAATGTATCAAATCTATTGTCTTTTCAAGTATTTAGAAGGGGGGTTTACTGGTATCTGAGAGAAGGGGTAAGGGGAAAGCTTGGAGGAGAAAGCGATTATTTCTTCAGTTAAGACAGAAGGCTCTGCCTCACTCATTTGTGACGTCATAGTGCAGTGTGTAGGAATGATCATCGCCATACATATTATTCAGATCTGCGAAGTGTATTCTGATCATTCTGATCATTTATTTTTTTCTATTGTTGAAATAGGTTTTGATGAAAATGACTAGTAAAAGTAATTAACCCTTTAACGCCAATTGGACGTATTAAACGTCGACATAAATTGTCTTTTGGGTGCCGATTGGACGTATGGTATGTCGATGAAAAAAGTTTTTTTAAAAATTTGCGGAAAAATACTTACAGACCTACCAGGCGAAAACTTTTGAATCATGCGCCTTGTGGGGATGCTGGAAGCTCACGGATCAAGACGTTGTTTTGTTTACAATCGTTACGCAGGCGCGCAAGCGTGAATTTCTTTCTTAGCGTACTAAAAAGTATCAGTGACACATCTCAGAAATTATTTTGTCACTTTTACATAACTTTTGCACCATTTTAAATTAGCCGTTACATGAAGTACAGGCAGTCCCCAGGTTACGACGGGGGTTCCGTTCTTGGAGGCGCGTCGTAAGCCGAAAATCGTCGTAAGCCGGAACGACACTTGGAAATATGCCTTAAACTAAGAAAAAGTTAGAGACCTTACCTGTGTGACATGCAAGTAGATTGCATGATGTGTAGTGTGGTTATTTCAATGGCAAAGGATGGTTCTTGAAGGTATAATTCTTTATTAAACTCTTGTGACACTAAAAAGCACAATGTACTACACTTAATCCTTAGGTTAGATTATACACTAAACACTATATTATGCACTGTACACTTCGTAGTAGTATTGTTAGATCCTGGAGTACACTAAAATCCCAGTCTGGTAGCTCTGGAAGGTAAAAGTATAACACAATTAGTACAAAATACTACACAAAGTCCTGAATGCAATATGTAAATTATAGATATCAGAGTAAAAGAGTTTAATGTATGTTAATTAATTCCTTACTTTTAGTTTATACCTTACTTTGAGTTATATCAAGAGTAAAAAAGTTAATGTAATGTGAAATTAATTCCTTACTTTTAGTTTAAATTTGTCTTTCAACGTAACCCTGGATGCACCAAAGTCTTATGTGGCCCCATAGCCTACATCATTCAGGGGTTCTGGAATGTACAAAAAATAATTAGTATGTCAGTAAGTACTCTATGCATAGTAAGTTACATACAGTAATATGCACCATACAGTGGTTTAATATCACATATATAACATGTATAAAACAAAACTTAGTTAATGTATGTTAATTAATTCCTTACCTTTAGTTTAAATTTTGGCATTCAACGTAACCCTGGATGGACAAAGTCTTTTTGTGTGGCCCCATACCCGCCTACATCATTCCGGGGGTTCTGGAATGTACAAAAAAAAATAATTAGTATTGTCAGTAAGTACTCTATGCATAGTAAGTTACATACAGTAATATGCACCATACAGTGGTTTAATATCACATATATAACATGTATAAAAACTTAGTTAATGTATGTTTAATTAATTCCTTACCTTTAGTTTAATTTGGCATTCAAACGTAACCCTGGATGGACAAAGTCTTATGTGGCCCCATAGCCTACATCATTCCGGGGGTTCTGGAATGTACAAAAAATAATTAGTATGTCAGTAAGTACTCTATGCATAGTAAGTTACATACAGTAATATGCACCATACAGTGGTTTAATTATCACATATATACATGTATAAAACTTAGTTAATGTATGTTAATTAAATTCCTTACCTTTAGTTTAAATTGGCATTCAACGTAACCCTGGATGGACAAAGTCCTTATTGGTGGCCCCATAGCCTACATCATTCAGGGGTTTCTGGAATGTACAAAAAATAATTTTGTCAGTAAGTACTCTATGCATAGTAAGTTACATACAGTAATATGCACCATACAGTGGTTTAATATCAACTGGTATGCATTATGTAAATGATTGGTTCTACACCCCCTGTTCAGCAGGGAGTTTGGTACAGTACCAATTCCATGAGGGACCTTTGATCACTTATCCCATGTGAGAGATCTTGGTCACTTTTTTTTTTAGTATGTACGTATAAAAACTTACTTAATGTATGTTTACTACTATGTATAATTCTTACCTTTATGTTATGTAGTAACCCTGGACAAAGTTTTATGTGGCCCCATAGCCTGCATCATGGAGGGGGTCCTGGTTTTCTGGAATGTACCAAAAAAGTTCAAAAATGTAAAGTCATGTTATGTAATGTAATAGTACATATGATTATAGTATGTTATGTTACATACATAACATGGTTATTACATATGTAATATTAAAACATTAATAAAAAAAAATGTCCTACCAAATTCTAGTGGTTGGCTTGCTTACTGGGATGGCCATATGGTACATAGAGTGGGTGGCTGGGGCTATGGAGTGGGATGGCAGGTGCTTGGGAGTCTGGAATGATAAAAAATATATAAAATGATAGTTACTACTACTGTAACTACTGCACATGTTATTACTGTTTGACATATGTAGTGTGTAATACGTATGTTCAATATAAAAAATGAAGAATTCTTTTACCTGAAGGAATGGGAGAGGTGATACTACTCGTATCAACTGATTTGGGCTCTGGAGAGGTGATACTCGTATCAACTGATGAGGGAACATCTACATCTGGAAAGAATGATATGGGTACATAAATATATTAATAAGGTGGATGTAATTGTAGCATATGTACACTTTTAATATAAATCTATTAGCAATTTATAAAACATTTGATACAAATTTGTTAAGGATTCCTTACCTGATGTATAGGGCGAGGCATCAAAACCATGGAAAGGCTCAGGTCATCTGGGTCACTGTCCACTATCAAACGGGGTCCTGAAATGGAAAAAAAAAAAAATAATAAGGTTATGCAACATCAAACACATTGTACCACTATTGGTAAGTTAGTGTACGTATGTATGTAGGGTGTAAAACAATTTCCAACATGAAAATGAGAAAAATGAAATTGCTTACCTGATTGTACACGTGCAGGTGGGCGGGCTGATACAGAGGGTCCAGGTACAGGGGGATTTGGAACTGTCACAGGTAGTACAGGGAGATCTGGAACTGTCACAGGTAGTACAGGGAGATCTGGAACTGTCACAGGTAGTACAGGGAGATCTCGGAACTGTCACAGGTTAGTACAGGGGGATCTGGAACTGTCCACCACTTCTGCAATAAATTACAAATGATGAAAATTAATGAAGTTACAATTTACTCTTACATTTAGTTGTTACATTAAAAAATTAACACATTTTAATATGTACACTATGTAAACACATAAATTAGTAAAACAGTTCAGAATTCCTTACCAGGACTAGGAGTGGGAGGTGTGGTACTGGAGACTTGTGAAAGAAAGTGTCAAGCCTGGACTGCACACTTCTCTTCGTCTGCTTCTCCTTCAGGGTCTCCTTGTAGAAAGTCAGGCAAATCCATGATTCCTCTCTTGATTTTGTCAAACCTAGAAACGTTAGGGTCTTCTGCCTCAAAAGAAGCCAAGGCTCTCTCCGATGAGTAAAACCCTCTGACAAGCCTTTCACAGTTAATGACCTGGGTTTTGGCTCTGGTGCGCCATCCTCTTCCTCAATCATTTGTTGTTCAAGTTCTAGTAAGTCCTCTGCAGACAATTCCTCTCCATGGAAGCCAGCAGCTCTGTTTACATCATCAGGTTCAAGATCTAGTTGCAGCCTCTTGCTTAGCCCTACGATCTTCCTCGTCACAGGTCTCGACGTCTTCTGCCTGGTCAAAGCCTTCAAAACTGTGCACAAACTGTGGACACAGTTTCCTCCAGGCCCCATTTAAAGTGGTCGTCTTCACCTCGTCCCAAGCACTTGCAATGTTCTTCACTGCATCTGCAATGTTGTAGCCCTTCCAGAATTGCTTCAGTGTCAACTCTTGTTAGCTTCTATGGCCCTCAAAGCAAAACGTATGGTCCTTCTAAGGTAGTAAGCCTTGAAATTAGCTATTACTCCCTGGTCCATTGGCTGTATCAGCGATGTGGTATTGGGTGGGAGGTACACCACCTTCACATTAGGATGCATGTCGCTCAAATTTGAAGGTGACCAGGGCATTGTCCAGGACTAAGAGGGCCTTAAAAGGCAGACCCTTCGAAGTCAAATACCGCTCCACTGCTGGCACGAAATGGTCATTGAAAACCAATCTTCGAAGACCATTAAGGTAACCCACGCCTTCTTGTTAGATTTCCAAATCACAGGGAGTTGACTCTTGAAAATGCCCTTGAAAGCCCTGGGATTCTCGGCCAAATACACCAGCAAGGGCTTCAGTTTCAAATCACCACTTGCATTGGCCCCAAACAGCAAAGTCAGTCGCTCCTTTCCAGCTTTATGGCCAGGTGCCTAGACTTCTCCTCCTTGGAAAGGTACGTTCGATTTGGCATTCTTTTCCAAAATAATCCAGTCTCATCCACATTAAAGACTTGATCAGCCGTGTAACCACCATCCTTAATTATCTCAGCCAAACCACCTGGAAAACTTTCTGCTGCTTCGCTATCAGCACTAGCAGCTTCACCTTGCAGCTTCACATTATGCAAATTTGCACGAGCCTTAAAACGGTTTTAAACCAACCTCTACTCGCGGAAAATTCACCACCAGCACTGCCTTCGCCAAAACTTTGTCACTACTGCCTCATGCAGCGCTCTAGCCTTCTCCTGGATCACACTTAAGCTCACGGAACACGTCGCTGGTTCTGGTCCTCCAGCCAGATCATGAGCAATTTCTCCATTTCAACAATGCTCTGGCTACGTTGCTTCTCGTTTATCACCGTTGACTTCATCGGTGCAGCATCCTAACATGCTTCAGAATACGTTCCTTATCCTTCACAATGGTTACCACCGTGGTCCTGCTCAAGCCTAAAGAACGGCCTATTTCGGTGTTAGTTTCTCTTCTCCGAACGCTTTATCACGTCATATTTGACCTCCATCGTGATGACCTTCCTCTTCTTGGATGAACTATCATCGGAGGAAGTACTTTGGCGTTTAGGAGCCATTGTAAATTAGCGAAAATGGCAAGGAATTTCAGCAACGTCTCAGCACACAACCTAGTGGAATGCAGGCAGGCACGCGATTGAAAGTGGCGTCCTTTCGTATTGTTACGCTTGGCGTCCTCGACCGTCCGAGGTCGTTGTTCGGTCAATTTACCATACAGTTTAATAGCGTTAATTAATTTATGCACCTCCGCTCAAAAACTAGTTCTGCATATGAGGTATCGTTAAAAAGCATAACAAAACGTCGTAACCTTGGAATTTGTGTTGTAATCTAACCAGGAAACTTAGTTTTTTTATTATGACTGGAAACAAGGCAATGATTTTTCATTATATTTGCGCTTTTTGGAATGTTTTTTAAACTGCGCATCCCAAGCTAGTGTATTCATTCGCCCGCAAACTAGTTCCGCATATGCGGCTTGTCAGTAAAAAAATTCAAAAAATACGAAAAAAAAAAAAGTGTCAAAAATCATCATAACCTCAAAAATTTTGTTTTTGTTTGTAATGTAACCAAAAAACATATTTTTTATTATGTACTGTGCTAAACTATAAAGGATTTTTATCATAGCATGCGTTTTTTAAAAGCGTCGTAACTCGGAGCGTCGGAAGCGTCAGCGTCGTAACCTCGGAACAAGCGTCGTAACCAGGACGGAATTTCCATTGAATATTTAAGAAAAAAGCGTCGTAACCTCGGAACGTCGTAAGCCGGAACCGTCGTAACCCGGGGACCGCCTGTATTATATATGAAAATGTGTGCAATTTTATGTAAAATACAACGAAAAAATACTCATGATTGTAGCTTTTATCAGTTTTGAAATATTTTCAAATAAATAACGATAAGTGCCAAAATTTCAACCTTCAGTCAACTTTGACTCTACTGAAATTGTCAAAAAACATAATTGTAAGCTAAAACTTATATTTTAGTAATATTCAATCATTTACCTTCATTTTGCAACAAATTGGAAGTCTCTAGCACAATATTTTGATTTATGGTGAATTTATGAAAAAAACTTTTTCATTACGTCGTGCGGTAACTCTTCCGAAAAAATCATAAATTTGTCGTAATGTTTGCACCATTTTAAATTAGCCGTTTCATAAAGTTTTATATAGGAAAATGTGCGCAATTTCATGTACAATACAATTAAAAACAACCCATGGTTGTAGCTTTTATCAGTTTTGAAATATTTTCATATAAATAACGATAAGTGCCAAAATTTCAACCTTCGGTCAACTTTGACTCTACCGAAATGGCCAAAAAACGAAATTTTAAGCTAAAACTCTTATATTCTAGTAATATTCAATCATTTACCTTCATTTTGCAACAAATTCGAAGTCTCTAGCACAATATTTTGATTTACATTGAATTTATGAAAAAAAAAAATTCCTTACGTCCGCGCAGTAACTCTTCTGAAAAAAATCTGACATTTTTTTGTCCCATTGTCGTAATGTTTGCACCATTTTAGATTAGCCGTTACATAAAGTTTTATATACGAAAATGTGCGCAATTTCATGTAGAATACAAAAAAAAAATAATTAAAGGTTGTAGCCTTTTCTTTTTTCCCGTTTTTCGAAATATTTGCATATAAATCACAGATAAAAAAATTAGAGAAAAAATAACCACGTTCGGTCAACTTTGACTACCGAAATGGTCGAAAAACACAATTGTAAGCTAAAACTCTTACAGTCTAGTAATATTCAGTCATTTATCTTCCTTTTGAAAGAATCTTCCTTTTGAAAGAAATTGGAAGCCTCTAGCACAATATTTAGGTGCATGGTGAATTTAAAAAAAAAACTTTCCTTCCCTCCGCGCGCCTATTCTCCGCTGCAAATCTCCAAAATGCGTACGTCGCATTCTCGTAATATTTTCTCCATATCATATTAGGCATTTCATAGATTTTATATATGAAAATGTGTGCAATTTCATGTAGAATACAACTAAAAATAATTTAAAAGAAGAACGGGGGGTTTTGTGGGGAGGCTGTAAAGCTTTTCTCATTTTTTAAATATTTGCATATAAAAAAAAAATCCGCTACATTCGGTCAACTTTAACTTGTCCGAAATGGTTGAAATCTGCAATTGTAAGCTAATACTCTTACAGTATAGTAATATTCAATCATTTATCTTCATTTTGAAGGAAATTGGAAGTCTCTAGAACAATATTTCGATTTATGGTGAATTTTTGAAAAGAAAAAAAAAATTTACGTCTGCGCGTTACGAATTCATGCATCATTTTGTGATAATATTTTCTCTGTGTTGCTTTGATCGTTTTACAATGTGTTTTTTTCCAAAATGATCGCAATTTAGTGTACAATACAACAACAAAAATTAACTCGTTAGCTTTTAACAGTTTTCCTCACTGCGTGATTTGAATACAATTATATATGAAATTTTGTTTTTGCGCTATTATATATTGCATTATTTATATATGATAATGATATTTTTTTTTTCATTTCTGATGGTTGCATACTAAACCTCAGGCAATGACAAAAAAGGAGCCAAAAATGAACTTTTAATCTTGAAAACTAAGCGCGTTGTGATTTTTGAACAAAATATTTTTTCTGCCTTGGCGCTCACTCCGAGACCCCCTCGGCATACGGGAGACGATTTTTATTATACCCCTTCGGCATTAAAGGGTTAAGAGAGAGAGAGAGAGAGAGAGAGAGAGACTAGTAAAAGTAATGAACAGAGAGAGAGAAAATCGTTCGATCTAAACTTTTCAAGAAACTGTCATTTCATGTTGAATTTTGAATTTTTATCATTTCATTTTAAGAAATTGTAATTTCATATCAAATTTTGAATTTTTGAGAGTGAAGAGAGAGAGAGAAGAATTGTTTGTCTAAACTTTTCAAGAAAAAAAAGAAACTTGTAATTTCATGTTGAATTCTGAATTGTTATAATTTCTTTTTAAGAAATTGTAATTTCATATCAAATTTAGAATTTTTATCAGTTCTTTTATTATCGTAGAATAGATTTATATGAAAAATGATTACACAGTGAATGTTCCGGACAAATAAAGACAGGCGCTCGTAACCAGGTTTGTTGGGCCTAACGGGAGTGAAGACATGCATGATCCGCTAGTCCTTGAAACCTCAAAGGGTTCACAAAGCCTTCCTTCAGCAGAACAACTCTTCACGGAGGATGAGATAGAGGAGTTTGAAGGTTTTTTGGCAGAGGATATGTAGAGGAAATTCCATCCAAAAGGTTTTTTAAAGGAAATGACTATCGTACAGTACACTTGCACCGAATGGTAGCATTGTTTACATGTAGGAGTTTTCACCATCCTGTGTGTAATTTAAAACTTTTTCAAGTTATTAAAACCTTTTTAATGTTTTATTTATCCATAAGAACAATCTCATATTAGAAAAAATTACAGTATAGTACATGGAAAGTATTGAAAATGGGTTGTATAAAAAAGTTTGACTGGGTAAGTTGCCGTTTGCCTTGGCCCTAATGGAATTATTCCCATAAGGTATGTTTTTCGAAATATGCGAATTTCCAATTCTGCAAGACCATGGATCGACCAAATTCTCACATAATTGGGAACCGTACTGTATAACCAATGTCTTTAGTTCCCAGTTGTGCTTAACTTCAAGCTTTGTGGTTCCTAACGGGCAATATTTTCTTGGTAGTATTTTATAATCAAATTAAAGGATTTTGCGATATCAATAGTTCCCCAGGTATTCTTGATATTGGGATTCTTTCCAGTTTGAAAATACATTTGTGAGGACCAACTTCTAATGGGTATTACTCTGCCAATAATGATGTCACATTATAAAGCATAAAGAGGTTATGAAAAGTGCCCCTATTTCACAAGGATATTATATGAAAATAAAAAATAATTAATATATATCATAAGTATTGAAAGATATTTTAAAGTGATTTTTTCTGCAATATTCCAGTAGACTCTGTATGATAGTTTGTTTACATCTGCTCCTGCCACTAGCTGGTGATGTAACTTAGGGAATTTTTCACGGGGAATTTTTCGTACGTTTATAACAGACATAATTTGGCATATTTTTAATATTTTATTAAATTGCTGTAATAATTACGCTTGATTTTCAATGTTTTATTATTAGCAACTATAATTATGCCTACCCCTTACAGTACATACTATGTACCTAGCCTAGCCTAAGGCTCTCAGTCAACCATCGGTAATATGGCCGCATTTGGTGTACATAGGGCAGCAGTTTTAATACAGTACAGGCAGTCCACGGTTATTAGTGGGGGTTCCATTCCCAGTGAGTGCCAATAAGTGAAAACCGCCATTAACCGAAAATCGGCGATTTATGGGGCCATGATGGTGCTGATAACCGGTTATCGGTGTGCCATAAGCACTTATTTAATTGTAATTTTGTGTATTTGTGTTTGATGTTTTGTATCAAAAAAAGCAAGGCTAGGGGCATCTTGTGCACTTCTTTTGGAATTAATTAGCATCGAGGTCTGGAATCTACTGTATTTTAGTTAGTGTAATACAGTTTTTATTGTTGTGCTTGCAAAATGAAGCTCATTAGCTGCTGAATCTTAAACAAAGGAACTTGATGATCATTTTTTGTGATTTGAACCATAAATTGCATATTGTTATATACAGGCAGTGTTTTTTCAAGTACAATAATCCGATTTTACGGTGTGGTTAGCAATTAATACGGATACGACAGTATTTGAAATATTTCTATATTTCGTTCGTAAAGGGGTGCAGGCAGCTGTGTACCTACAATCAGGGAGTGAGAGACAAATTACAATAGCCTAACTTTATCCCATCTTCTTGTTGAATAAGTTAAAAAAAAACAGCAAAAGAGAGTGATGAAAGTACTATTGTTTCAACATTATACTCGTGTAAATATGTGCAGCCATGAACAACCGAACGAGAAGCAACGTTTTGCTATGTACAACTAAATTGGATAACAACATCCATTTGGCTTGTATTTCAACCATCATGCAATAGTAAACAATTACCATAGTTATGTTACAAATGACATTATGTAGGATAGGACTGATATATTTTTATGTAATAACTTTGTTTTCTATAGATCAAAAATCAGCAAGGAAACATACTGTTAAATTTAAACCAAGTTGTAGCTGAAGCTAAAAACATTTTTCGAGCTGCGAATGACTATATCGTGCATCGGCACAAGGATAATACTCTCATAAATTGTTAACGAAAAAAATAATTTAGTTCACGAGATGTATTGAATTCATATTTAGACTTGAAAACACGTCATACAATGAAAACTTTTCCTTGTCTCATTTAAGTAAAGTATTTAGATTTTTATGCTAACTAGAAGCAAGGCAATTCGCTCTGAATTGATTTAAATACAGCGAAATAAACTCTCATTCGCCATTAGTTAATTTCTAAATCAAAACATTAACTGCTTTGTTAGTTTTTTATGATACTATAATATGAGAACACATACAATATTATTGGATACATTAGTGTATAACTTTTTAAAAGGTTCACAAGAAAGATGCATATGTGTTGTGTTTTTATTTCATAAATATATGTAGCCATCAGCAGCGTGACATATTGCACAATTATGCTAATGTCGGTCTGAATCTGATTCCCATCGAGTGTCCAGTTTTCTTTTTCTCGCTACTGAATATCACAATCAGAACGCATTGAACCTCCAGAATAGCCTTATACAGGCAGTCCCCAGTTATCAGTAGACTCAGTTATTGGTGGAGTTGGTTATTGGTGGAGTATGTTGTCAGCGATCCAGTTTTATGGTTTTATGGCACTTGTCTAGTGCCATAAAATCACAATTTAAGGCGCAAAATCAGCAATTTATGGCACCATAACAAGACGAGTTCTGGTTATCGGCAGCATAAGGGTGCTTATGGCGTCGATAACCAGTTATCAGTACCATAAGCTCCATTATGGCACCATAAACCACTGAGTTTTGGTTAGTTTTGGTTTTCAGATATCGGCACACCCCCCGGAACAAAGAACCCCGCTGATATCTGGGGACTGCCTGTTTATAAATAAATTAACTCTAATCGTAGTGTAGTAGTACATTATACTGTAGGCTAGGCTACTATATTCGTATGTGTACGATATACCATGATATCATCATCCTCATCGTTTATGCTTGGCTAACTTGGTGTTATTCAATTTCTCTTTGTACTGAATTATCATAAGCCAATATGCATTGAACCTAGAGGAAATTAGCTGAGTTCAATAATTACTTTGCCATATATGTATAAAGTATATTGTGTAGTGTAGGGTAGGCTACCTTATATGTAAAGATGGTATACTGATTACCCTAGTGTAGGCTAGGCTATATTCGAGATACGATTTTTCCAACAAACGATGGGGTTTTTTTTTGGAAGCTAACCCCATCATAAGTAGGAGAATACTTGTACTATATTCAGAATGCTAATTAGTTGTACAATACATAGTTTTTTAGTAGATTTGTGCTTCATACACTTTCCTTAAGTTTGAATTACAGTTAATAAATGCTTATCATATCACACAGTTTTCTAGTAACTTCCAAACTGGCAACAATGAAATGGAAATCCATAAGTAGAAGCATGATTTCTAATGTTACAAGATTTTGTTGAGTAAGATACAGTAAAAATTAATGTAGGGTAGGCTTCTAGCATTTCTTTTAAGCAGGAAGAAAGGTGGCATCTGGCCTATAAGTAAAATGTATTATTTACAATTTTCATTCTTCAAGCCCCACTTAATGATTTAACTATTGCCAAGATAGTTTCCCAATTTTTGGCGGACTCGAAAGAGTGCATCATGTTCCTGTGTTTGAATATAAAAACCTAAGAAAGTTAAACTGCATTGGTGAAAGCAATAAAATCTGACAAGTGATTTGTGATTCATCATGTTCATTGTTCCAATTCAAACGTAGCAAGATACATAGCCCTACTTCATTCAAAGTAAATTGTTTAACTATTGCCAAGATAGTTTCCCAATTCTCAGCAGACTCAAAAAGAGTGTAACGTTGCCATATTCATTAGTAACCCAGATCAGGGGAAAGGGGAGCTTTGTCCAGGACTGTACATGCACCATATGTCTATTAAACTATTATTGTTTGTCTGATAGTGTTGCAGTATTTGTTTGCATTCCAAGATCACAAATAATGGCATATATGTGTGATGGATTCTTATACAAAAATAATTTTTTCATATAAAAGCTGTTTTCTGTGCAAGGCCATTTACTGTTTGGATATAGTCTTAAAATTCAAATTTAAGTGTCTCAGTTTGTTTCCTAAAAATATATATAAATGGTGTTATTGTACTATTAAATAAAGTTTACAAGTTAAATATCTTACCTTCTCATCTCCACTGGTGCTTTATATCAGTGATGCATCTTGTAAACCATCACTAAAGTCCAAATTGTTTTCCTTTAATCAGGTGGACCTTAAGCCAAAGTGTTGGGTGATTATGTACTTCCACAAAGATGAACAACGCGCCAATAAGTTTGCCGATATGTTACGACAAGTCACACGTTGCATGGGTATTCAAGTGGGAGAGCCGAACTTTGTTCGGTTACAGAACGACAGAATAGAAACCTATGTAAATAGCCTGAAAAAGTTTTACCATGACCAGGTTTGTATTTATTTCAAAAGTGTATTTTTTTTTAAATTTTATTTGGATGGTGGTAACATTAAATCAGTCAAGATAAAATCTTCATAGCGAAGTAAAATTCTGGAAACTTCCAAATTCCCTCTCCTATCATTATAATATGCAAGAAATTTAGAACTGATCATTGTTTTAAGGGAACTGTTCATTTAATTTTTACGCATAATTATCTTTTAGCTGGGTAATTTAGTTTTTATGCGTAATTATCTTTTAGCTGGGTAACTCATGTTTTTTGACAAAGGTCCTTTTGGAGTGGGCTGTAGTACCTGATTGCCCTCTTCTTAGGTATCACACAAAACTGTTTCCATTTTATGAGTCAAGATTAGTTTGGTGAAAACCCTTATGACAGAATTCTTAAATGAAAGAATGGTTAAGATGTGACCTAAATTTGTTGAAGGAAATGCAGTTTTCATTATTTTTTACCACACTGTATCTCTTACTAAATAGGGTAGAGTTGTCAGAATCATTTTCTGTCATTGTTACTAAACCAGTCTCATGCTTCAAAGATACATTTCATTTTCTTTGCTGATGGCTTCCTAGATGACGTATGTCAGTTAGAGTAGCTGGGCGAGTTGTTTGCGATAGATATTAATTCTTCGCCAAAGTAACCATTAGAAGAGGTTTTTAGTCATCTCAGAAAATAAAAACTACCCCAGACTTAGAGGAAATATGATAGCTGAGGAAATGACTAGAAAATAAAGAACTTTGGTTTTATATACATTTTATATACATTTTGAAACTACTACTTTGCTGATTCTCATACTATTAATATTTTGATAAGAAGGCTAGTTTTCCATCTTTTGTTTCCATTCTGTCTTGAATTTTAAAAGAAACTAGCCCATGAAAATGTGAGGTTAATATTATTTAAGGTGTAACCTCTGGACAGATGGATTCCTGATACAAAGGGCTGCACTGTATGTAGATTCTTATTAGTATGTGGAACTTTTTTATTTTTATTTGTTTTATTTAGTAAAGTGAAACGGTGTAACTTTTACTGGTCAAAAATAAACAAAATAAGTCACAATTATTTCTTTCTGGTTTGTTCATACGCGAACAAACCTTCGGTCTTAACAATAGGATAATTTCTAGCATCTAGCAAGGAATCTTGTGATATCTGGCAACCCATGCGTAGTAAATCAAATGAAGAGTAGTCAAAGACCACGCACCTATGCCACCACTTCAGTCTTTTTCTTAACCGCCTGGGCGAGCGTTGCGGTTGACCTCTCTCGGCCTTTACCCTGTTCATTGCCTGTTTCGGTTGTGTTTAGTGTATGTGTTTGTTGGGGGGGGGGGGGGGGGGGGGGGGGGGTGGGGGGGTGGGGGGGGGCCCCAGGGGGGGGGGGGGGGGGGGCCTGTTCCGGCCCTGTTATTATGGCTGCTTCTGCTGCTGCTCGCCTCGTCAACGTGCCCCGGAATTCCAGGTTTTCTGTGTTCTCGTTTTTTGGCGACCGAGCCCCACAGCATGTGTAGCAGGTGCCACTCTAATTTTTGTACTATAACGAATCCTTGCATGGAATGCTGTGCATGGCCTAAAGAGCAGTGGAAGTCGTTTTATAGCAAAAGAGAGCATAGGAGTATTTCTACTCTTCCTTCATGGAAAGGTTTTCTCCTCTTCCCGATGCTTTGTCTCCTGCAGTGCTCACATGCCATAGTAGCATTGTGCATGAGTCTCCTTCCTTTTCTTCCATCGATTCATTGTTGGAAGTATCGGGAGGCCCCCAGGCTGAATTTTGTAATGTCAACCCCTTCTTCTTCGGGAGTTAATTTGATTCCCGGGAAGAGGTAGGCTTTTTCATCATTCTCTATTATTCCAGAGAGAGATGTCCAAGATGGCAGCAATTTGGAAGATGCTCGTGCTAGGGGATCCTCCGTCCTTGGAGGGGTGCTGGTACACTTATGGAGGCTCACTACCCCCTCCTCAGGCTGACCAGGCCTCCTCCCGACCTCGTCTTCGTGGGTAGCCAAGGTCAGCCATCTTGTATTGCTCCACCAGCGTCTGCTTTCCTTTCAGACTGAGGGGAAGCCGTGACATCATCACCACTTCTGTTGTCACTTTCATCGTATGACGTCCCTCTCCCAGTCCGTCTCCTCTGCACTGCCTCTCTCGGCTGTGGATAGTCCATCTCTGGCATCTCCCTTCCATGTCATCAGAGCCTTCTCATGCTGATCAGTCTGAGGCTTTATGCCAGGCAGTGCTTAAGAGGTTGGACTCTGTTTTGGATGATAAGTTGGCTGCCTTATCAGCTGGGAGGACTGGAAGAAAACGTGTTGCATCGTCCCTGCCTCCTGCGAAGAGATCACGTAAGAAACCAGTGCTGTCTTCCCCTCCTCCTTCCCCCTCTACGCCACGTTGGGATATCAAGCATTGGAAGGCTAAGGACTTTGCTCTTTCTTTGCCTACGAGGGAGGAACAACGTGGCCATGTTCTCGAGTGTTGGTGTTTCGGAGAGTGTTAGTGTATCTTTCCTTGTGCAATCTGCAGTGGCTGCTTCGTCCTCTGCATCGAATTGCAAGCATGTTGCAACCTCCCCTGTCATTGAACATTGCAAGCATGTTGCAACCTCCCCTGTCCATGGACATGATGCGACCTCTCCTACTTCTCCAGGGCCTATTCATCGCCATAAGGATCTCAAGGTGCCTGTCAAAAGGTCGAAGGTGGTGAGCGCAGAGTTGGAGCAGCAGGAAGTGTTTGCCAGCCCCTCTCCCCGGTGCTTCCAGGAGTTCGACTCTGGGGATTCTGCCTCATTCTCGAGTGTTCAGGATTTCTCTCCAACTCACGTTTGTACATCTGCCACACCTGTGACCATTTGCCGACATGTTAGAGTCATCTGTTGGAGGAATATGTTGTGATGTTCCTTGTGTTGTAATGGGTTCGTCCCTGGAACTGGCGTGTGGACCCAGCCCAGACAGGTTAGTTGCTGTTTCGGATTGTTTGGCTGCTGATCCTTCCGTTAATTTTATGAGGAAGGTGCTTCCTTAGAGGAACCTACTCATCCTTCTCATCCAATCAGTCTCCGTTGCCAGAGCAGGAGGAGGGAGACACGCAAGAGTTTTTGTCTTCCTTTTCAGAAGTTGTCGATCTCATTCGTGGGTTCAACAATTTGGAAAGTAGGACTCAGGCTCTGTCATCTTACACTCCTTCTTGCTTGGAAGCCTTGGTGGGAACTACGCAGGATCCCAAATCATCTTTTCAGCTTCCCTTGTTGGGGCACGTCCAGTCAGTCTTGCATAAGGTTAACGCCTCTGTTTCAGATCTTAACCCGGACGTCATTCACCTGAAGCCGGGATTGACTTTGGAGCAGGTGAGGTCAGTGGCTCTGTCCTTGTCACCACAGGATGCCTCAGCGTTGGAATCTACAGCAGCCTCCATGTTGCAGACGGTTTCTTGGCTGGACTTCTGGTCTATGGCCATTGCCAAGATAGCTTCTGACAGGTCCCCAGAAGGGTTGGTGAGTGCATCCTCGCTTGCCAGTCTGTTGCAGTTCGGAGGCAGGCCGTTTCTGTATATGGCTCACCTCAGTGTTAATTTATGGGCTAACCTTCTCCTGATTAGAAGAGACGCGGCTTTATCTAAGATGGAGAGATCAGTTGACACAGAGTCCTTGCTGGCATTGAGAAATGAGGATTTGTTGGAGTCCCAATTTTGTTTCCTCGGTTGACTGAGCTGGAAAATGCGATAGACCGGCGCTGGGTTGACATCAAAAGACAGACTGGTACACTAGGCCGGTGTCTAAGTCGGGAGGCCTCATACTGGAGACATCTGGCCTCTCTCCTCCCCCTGTCCAGCAGCAGTCAAGAAGATCTTCGCCTGGTAAGCTGTCGAGGAGTTTGATTTCGGCAGGCCCTTCCCATTTGACTCAGCCTAGATCAGAGGACCAATGTCCCTTTTGTTCTCGTTCCTTTAACCCTCTTACGCTGAAGCGGTAAAAAAAAAATTGTCTCCCGTGTGCCGGAGGTGTTTCAGAGTGAGCGCGGAAGCGGAAAAAAATATTTTTCAAAAAATCACAGCGCGCTTAGTTTTCAAGATAAGAGTTCATTTTTGGCTCTTTTTTTGTCATTGGCTGAAGTTTAGTATGCAACCATCAGAAATGAAAAAAATTATCATTATCATATATAAATAATGCGATATATGATAGCGCAAAAACGAAATTTCATATATAATTGTATTCAAATCGCGCTGTGCGCAAAACGGTTAATTGTAACAAGTTACTTTTTTTTTCGTTGTAATGTACACTAAATTGCGATCATTTTGGTATATAACACAGAGAAAATATTATCACAAAATAATGCATGAATTCGTAACGCGCAGACGTAAACAAATATTTTTAAAAAATTCACCATAAATCTAAATATTGTCCAGAGACTTCAGATTTCTTTCAAAATGAAGACAAATGATTGAATATTACTATACTGTAAGAGTATTAGCTTAAAATTGCAGTTTTCGACCATAGCTGGCGAGTTAAAGTTGACCGAATGTATAATTTTTTTATATATATTTTTTATATGCAATTATTTCGGAAATAAGAAAAGCTACAACCTTTAAATATTTTTCGTTTTATTTTACATGAAATTGCGCATATTTTCATATATAAAACTCTATGAAATGCCTAATATGAAACGGCGAGCAAATATTCCGAGAATGGTACGTACGCATTTTCGGAGATTTGTGGCGGAGAATCCGCGCGCGGAGGGAAGGAAAGATTTTTTTTAAATTCACCATAAATCAAAATATTTTGCTAGAGACTTCAAATTTGTTTCAAGATGAAGATAAATGACTGAATATTACTAGACTGTAAGAATTTTAGCTTACAATTGCGTTTCGACCATTTCGGTAGAGTCAAAGTTGACCAAACGGGGTGGGTTTTTTTTTTTTTTGTTCTATTATCGTGATTAATATGCAAATATTTCAATTATTTTTTGTTGTATTCTACATGAAATTGCGCACATTTTCATGTATAAAAACTTTATGTAACGGCTAATTTAAAATGGTTGCAAACATTACCACAATCGCACATATGATTTTTTCGGAAGAGTTACCGCGCGGACGTAAAGAAAAGTTGTTATTTTTTTCATAAATTCACCATAAATCGAAATATTGTGCTAGACTTCCAATTTGTTGCAAAATGAAGTTAAATGCTTGAATAATTACTAGAATATAAGCGTTTTTAGCTTACAATTGCATTTTTCGACCATTTCGGTAGAGTAAAAAAGTTACCGACCGAAGTTGAAATTTTGGCAATTATCGTTATTTATATGAAAATATCTCAAAACTGATAAAAGCTACAACCATGGGTTGTTTTAGTTGTATTGTGCATGAAATTGCGACATTTTGCATATATAAAACTTTATGTAACGGCTAATTAAAATGGTGCAAACATTACCACAATCGCACAATATGATTTTTTCGAAGAGAGTTACCGCGCGGACGTAAAGAAAATGTTATTTTTTTCATAAATTCACCATAAATCGAAATATTGTGCTAGAGACTTCCAATTTGTTGCAAAATGAAGTTAAATGCTTGAATATTACTAGAATATAAGCGTTTTAGCTTACAATTGCGTTTTTCGACCGTTTCAGTAGTAATAAATTTGACGGAAGGTTGAAATTTTGGCAATTATCGTTATTTATATGAAAATATCTCAAAAGTGATAAAAGCTACAACCATGGGTTGTTTTTAGTTGTATTGTGCATGAAATTGCACACATTTCATATATAAAACTTATATCAACGGCTAATTTTAAAATGGTGCAAACATTACCACAATCGCATGTATGATTTTTTTCGGAAGTTACCGCACGGACGTAAGGAAAATGTTTTTTCATAAATTCAATATAAATCGAAATATTGTGCTAGAGACTTCCAATTAGTTGCAAAATTAAGGTAAATGATTGAATATTACTAAAATATAAGAGTTTTAGCTTACAATTGCATTTTTCGACCATTTCTGTAGAGTCAAACTTGACTGAAGGTTGAAATTTTGGCACTTATCATTATTTATATGAAAATATCTCAAAACTGATAAAAGCTACAATCATGAGTATTTTATTGTTGTATTCTACATAAAAATGCGCACATTTTCATATATAATACTTCATGTAACGGCTAATTTACAATGGTACAAAAATTATGTCAAGTGACGAAAATAATTTCTGAGATGTGTCACAGATACTTTTTAGTGCGGCAAGAAAGAAATTCGCGCTTGCGCGCCTGCGTAACAATTGTAAACAAAACAGCACCTTGATCCGTGAACTCTCAGCATCCCCCAAGGCGCGTGATTCAAAAGTTTTAGGCTGGTAGGCCTATAAGTATTTTTCCGCGAATTTTAAAAAAAACTTTTGTAAGTCGACGTAAAATACGTCCAGTCGGCACATGGGAGACAAAAAATGTCGACGTAAAATACGTCCAGTCGGCGTAAGAGGGTTAAGCCAAAAAGGGGCCTAAGTGGTAGAGTTATGGGGCGGAGAAGTGGGTGGTAGATGTCCTTCGGGAAGGGTACCTACTGCCATTTGACTTCTCTCCTCCTCTGTCGGACAAGCCGCAGCTCAGGAAAGCATATCCTCCAGCTTCTCTAAAGTTCTTATCTCTTCGGGAAGAAGTGCAGAAGATGCTGGACAAGAATGTGATAGAGGAAGTGGTGCGTCCGTCTTTGGGGTTTTACAGTCACATCATCTTGGTGCCCAAGGCGTCGGGAGGATGGAGACCTGTGATTGACTTATCCATCTTGAATCACTACATCAGGAAAGACACGGTTCAGGATGGAGACCCCGCGTTCAGTGTTGGTAGCCGTGAGGGAAGGCGACTTCATGCTGTCGATAGACTTAAGGGACGCATACTTCCAAATCCTTATTCATCCGATGTCCAAGAAGTTTCCTTCGCTTCTCTTGGGGACAAGGTCTTCGAGTTCCCAAAGTCCTATGCTTTGGGCTGACAACAGCCCCTCAAGTGTTCACAAGGGTCTTCTCTCTCATGTCAAGTTGGGCCCATGCTCAGGGGATCTGTTTCCTGAGGTACCTCAACGATTGGTTGGTCTTGGCAGTTTCCAGGGAAAAGATGCTGCAGGACAGAGATCTGTCTGGAAGTGGGCATCGTAGTCAACCAGGAAAAGTCAAAAACTCTACCCAGTCAAAGGGTTCTCACCTGGGCATGGTCATCGATACAATAGTTGCATAAGTTTTTCCATCAGATCAGAGAGTGGAGAAGTTGTGAGTAGTGGAACGAGACTTCCTGTGAAACCAGATCAGTCACTCATCAGTGGCAGGTTCTTCTGGGAGTGTCTTCCCTGGAGAAGCCTTCCGTTCCCTCATGGGTGTCTTCATCTTGGTCTCTGCAATGAAGACTGGGAGAATTCTGGTCTCTGGCGGGGGACTCACCCTGGCTAAAGGTTCCTCTGTCTCTGGAAGTGAGAGAAGACATCGTTGGTGGTTGGACAACCAGAATCTTTCAAAGGGTGTCCCTCTGCGTTCTCTCCACCAGACTTCCTTCTGTTCTCAGGGACACCTCCCTCACCTCACCTCACCTCACAGACCTCACAGTTCGTTCGGGTTGCCCCCAGGTCCCTCAGTGTGAGGCGCCTCTAATGTCTACCAGAGAGTTGCTAGTACATCTTCCGGTATATTTTTGCATCTTCCAATCTTGGATGGTCTGGGATGCAGTTTAGATATTTTGTCGAGCTTATTCTTAAACACATCTACGCTCACTCCTGATATATTCCTCAGATGAGCTGGCAAGCATTGAATAGACGCTGCATTATCGATGCTGGTGCGTAGTGGATTAATGTCTTGTGCTTTCCTTATTTTTCCTGGTATAGTTTGGGCACTATTAATCTACCTCTGCTTGCCTCTTTATGATATTTTAGTTCCATGATATTTTCTGTTATTCCTTCTATCTGTTTCCATGCCTGAATTATCATGTAGCGTTCTCTTCTCTCCTTTCTAGACTATATAATTTTAAGGATTGTAGTCTTTCCCAGTAGTCTAGGTCCTTAACTTCTTCTATTCTAGCTGGTGTAAAGGACCTTTGTACACTCTCTATTTGTGCAATATCCTTTTGATAGTGTGGGTACCATATCATATTGCAATATTCAAGTGGACTACGAACATATGTTTTATAAAGCATAATCATGTGTTCAGCTTTTCTTGTTTTGAAGTGCCGTAAAACAATTCCCATTTTTGCTTTACATTTTGCCAACAGAATTGCTATTTGATCATTGCATAAACATGTTCTATATTCATCATCACACCAAGGTCTTTAACTGCTTCCTTATTTGTGATTGTCTCATTATTAGGTCCCTATATGCATATAGCTTTCCTTCTCTGTCTCCATAATTTATTGATTCAAATTTATCAGAGTTAAATACCATCCTATTTACCTCTGCCCAATCATATACTTTGTTAAGGTCTCTTTGTAGAGCGTTCCTATCTTCATCACAAGTAATTTCTCTACTTATTCTTGTGTCATCAGCGAAACTACTCACTACCGAATCCTTAACATTACTGTCTATGTCTTCAATCATATAACAAACAATATTGCAGCTAGCACCGTACCTTGTGGCACACCGGATATTACCTTGGTTTCATCCGATTTCTATCGTTTGCAATAACTATCTGTTTTTCGTTGTGTAAAAATTCTTTTAACCATCTTCCTACTTTATCTACGATATTGTGTTTTCTAATTTTCTTTGCTAATATATTATGGTCTACTTTGTCAAAAGCTTTTGCAAAGTCTAGATAAACCACATCTGTTTCATTTCCGCTTTTCATATTTTTGAATATGTTCTCACGGTGGACTAACCAGTGGGTTTGTGTACTTTTTCCGGGTACGAAACCGTGTGTCCTATATTAAACAAATTATTTTTTATTAAATGTGTTTCATAATATTTTCTTCATTACCCTTTCATACACTTTCATAATATGTGATGTTAGACTCACAGGCCTATAATTACTTGACCTCTAGTCTTGATCCACTTTTGAAAGTAGGGGTGATATATGCTAATTTGTGCTCATCATAAATCTTGCCTGTATCTACACTTTGTCTTAATAATATTGCAAGTGGCTTTTGCGATAGAATGAACTACTTTCTTTAACAAAATAGCAGGGGACTCCATCCGGCCCTGCAGCAGCTCCATTTTTAATTTCATTAATTGCCTGCACAATATCAGCTTCATTAATTTCTATGTCAGTTAAATATTCACTATTTTTCTTCCCTTACTTCTATATCATTATCTTCATTATCTAGGGGCTAGGGTGAATTCTCTCTTATATCGTTCTGCCAGTATGTTGCAAATTCCTTTTTTTTCATTCGTTAATCTCCCTTCAATTCTCAGAGGGCCTATTTCTATTCTTCTTTTATTCATCTTCTTCGCATATGAGTATAAATAGTTTGGGGTTTTGCTTGATATTTAATAGGGTTTTTCTTCCAAGTCCCGTTTTTCATTTTCTTTTGATTGTATAATCTTTTGTTCTGCATTTTCTATCTTACTTTTTAGTTCTATAACTTTCCATGCATTTTTTTCTTTGGCAAGACCTTTTTTCCACTTTCTGATTTTCTGGAACAAGATCCTTCTGTCTCTTGGTATGCATGGAATGATGTTTACTTTTCTTCTTCGGTATATATTTTTCCACTATTTTCTCAATATTTTATATAATATCTCCGTATTTACCCTTATGTCATCACTACGAAAATGTTATACCCAATCTTTGTTTAATTCTTCATTAATTTCTGACCATTTTATATTTTTACTGTAGAAGTTGTATTTTCCATATCCTTCCCACTTTTTCATTTCTTGCTTATCTCTATTTTCACTTGCTTTGGAATGAACTGTTAATTCTATGACATTATGGTCTGAAATACTCGCATTATAAACTATTATTTCTTTAACATAATTCATCTCGTTCACAAATACTAGGTCTAAAGTATTTTCCTTTCTTGTTGGCAGGTGATTTATTTGTTGAATGTTGTATTCTAGTAGCATATCTAATAGCTTTTCAAATTGCCTCTTATCTTCTGCACTACTATTACTCTCTTTTTTATATGTATAAGTACAACCACCACAATCTCCTATTCGTTCTTTCCATTCTACGAAAGGAAAGTTGAAGTCACCAGATAGGAAGAATAGTCCAGTCCTTGTGATTTCTACATATATCATCCAATTTTTCAATTATTAAGTCAAACTCTTTAGTATTAGGAGGTCTATATATTACTATGTTCATCAATTTTCAGATTCAAATTCTACCGCTATTAGTTCACATTCTGAGTTACTATATTTCTCATATATTTTTCCTTGTTTTTTGTCTTTACCCATATATTTGCGGTTCCCCTTGATTCCTATTTTTTCTATCTGATCTATAAGTTTGGAACCCTTTTATTTGATCATCATTCCCAGTCTCTTGGGAATACCAGGTTTCACTTATATTCATTATATCTATTTTCTTTCATTTTTGGGTTAGTTCTTCTAAGTACTCTATTTTTCTTTTTGAGTTACTCGTAACTGAAACCCTGCGCATTCATCACTATGATGGTTTGCGTGTTTTCTCTTCATTTAATAATGGTAGTAATAAGGATTTTCCCATGTCTCTTTCCTGTTCTGGTATGTTGTTCTTTTTTTTTTTTTATTTCCAGAAATTCTGACATTAAAAAATCCAACTTTTCCATAATATTTGATCTTCCTTCATCATAATTATTCATTTTGTGTCTGAATCTGCAATTTTCTCCGCTTTCTGCAATATCCTCTTGCATAATAAATACAGTTATTATCTCTTGAGTAGAATTTCGGAGCTGATGCTTTGAAATTTTTTGCTACACCTCTGCATATCTCATTGGTGGTTTGCTTTTCTCTTTTACCTGATATTTCTTGATTTCTCTCTTTATTTGTTTCTTTTCTTATTTTGGATTTTATTACTTGGTTGGTTATTTATTTGATTATGATTCATGGCTTACAGGGTGGCATATATTTGCATTTTTTGTCGAACTTACATCCTTTTCCTTCTTTTAGGTTTTTACATATTTTTGGATGCAGATCTCTGCAATCATCCCCATATCCATCTAAGTATGCACATTTACCATATATTTCATAGTTTTGATAATCTTAGGATGTTGTAGTAACATCTTTCTCCAAATCTGCAATTCCCTCTTTTCAAAAGGTTGCAGATTTTGTCTTTTCTTGTCTATTTTTCCTCGCAGGTTGGGGCGGCCTCATTGCATCAGGTGTTTAGAGTTTGGAGGATACACAGCAACAAATCAAACGTCTTGGAGTTGCTGGCAGCCATGCTGGGTCTGAAGGAGTTTCGGGAGAAGGTAGAGGGTCATTTTGTCGTTCTCATGTTGGACAACACCATGGTGGTAGCCTATGTGAACAAGCAGGGAGGCCTGGTTTCTCCTCATCCTTACGCCTTGACCTTTGAGGTTCACCAGTGGGCGGTCAGCATTTTGGTAGAGCTCTCAGCCAGGTATATCCTAGGCAAACGGGATGTGGTCACAGAGAAACTCGGTCGTCAGGATCAGATCCTAGGCACAGAGTGGTCCCTTCATCAAGTGGTAGCAGACGAGCTCTTCCATGTTTGGGGGAGACCCATACTGGACCTTTTTGCGACTCGCTTCAACAGGAAGCTGGAGATATTCTGTTCAGTGGTCCCAGGTCCTTTAGCGTAAGCAGAGGACGCATTCCAACATTCCTGGGACAACCTGGAGGTGTATGCCTTCCCTCTGTTTTGTTTGATCTGTCAAGTTCTGAACAGGCTAATGAGTTCACAGGGATGACTTTGGTAGCCCCTCTGTGGCCTCAGGCAGAATGGTCCCAGATCTGCTGCCGTTGTTGTCAGAGGTTCCGAAGGAAATTCCCCCTTGGCAACATCTCCTGTGTCAGCCCCATGCAGAAAGGTTCCACCAGTCAGTAGAATCCCTGTCTCTTCATGGTTGGAGGCTATCAAGTATCTCCTCTGAGCGAGAGGCTTTTCTCAGAGAACAGCAGGGTATATGTCCAGCAGTCTCAGAAAGTCGACCTCCTTGGTTTACCAGTGCAAATGGTCAATCTACTGTGATTGGTGTCGTAAACAGGGTTTTTCTCCACTCACAACCTCTATTCAGCGAGTAGTAGTCTTTTTAACCTTCCTCAGAGACGAAAAATGTTTGTCCATGTCTGCCATTAGAGGCTACAGGGCGGGCCTTGAGTTTGTTGTTACTCCTTAAAGGTATCAACATCTCCTCGTCCTGGGAACTTTCCTTGCCAGTTAAGGGGTTTGAGTAGTCAAGTTCTCCTAAGGAGCTCATGTCTCCAACGTGGGATGTTTCCTTTGTTCTCAAGAGCTTCACTGAGAGTCCCATGAGCCCTTGCGTCACTCATCTGACAGGAATTTGATGCTCAAGACAGTTTTCCTTCTAGCGTTGGCATCTTCCAGGAGGGTAGGAGAGCTCCACGGTCTGAGCTATGATGTGAAGCACACCAGGGTATGGGGGTCAGTGTCCTTTGAATTTGTCCCAGACCCAAAATCCCTCTGTGCACAGTGACAGGTTCACTGAATGATTTTGTGGGTGGAGATGCTCAAGAGCTTTTGTGCCCTGTCCGGGCCCTGCATTGCTATCTTAAAAGGACTCTGCACCTTAGACCAGGCTACCACAGACTTTTTGTTAGCACAGGCCGTACGAAGAAAGAGGCGTCTAAGAATACTATATCATTTTGGATACAGGAAGCCATCAGACAGGCATACTTGACACTTGATGATTCCGCCACCACGTCTGTGCAGACTAGGGCGCATGACGTTAGGAGTATTGGTCCTTCCGGCTTTCAAAAAGAACTTGGCTGTACATAGAGTGCTGAGCGCTGCTACTTAGTTACGCCAGTCCATATTCACCTCTTTCTATCTTAAGGATGTTGCCCACATCTGCAGTCACGTTTTCCCTGGGTCCTGTGGTGGCTGCCCAACAGGTTGTGTAACTCATAGTTTCCCTTAAGGGGGCACTTGTATCTTACCTAAGATGATTGTGTGGGTGAGAGAATGAGTGAGTTGGCTGGTCTCCTCCTTTCTCTTGTACCTTTCCTTCATCCCTCTGGCCGGTTAAGGAATAGACACGTCATTTGCTGGACTGGTCTGGTACAGGTGAGTAAGGTAGTTATACTGATAGTGTGGTCGCTTAATATACAAATATCAAACCCTCTATTCAGTAGCATATGCTCCACTCCTTGGCAAATAGGAGTTGGGAGTAGTAACAAACCCTGGTGTATTGGTTTGCTATTGGACAGTCAAAGTTTCTCTTTGGTTCCCTATACAATGATTCTCCCATATATCATTGTACGTCACTCAGGGTTTGATTGTTTAGATATCAATTTATCTAGCTTCTCAACGGGCTTCAGTCCCCCCCAGAAGTAATTTCTTCCGGAGCTGGACTGGTGGTTAGGCCACCCAGCTGGTTTAGGATGTCTTGTACCTCCCTCCAAGTATGAGTCTATCCTATTGTTAAGACCGAAGGTTTGTTCGCGTATGAACAAATGACAAGTTTTCTTAGACAATTTGTATTTTTCATAGCTACAAACCTAAGGTCTTAACATTATACTGCCCGCCTCTAGCTGCCCCTCTGTTTGTTAAGACATCCTGAGTTGGAAAGACGACGCGGTGGCGTAGGTGCGTGGTCTTCGATCACTCTTCACCCGATTTATGCATGCGTTGCCAGATATCACAAGATTCTTTGCTTTCATCTGTTTTTTAACTGGATCCAGCTAGGCGCTAGAAATTATCCTATTGTTAAGACCTCAGGTTTGTAGCTATGAAAAATATAAATTGTCTTAGAAAAATTGTCATTTTAAGCTGTTAAGATTGACTAGTATCATTTTTAGAAAAGAGCTTTTTGAGCCACCTCTTTGAATAAAGAAATCTGACTTAGACTTGTATGATCTCTCTCTCTCTCTCTCTCTCTCTCTCTCTCTCTCTCTCCTCTCTCTCTCTCTCTCACTATATGTAAATGCCAAAATCAAAAAGTGAACATTAAAAATCATGTTTGTTTTGTTTTATAACTGTAGTTGCAGATAGCTGTCATAATCTTCCCTACTTCACGTGATGACCGTTACTCTGCTGTGAAACGATTAGCATGCCTTGAGCTCAAGATACCAACGCAGTGTATCATTTCCCGCACTATCAGTCAAGAGACCAAATTGAGATCTGTCACTCAGAAAATTGCTCTGCAAATGAATTGCAAATTAGGGGGTGAACTGTGGGCTTTGAAGATTCCAATGACTGGGTTGATGGTAAGTTTAATATGCTGTTATGGATTTAGCGCTCCAAGATATTTTGTACATTACTGCAGTTTTATCTGGGGTGGAAAGATTATGCTTTCATAATGGCTGTCTGAAAAAGTGATGTATTACACTTTGAAACCTATATTCAGATTACCACTGTGAAATTCTTTGGAACACACACAAACGATTAATTTAGCACTCTGTGAGCCGTTGGTTGCATTGGCTGTTGGATTACAATTTCAGCAGTAAAGTAACTGAATTTATGTCAGTCTCAGGCTCCATGTATTATTTGGATACACATTTCTTTTCTCTTAGAATTTCTCAGTTGTTAATCTTTCCAGGTGAAAGTGAAAATTTTAAATGCAAATGTATCCAATCCAGATTCCAAATACATATCTCAGGATACTAGCAAATTTATTAATTTCATGATCCATAATTTCACACTGCCCAGTAGCAGATGCCTTTTGCTGTCTTGTTTGAAAGAGATATATCCAGTATTATAAGGCACAGAATTTATTTACTGTAAATTCAAGCTAGTGCTTAATTTCATAAGTGAAAAATTTTAATTTGAGTTTTGATTACAAAATACAAAATTTATGTAGAGTAAATGTAGGCCAGTGCTTAATATCATTTGTGGAAAAATTTAATTGAATTTTTTATTACAATACACAAATTGTTCATACGCAAACAAACCTTCGGTCTTAATAGTAGGATCATTTCTACCGCCTATGTGGATCCCAATAAAGAACAGATCAAAGCAAGGAATCTTGTGATATCTGGCTACCCATGCGTAGATCGGGTGAAGAGTGGTCAAGGACCACTCACCTACGCCACCGCCTCAGTCTTTTCTTTAACTGCCTGGGCGAGAGTCGTGGTTAACTTCTCTTGGCCTTTACCCGGTTCCTTGCCCGTTTCGCTTGTGTTTAGTGTGTGTGTGTGTGTGTGTTTGGCAGATGTTTCGGCTTCTTCTGCTTCTCGGCCTCGTCAACGTGTGTGCCCCGGAATTCCAGGTTTTCTGTGTTCTGGTATTTTTGCTTCGGCGACGACCAATCCCAACATCACGTGTAATAGGTGCCATTCTGATTTTTGCACTATAACTAATCCTTGCACGGAATGCCGGGCATGACCTAAGGAGCAGTTGTTTTATAGCTAGAGAGAGCATTGGAGGGTTTCGACTCTTCCTTCTTGGGAAGGTTTTTTGCCTATTCCCGATGCTTTGTCTCCTGAAGTATTCACCCCCCTTAGTAGTGTTGTTCCTGTGTCTCCTTCCTTTTCTTCCATTGATTCGTCGCTGGAAGTATTGGGAGGCCAACAGGCTGATTTTTGTAATGTCGACCCTTCTTCTTCGGGAGTTAATTTGATTCCTGGGTAGGGGGAGGCTTTTTCATCATTCTCATTTATTCCAGAGTTGGAGGCGTCCAAGATGGCAGCAATTCGGTCTAGGGGATCCCCTGTACATACTTGGAGGGGTTGCGAGCGCACTTTATGGAGGTTCACTAGCCCCTCCTCCTGGCCTCGTCTTTGTGGGTAGCCAAGGTCAGCCATCTTGTATTGCTCCGCCAGTGACTGTAGCCGCTTCTTTGAGTCGGAGGGAAGCCGTGGCGTCAGCCCCGTTGATGATGTCACGGGATCTGTCTTTGTGTATTCCTCTGCCAGTGGCGTCTGGTTCCCCTTCACACCGAGGGGAAGCCGTGACGTCGTCACCACTTGTGACATCACTCCCAGTCGTCTCTTCTGCACTGCCTCTCTCAGCCGTGACGTCATCTATGCCGCCCAGTTTGCTACATCTCCCTTCCACCTTCCATGTCATCGGAGCCTTCTCTTGCAGATCAGTCTGAAGTTATATGCCAGGCAGTGCTTAAGAGGTTGGACTCTGTTTTGGATGATAAATTGGCTGCCTTATCGTTTGGGAGGACTGGAAGGAAACTGTGTTGCTTCGTCCCCGCCTCCTGTAAAGAGATCACATAATAATCCAGTGCTGTCTTCCTCTCCCTCTTCTCCCTCTACGCCAAGTTGTCGTATCAAGCCTTGGAAGGCTAAGGATTTTGCTCTTTCTTCGCCTATGAGGTAGGAACAATGCCGATGTGTTCTCGAGAATATTGGTGTTTTGGAGTGTTAGTGTATCTTCCCTTGTGCAACCTGCAGTGGCTGCTTTGTCCTCTGCATCAAATCGCGGGCATGTTGCAACCTCCCCTGTCCGTGCATAACGCGAGCGTGTTGCAACCTTCCCCGTCCATGCACATCGCCAGTGTGTTGCAACCTCCCCTGTCCGTGCACATGATGCAAGTGCTCCTTCTTCTCCAGGGCCTATTCGTCGCCATAAGGATCTCAAGGCACCTGTCAAGAGGTCGAAGGTGGTGAGCGTGGAGTTGGTGGAGCAGGAGTGTTTGCCTGCCCCTCTCACTGGTGCTTCCAAAGTTCAACTCTGGGGGATTCTCCTTCGATCTTGAGTGTTCGGGATTCTTCTCCAACTCACATTCGTACGTCTGCCACGCCCGTGACCATTCACGGACATGTTACTGAGTCATCTGCTGGAGGAGTATATAGTGATGTTCCTAGTGTTATAGTGGGTTCGTCTCAGGAGCCGACACGTGGACCCAGCCCAGACAGGTTAGTTGGGGTTTTAGGCTGTTTAGCTGCTGATCCTTCCATTAATTTTAATGAGGAAGGTGTCTTAGAGGAGCCTACACGTTCTTCTTCTCATCGATCTCCGTTGCTGGAGCAGGAGGAGAGAAGACATGCAGTGTTTTGTCTACCTTTTCGGAAGTTGTTGATCTCATTCATGGGTTCAACAATTTGGAAAGTAGGACTCAGGCTCTGTCGTCTTACACTCCTTCTAGCTTGGAAGCCTCGGTGGGAACTATGCAGGATCCCAAATCATCTCTTCAGGTTCCCTTGTTGGGGCATGTCCAGTCAGTCTTGCATGAGGTTAATGCCTCTGTTTCAGACCGGGATGGTTCACTTCGCTCTTGGGGTTCTGCCAAGCTACTATCCCTGCCTCTCACGAGACCTAGGAAGTACTATGCTACGAACTCTGCATTTATGATGTTGTGCCATCTTAACCCAGACATCATTCACCTGAAACCGGGATTGACTTTGGAGCAGGTGAGGTCGGTGGCTCCGTCCTTGTCTCCCCAAGATGTCTCAGCATTGGAATCTATGGCAGCCTCCATGTTGCAGATGGTTTCTTGGCTGGACTTCTGGTCTATGGTCATTGCCAAGATAGCTTCTGATAGGTCCCCAGAAGGGTTGGTGAGTGCATCCTCGTTTGCCAGTATGTTGCAGTCCGGAGGAAAGGCGTTTTCATATATGGCTCACCTCAGTGTTAATTTATGGGCTAACTTTCTTCTAATTAGAAGAGACGCAGCTTTGTCTAGGATAGAGAGATCAGTTGACACGGAGTCCTTGCTGGCATTGAGGAAAGTAGATCTGTTGGAGTCCCAATATTTGTTTCCTTGGACCGAGCTCGAGAATGCGATAGACCGGCGCCGGGCTGACACCAAAGACAGACTGGTGCACCAAGCTGTGTCTAAGTCGGAGTCTCGTCCTTGGAGACGTCTGGTTCCTCCTCCTCCCCATCCAGCAGCAGTCAAGAAGATCGTCGCCTGGTAGGCCTTCGAAGAATTTGAGTTCGGCAGGGCCTTCCCATTCGACCCAGCCTAGGTCGGAGGATCAACGTCCCTTTCGCTCTCGCTCCTTTAAGCCAAGAAGGGGCCAAAGGGGCAGAGGTAAAGGGGGCCATTGGTAGGTTCGCCTCTCCCTCTCCTGTGCCACGGGGGGTACCTGGCGGGTAATTGGCCCAAGTAGCAGAGCCATGGGGCAGAGAAGTGGGTGGTAGATGTCCTTCGGTGGGGTACCTACTGCCATTCGACTTCTCTTCTCCTCTGTCGGACAAGCCGCAGTTCAGGAAGGCATATCCTCCAGATTCTCTGAAGTTCTTGGCTTTTCGGGAGGAAGTGCAGAAGATGCTGGACAAGGATGCGACAGAGGAAGTAGTGCATCTGTATGCGGGGTTTTACAGTCACATCATCTTGGTGCCCAAGTCGTCGGGAGGATAGAGACCTGTGATTGACTTATCCACCTTTAATCACTTCATCAGGAAGATGCGGTTCAAGATGGAGACCCTGCATTCAATGTTGGTAGCCGTGAGGGAAGGCGACTTCATGCTGTCCATAGACTTTAGGGATGCCTGCTTCCAAATCCCTATTCATCCGACGTCCAGGAAGTTCCTTCGCTTCTCTCTTTGGGACAAGGTCTTCAAGTTCAAAGTCCTATGCTTCGGGCTGACAACAGCCCCTCAAGCGTTCACAAGAGTCTTCCCTCGTGTGTCAAGTTGGGCCCATGCTCAGGGGATCTGTTTCCTGAGGTACCTCAACGATTGGTTGGTCTTGGCCGTTTCCAGGGAGAAGCTGCTGCAGGACAGGGATCATCTACTTCGGTTCTGTCTGGAAGTGGGCATTGTAGTCAACCAGGAAAAGTCAAACCTCGTACCCAGTCAAAGGATTCTCTAATTGGGCATGGTCATCAATACGACAGTGGCAAAAGGTTTCCCGTCAGATCAGAGATTGGAGAAGTTGCAGGTGGTGGCACACGACTTTCTGTCGGAACCACATCAATCAGCTCATCAGTGGCAGGTTCTTCTGGGAGTGTTGTCTTCCTTGGAGAAGTTGGTCCCTCATGGGCGTCTTCATCTTTGGTCTCTGCAATGGAGACTGGGAGAATTCTGGTCTCCGGCAAGGGACTCGCCCCTGTTAAAGGTTCCTCTGTCTTTGGAAGTGAGAGAAGACATCATTGGTGGTTGGACAACCAGAATCTTTCAAAGGGTGTCCCTCTGCGTTCTCTTCCACCAGACTTCCTTCTGTTCTCAGACACCTCCCTCGCAGGTTGGAGGCCTCATTTAGGCGGCCTCATCGCTTCAGGTGTTTGGAGTTTGGAGGACAAGCAGCAACATATCAACGTCTTTGAGTTGAAGGCAGCTTTCCTGGGTCTGAAGGAGTTTCGGGTGAAGGTAGAAGGTCATTCTGTCGTTCTCATGTCAGACAACACCATGGTGGTAGCGTATGTGAACAAGCAGGGAGGACTGGTTTCTCGTCAACTTCACGCCTTGACCATTTAGGTTCACTAGTGGGCAGTCAGCGATTCGGTAGAGCTCTCAGCCAGATATATCCCAGACAAACGGAATGTGGTCACAGACAAACTCAGTCTTCGGGATCAGATCCTAGTCACAGAGTGGTCCCTTCATCAAGTGGTAGCAGACAAGCTCTTCCATGTTTGGTGGAGACCCATACTGGACCTTTTTGTGACTCGCTTCAACAGGAAGCTGGAGATATTCTGTTCAGTGGTCCCAGATCCTTTAGCATTAGCAGAGGACGCATTCCAACATTCCTGGGGCAACCTGGAGGTGTATGCTTCCCTCCTGTTTGTTTGATCTGTCAAGTTCTGTACAGGCTAATGAGTTCACAGGGTCTCAGGATGATTTTGGTAGCCCCTCTGTGGCCTCAGGCAGAATGGTTCCCATATCTGCTGTCATCGTTGTCAGAGGTTCCGAGGGAGATTCCCCCTTGGCAACATCTCCTGTGTCAGCCCCATGCAGAAAGGTTCCACCAGTCAGTAGAATCCCTGTCTCTTCATGGTTGGAGGCTATCAAGTATCTCCTCCGAGCGAGAGGCTTTTCTCAGAGAACAGCAGGGCATATGTCCAGCAGTCTCAGAAAGTCAACCTCCTTGGTTTACCAATGCAAATGGCGATCTATTGTGATTGGTGTCGTAAACAGGTTTTTTCTCCACTCGCAACCTCTATTCAGTAAATACTAGCAGACTTTTTAACCTTCCTCAGTGATGAGAAACATTTGTCCTTTTCTGCCATTAGAGGCTACAGGGTGGCCTTGAGTTTGTTGTTACACTTTGGAGGTATCGACATCTCCTCCTCTTGGGAACTTTCCTTGCCAGTTAAGGGGTTTGAGCAGTCGAGTTCTCCTAAGGAGCTCAAGCCTCCAACATGGGATGTTTCCTTGGTTCTCAAGAGCTTCACTAAGAGTCCATATAAGCCCTTGCGTCACTCATCTGACAGGAACTTGACGCTCAAGACAGTTTTCCCTCTGGCCTTGGCATCTTCCAAGAGGGTAGGTGAGCTCCACGGTCTGAGCTGTGAGGTGAAGCACACCAGGGGTTGGGGGTCAGTGTCCTTCGAATTTGTCCCAGATTTGTGGCCAAGACCCAAAATCCCTCTGTGCACGATGACAGGTTCACTTCATTTTCCATTCCATCACTGAATGATTTTGTGGGTGGTGATGCTCAAGAGCTTTTGTTGTGCCCTGTGCAGGCCCTCCATTGCCATCTTAAAAGGACTCAGTACCTTAGACCAGGCTACCACAGACTTTTTGTTAGCACAGGCCGTACAAAGAAAGAGACGTCTAAGAATACTATCTCATTTTGGATACAGGAAGCCATCAGACAGGCATACTTGACACTTGATGATTCCACCACCACATCTGTGAAGGCTAGAGTGCATGACGTTAGGAGTATTGGTCCCTCTCTGACTTTCAAAAAGAACTTGGCTGTACATAGAGTGCTGAGCGCTGGTATTTGGTTACGCCAGTCCACGTTCACCTCTTTTTATCTTCAGGATGTTGCCCACAGATCTGCGGACATGTTTTCCTTGGGTCCTGTGGTGGCTACCCAACAGGTTGTGTAACTCATAGTTTCCCTTAAGGGGGCCGGCCGGCTTATGCCATTCTTTAAGGACAGGACTTTGATATTCATACCACTTAATAAGGTGACTTGGGACATCTCCAAACCGCATATGATTTTTGCCTCTGACCTTCAGTTTTGTGACGCCAGGGCGATTTATCCCAAAAATAACCATTTTTCAAATTCTATCTCCTCCCTTGATATTTAATATTAAGACCTGGGATTACTACCATATATAGACCTGATGTAGACCTCCAATTGAATGAGGAGATTTTTTTTAAGTAATTTTTTGCTAGATATGAATTTTTCATTATGGTAAAAAAATAACCCATATAAATTAGGAAAACAAAATTTTAAAAAAAAAAAAAAAAATTTTAAAAAAAAAAAAAAAAGACAAAACAAAAATTGGAAATAAGGGCTTAATTTGATTGTTTTATAATGTCTTTCTGAGTTTTATACCAAATTCCATTGTTATAGCTTTAAAACTAAGTGAGAAGATAGATTTTGAAGGTCAATAACTATAGTTTTGAGATAAGGGCATTCAAAGTTTTTCTTCGTATTTTCATAACGACAATATTAATAAATAATTATTATTATGAATGTATATTTCTTTTTTGTGTATTAATAAACCAAAACTTTTATCTATCATAATTTAATCATAAGTGATGATCCCTTTGCTCATATATCGTAGCTTGGGGCACTGCGTCAAGCAAGACAGGGCACTCCTTCCTACGCAACTCTCTCTCTCTCCTTCACTAACTCGGCTTATTACAGCAAATTTTCTTCTTCTGTATGTTAGCTAGATGTTTTCCTAGTATTTTCTGTTGTGGCATGATGAAATTCTTGCCGAAACAAAGATCAGCAAACGTAAATGCAAGAGAATGTCAAGAGGTGAAATTCAAAGTTGTACTCTCTTTTTACAAAGACAATGTTAATAAATCATGATTATTATGAATTTCATATTCCTTTTTGGGTATTAATAAACCAAAACTATGTTATTTATCATAAGTGATGATCCCTTTGCTCAAAGATCGTAGCCTGGGGGACAGTGACGTGTGCTTCAGGCAAGACGGGGGCGTTTACTTACTACGCAACCCTCCCTCTCTCTCTCCACTAACTACGCTAATATCGCATATATTATATTATGTAATCATATTAGAGCGAATTTTCTTCATCATTATGTTAGCGAGATGTTTTCCTTGTCTTTTCCTCATTGGCATGATGAAATCCTTGCCGAAACATAGATAAACACGTGTAAAAGCAAGCGAATGTCGGAGAAGAAACTTGAACGTGTAGGCTACTTGAAGTCTCTGCTCGCACTAAATCATGGGATACTCTCGTACTCCCCTCCGCTACTCATGGAATCACTACAGATGCCATTTCTCACAATTTCTTTGACAATAATTATCAAAATTTACGATAACAGAAGAAATATTGCATTTTCTTGTACGGATGAATGTTTTAGGCTTATTGAGTTATGTTTACTAATTACCCTGTAACTACGAAAGTAAGAGGAATTTTGACGAAATATTTCGTATACGTATTCTCAATTGCCATATGAAGCTCCATGAATTTTTTCATGACTGCATTTTTCACCCTATACCCCCATATACTGTATAAGGGTTCCGGCCGGCCCCCTTAACAGGGCACTTTTGTATCTTGCCTAAGTTGATTGTGTGGGCGAGAGAATGAGTGAGTTGGCTGGTCTCCTTCTTTCTCTTGTACCTTTCCTTCTTCCTTCTGGCGGGTTAAGGAATAGACATGTCATTTGCTGGACTGGTCTGATACAGGTGAGTAAGGTAGTCATACTGATAGTGTGGTCGCTTAATATAGAAATGTCAAACCCTCTATTCGGTAGCATATGCTCCACTCCTTGGCAAGGAGGAGTTGGAGTAGTACAAACCCTGGTGTATTGGTTTGCTATTGGACAGTTAAAAGTGTCTCTGGTTCCCTATACAATGATTCTCCCATATATCATTGTACATCACTCGGGTCTGAGTGGTTAGATATCAATTTATCTAGCTTCTCAATGGGCTTCAGTCCCTCTCCAGAAGTCATTTTTTATGGAAGCTGGACTGGTGGGTAGTCCCTCAGCCAGTTTAGGATGTCTTGTACCTCAATCCAAGTATGAGTCTATCCTATTGTTAAGACTGAAGGCTTGTTCTCTTATGAACAAATGACAAATTTTCTAAGACAATTTGTATTTTTCATAGCTACAAACCTGAGGTCTTAACATTATGCATACTGCCCGCCTCTAGCCCCCCCTCTGTGTGTTAAGACATCTTGAGTTGGGAAATACTGACGTGGTGGCGTAGGTTGTGGTTCATGACCACTCTTCACCCGATCTATGCATGTGTTGCCAGATATCACAAGATCCTTGCTTTCATCTGTTTTTTAGCCAGACTCAGCTAGGCGCTAGAAATTATACTATTGTTAAGACCTCAGGTTTTTAGCTATGAAAAATACAAATTGTCTTAGATAATTTGTCATTTTTTTACTGTAAATGTAGGCACTGCCTAATTTCATATTTGAAAAAGTGTAGTCTGAGTTATTATTATAAAGCACCAAATTACTGTATATACAGTGGGCCCCCGTATTCGCATTCTCCGGATTCGCGGACTCACATTTGCGGATTTCTCTCGGGAACGTTTCCCTGCATTATTTGCGGAAAATTTGCGCGTTTGCAGTATTTTTCTTTAAGAAATATCCACAAATTCCTAGTTTTTTTTTATCAATTTCATCATAAAATGCACTTTTTGTGATAAAACTATTGAAAAAATCAAGTATGAAAATTTTTAGTGGTTTTTCTTGAGTTTTAACCAACAAAATAAGGCTGTATTTAGCATTTTTATAGGGGCTCCAAACATTCACAGGTTCTAACTATTCACGGCGGTGTCTGTTACGCATCCCCCGCGAATATGGGGGGACCACTGTACTCACATATTATGCGACTTTTGAAACCTAATTTTGAAGCTAATTTTAAAAGAGTCACATCATGCACGTAGTATAAAATTAGCGTACCGTCTATGCTTTCCAAAATTGGCCGGTTGCGATAGTTACTACCGGAGGAAAACAGTAGATCTTTTAAAAAGTTATGCTTTACTTGTACTTCACTATATCCAATAATATTGTATTTATTCTCATATTACTATTGTATTTTAAAATACAAAGGAGCGATCGTGCACTATTTGCATTATTTTGGTTTATACAACATGTTTAACTGTTCTAGACTAATCATCTATAATTTCCAAATCCGTTGATTAAGGCACAATACTGAAGGATTTTTTTACTTTTTGAAGTATTATTTTTATTTTAGGATACACAGGTAAGTGAAAATTTAGTAAAGTAAAAAATGCATAAAATTAATAAACTAAAACCCTCCGAAGTCGCTCTCCGTGTCCGTATCTTCAAATAAGGCTCTGAATTCTTCGTTATCAGGGCAGTCATCATATTCGTCATCTTCCAGATCTTTGATAATTTCATCTTCATCTACTGCATCTTCGTATAGGACATCGTCCTCACTTCCATCTAAAGCATTTGATATTCCACATTTTTTAAATGCTTTAATTATCACATTTTTATTGATTTCTGCCGAGGATTCTTTAACCCACAAACATAGCAAAGGCAAATCTTGAGCTTTCATCCTCCCTCCTTTAGTAAATGCTTTCTCCCCTTCCAACATCCATTCATCCCACTTCTTCCTGATGTTGTCTTTAAAACGCTTATTAATTGATACGTTGAGAGGTTGACAAACGCTAGTCAAACCACCGGGAATAACAGCTATATCTGTGTTTGTATCTCGAACACCTTTTAAAACCGAGTTCTCTTGATGTTACCTAAACATGTCCCAAACCAATAAACTTTTTTCTTTCCGTTAACCACCAGGCCTTGATGCCCAAACTCTCTTTAACCAAGTCTTGCAGCCATCATCATTCATCCATCCTTTTTCATGAACGTGGACAATGATACCGTTTGGGAATTTTTCTTTAGGCCACAATTTCCGTTTAAAGATAACCATGGGGGGAAGTTTCGTCCCATCTGCCATACACATTAAAACAACAGTAAAGTGTGTCCTTTCATGACCAGTAGTTTTGATTAAAATACTTTTCCCTCCTATTTTATTTACAGTCGAGTTTGACAGCATGTCGAAGGTAAGCGGAGATTCATCCATGTTACCGATACATGATCATTTGTAATTATTAGCTTGGCGGTGCTTGATTACAAATTTGAGGAAATTATTGATTTTTTCTTCCAGTTCTATGGGTAGTTTTTATGCTATTTTGGTTTTCCTTCTTAGGACAAAGTTCTGTCTTTTCATAAACCGAGTACACCATCCTGCACTTGGTATAAACTCGGGAATGCCCATTTTTCTTGCTTCTCGAATTGCATGCAGTCTTATATTACATCGTGTCATAAGAAAACCATTTTCTCGGTTTTTGGACACCCACTTTGCCACTTTGTCTTCTAAATGCAGCCATTTACATTTGGATCTGCGATTTGCACACTTATAAAATGGAGTTACCATTAAATTTTCCTTTTGTTTTTCCAGCTTCGGACACAGCTGTCCCCGACGCCAAACCGCTTACCAGCTTGAACATTGTTTGTTTTTTCAGCTTCAGCTACAACTTTCAGCTTAAATTTAGCAGTATACTTCCGTGCTGATCTTTTCTCCATGGTCCTATTCACTCTGTGGGCCAAGGTGCTACTGTTTTACTGCTTGCACTTCTGAGCTATTTATACCAGCTGATTTACAGTTCTGGCAGAAACATAGGCCTACTAAACAAGATTAGGCATCTCTGTATTCTCTGGAGGACTGCTAATCCATTAGTGTTAACCAGGTGGTCATTGATCACACCCTTCATAGCCCACGCAACTGACAAACAATTTTTTTCCAACTATGCACACATAATCCTGTATCCGAAATCCTAAAAACCAAAAAGCTCTAAAAACCTTAAACATTTTATGGAGTAGAGCATCAATTCATATGGAAGGTATTGTCTTGTTACCGTGGCGAGCTCTCTGGCGTGGCTTTTAAAGATCTGCCCTTATGCCAATTTTACAAAAACAACAACTGCCCCTGCGTGACAGACCTTTGAATGTCCTTGAGACAAGCTCTGAGGCTATAATTATAAGATTATAAGGGTTTTTCATTCCCAGGTATTTTAATCTCCTTCCTATTCGGTCCTGCTCTCTCTCTCTCTCCCTCCCTCCTAAATCTTACAGCTGTCCAAGCGAGAGCTTTTTTATGGGATAACATAGGCCCGCATTTTGCATTTTCCATACCTATTTATTTTGTATATGATTGCCCTTTCTTAGAATGGCTGTGAAGTTGATGTCTATCCATGGCTGTGAGATGACCAGGAATAACTTGTAAGTCGGTGTCAAAGTCACTCCACACTTCAGTCAAGTCAAAACTTTGCCATATTGCATTCAAGCAATATTCAGTCATTGTTTCCTATCTATTATTTTGTGTGAGAGAGGAGAGAGAGAGAGAGAGTAGAGAGAGAGAGAGAGAGAGAGAGAGAGAGAGAGAGAGAGAGAGAGAGAATCTGTTTATACGGTTGTTTATTTTCTCACTCATCAAACTTACTCTGTTGTTTTATTTCATATTTCCTTGCTCACCAATTTATTCTATACCTACGATATTAAGAAATCAAGATATGTGTAGAAGGGAGAACTGCCTCCAGACTGTAGTGTGGATTTGAACGCAACAGCACCAAAATGATATGCCATGTTGATAGAAAATCTGACTCCGCTTCTTGTTATTGCATAAAAAAAAACTATCAATCGTGAACCTACGTAATTTATTTAGAATTCTGTGTAACGGAAAAGATTTGATATTTGTAATGGGAGAAATTGTTATGTCTCTGTTGTTATAAATTTGGCAGATATGCGGAGATCAAACACGTGGGAGGACCAAAACAGCCCAGCCAGAGAGCTCTGTTCATTTTGTAAATACTATAGTTTGGCATGCTAGGCTTACCCGATTCATTTGGGTGTGCGCTGCAGCTGCTGCTACTCAAATTATGGCATTTCTCTTACTATTCCCAAGAATTGACCATGGAAAATCCCAAGATTAACCAAAAATCCCCAGATAATAAAATAATTTACATATGCCAAGCCCTAAATATTTACGCTGTCTGTCTGTCTGCCTATCAGGAAAAGATACTGATAATTTGAATTGATGGTATGTTTCCTGAGAGAGAGAGAGAGAGAGAGAGAGAGAGAGAGAGAGAGAGAGATGAGAAGAGAGAGAGAGAGAGGAGAGAGAGAGAGAGAGAGAGAGAGAGAGAGAGAGAGAGAGAGATTTAACCAGTGGGCATTAGTACAAATGCAGGCAGTGTGTTCATACTTGTTAAAAAATGTGCAGCACTGGTAATTCATATCTGGAAGACAAAAAAACAAATGTGAATTTTGTTGTCAGTCGCATGGACTAAATTTACATAGAGCAGGGAACAAATCTTGACATTCCTCGAGAGATTAGAGAAATGAACCATCGCTGAACACTCTCTCTCTCTCTCTCTCTCTCCTCTCTCTCTCTCTCTCTCTCTCTCTCTCTCTCTCTCTCTCTCAACTA
The DNA here is from genome assembly GCF_015104395.2 of Macrobrachium nipponense. Lineage (NCBI taxonomy): Eukaryota > Metazoa > Arthropoda > Malacostraca > Decapoda > Palaemonidae > Macrobrachium > Macrobrachium nipponense. Next base: position 29,728,877 of record NC_087206.1, read on the forward strand.
TACTGTTAAGTGTTAACTTGAGTCTCCGAAGCCAATATGTATTAGCATACATTAGCACACGCGCAACTGTATGTGTGTGTGTGTGTATGGATATACTGTTAGAAAATGCGCTGTACCCTACAGTAATACCTCGTCTTTGGAAGATAAAACAAACAAACAAATTTTGTTGTTGTAGTTGCAGGGGCTATAAAGGGTGTGACCAACAGACAGAAAGATTAACATTTTTCTGAGATTAAAGAGCTGAATTTTGTTTTGAAGGTATGTCAACAGCGTTAATAAATAGGTATAATCTTCTAAAGGAATTTTTTTCTTCTTTTTTCTTTTTGTGGAAGAATCTTCAAACCATTTTGCATTCAAAGTAATGAGAAGGAATAATTCTATTCTTCATGTAATCAGTAAAATACTTACACTAATAAAAACTAAAACTACGTACTGTGTGCAAAACACACATCATCATCAGCTTCGTGTGTGTAAATGTTCATTCTAAGAAATTCACAGAGTAATAGTATAACCAACACCTGATTGGCTGGTTGGTAGCCATGGAGATCTGTTATCCAATGACTGCCCTCTGCTTCTGTTCTAGTGATAGACATATGCCGTGGATGGCACTAGGTTTGAATGTTACCATGATTGTGATTTTCCGACTGCTGACGGCAAAAATTACTCAATAATTTTCTTTATATAATTATTTCTTTGTGAAAACAATGATATAATATGATAATTTTAACTTTAATGTATAGTGGTATGAAAAATACCAGTTTTGTAGCGATGCGTCATCAATATCGTGGTATGAAAATACTACATTGTGTTGTAGTGATGCGTTATCACTAAGTGGAAATCCTTTTCCCGGACCATCCTCAAAATTTTACGACTCTTCAACTTCAAGATCGATTTGGTGAAATATATTTTATAGTCATACTTATTGTTAAAATTCACAAGTTGAACTGCAAAACATTATTATATTTTGATTGTTATGTACATATATTTTTTTGCGTTTTACAGAATGTTTGTTTTGAAAATAATAGCTGTTAGTGAACATATGGTATTAGCCTCTTACGCCGATTGGACGTATTAAATGTCGAGATAAATTGTCTCCCGGGGGCCGATTGGACGTATTAAACGTCAACATAACAAAGTTTTTTTTTTTAAATTCACGGAAAAATACTTATAGGCCTACCAGCCAAAAACTTTTGAATCACATACCTTGAGGGATGCTGGGAGTTCATGGATCAAGGCGTTGTTTTGTTTACAATCGTTACGCAGGCGTGCAAGTGCGAATTTCTTTCTTATCGCACTAAAAAGTATCCGTGACACATCTCGGATATTATTTCGTCACTTTGACATATTTTTTGCACCATTTTAAATTAGCTGTTACATGGAGTATTATATATGAAAATGAGTGCAATTTCATGTAGAATACAACAAAAAAATACTCATGATTGTAGCTTTTATCAGTTTTGAAATATTTTCATATAAATAACGATAAGTGCCAAAATTTCAACCTTCAGTCAACTTTGACTCTACCGAAATGGTCGAAAAATGCAATTGTAAGCTAAAACTTTTATATTCTAGTAATATTCAATCATTTATCTTCATTTTGCAACAAATTGTACGTCTCTAGCACAATATTTTGATTTATGGTGAATTTATGAAAAAGACACTTTCCTTACGTCCGCGCGGTAACTCTTCCAATAAATTTTTTTGTGCGATTGTCGTAATGTTTGCACCATTTTGAATTTGCCGTTACATAAAGTTTTATATAAGGAAATGTGCGCAATTTTATGCACAATACAACTAAAAACAACCCATGGTTGTAGCTTTTATCAGTTTTGAAATATTTTCATATAAATAACAATAAGTGCCAAAATTTCAACCTTCGGGCAACTTTGACCTCCGAAATGGTCAAAAAACGCAATTGTAAGCTAAAACTCTCATATTCTAGTAATATTCAATCATTTACCTTCATTTTGCAACAAATTGGAAGTCTCTAGCACAATATTTTGATTTATGGTGAATTTATGAAAAAAAAAAAAATTTCCTTGTGTCCGCGCGGTAACTTCCGAAAAAAATCAGAAATTTTTTTGTGCGATTGTCGTAATGTTTGCACCATTTTAAATTAGCCGTTACATAAAGTTTTATATATGAAAATGTGCGTAAATTCATGTAGAATAAAACTATAAATGGTTGAAGGTTGTAGCTTTTCTCATTTTCGAAATATTTGCATATAAATCAGGATAAATAGAAAAAAAACCACGTTCGGTCAACTTTGACTCTACCGAAATAGTCGAAAAACGCAATTGTAAGCTAAAACTCTTACAGTCTAATAATATTCAGTCATTTATCTTCATTTGAAACAAATTCGAAGTCTCTAGCACAATATTTAGATTTATGGTGAATTTTTAAAAAATACCTCCGCCGCAAATCTCCTGAATGCGTACGTCGTATTCTCGTTATATTTGCTCTATTTCATATTAGGCGTTTCATATAGTTTTATATATGAAAGTGTGCGCAATTTCATGTAGATTACAACTAAAAATAATTGAAGGTTGTAGCTTTTCTTATTTTTGAAATACTTGCATAGAAGAAAAATATATACAAAAAATTTGACATTCGGTCAAATTTAACTCTTCCGAAATGGTCGAAAACTGCAATTGTAAGCTAACATTCTTACAGTATAGTAATATTCAATCATTTATCTTCATTTTGAAACAAATTGTAAGTCTCTAGAACAATATTTAGATTTATGGTGAATTTTTGAATAAAAAACTTTTTTATGTCCGTGCATTACGAATTCATGCATCATTTTGTGATAATATTTTCTCTGTGTTGCTTTGATCATTTTACAATGTGTTATTTACCAAAATCATTGCAATTTAGTGTACAATACAACGAAAAAAAAAATTTACTCGTTAGTTTTAACTTTTTCTCACAGCGCGATTTGTATACAGTTATATATGAAATTTTGTTTTTGTACTATCATATATCGCATTATTTATATATGATAATGATATTTTTTTCATATCTGATGGTTGCATACTAAACTTCAGGCAATGACAAAAAAAGGAGCCAAAAATGAACTCTTAATCTTTAAAACTAAGGGTGCTGTGTTTTTTTAAATTTTTTTTTTTTATTTTTTCCGCTTCTACGCTCACTTCGAGACCCCCTCAGCATGCGGGAGACGATTTTTATTAAACCCCTTCGGCGTAAGAGGGTTAATTGTCCCACTATTTTATTATAGGTGATCTGAATTATCTCACATTCATTTAACAGTATTAGATTAATATTTATTTAAATAAACTGTAGGTAATAAATAACAATAATGAAAAACATAGAGGGAAAAAATGTTTTTGCTGCAGTAGTGATGTTTGTTTGATTATGCGTCTGACCTCACATTTCCAAAATTGAAAAATTCCAAAAACCGAAAAATCGAATAAAATAATTTGTGTGTACCGCAAATTTTTTTAAACATTATGTACACGCACACAATGTCTTCACATTTACTGATACCCGTTGGTGAAAGACTCATATTACAGTATTTATTCCTGCGAGAGAGAGGAAGAGTATGATGAGAGAGAGAGAGAGGAGATGCGAGAGAGAGAGAGAGAGAGAAATGAGAATGATTTAGGACTCCAAGGCGTGGTATTTTTACAATTATTTTATTATCTTGGGATTCTTTTTTAATCTTGAGATTTTCTATTCAATTCTCGGGATTAGTGAGAAAATTACCGTAACAAGTGTAGTGTAATTTGAGTTTTGATTACAATGCATGTAGTTTATTTACTGCAAATGCAATCCACTTAATTTCATAAGTGAAAAAGTGGAATTTTGAGTTTTGATTACAATCCACATGATTTATTTACAGTAAATATAGGCCAGTGCTTTCTTTCATAAATGAAAGTGTAATTTGACTTTAGATTACAGTGCACATAATTCAGTTTTTGCAGTATAAATGCAGGCCAGTGCTTTCTTTTATAATTGTAAATGTATAACTAATAAAGTGTTTTGGAAAATAATTCCATGAATGAAAATTTAAAACCAATATTATTTTGAAAATGCTTTTAATAATTCTATTATAATCATGACACGATTTTGAAGGGCAGTGGGCCATGAGTTTTTAGGGATGTGCCAAAAATGGTCTATGGTCACAGAAAGGTTGAAACCCACTGACCTAGACCATCTTAGTCGAGACCCTAACCCAGTGTTTCTCAACCTTTTTACCACCTCATTGCGCATCTATGAATTAACAGATACTTTGGGGCGCACCTTTGATTTTAGTCTTCATCTTTCTGCAAGCAGGCAAAATAATAGCAAGAGTATGTGACTTCATCGTTACAGCAATCATTTCCGATACTTCATAAGATGCAATTTGAGCTTTTTCAGAAAACGTTACTCTACTTTTGAAAGCAAATGCTTGCTTTGTTTGTTGGTCAAGTAGTCTTTTGAAATAATTTACGTCTTTTCCTTGAAGACTGCAATGCGATGTTTGAAAATGTTGACTTAATTTACTAAGAAGCATCAACTCTTTTGACATTTTGCAACCACAAACCAAACACAATGGGAGAGGCTGATTTTCATCTCCAGTCCACGTGAAGCCAAAACTTAAATAACTTTTGTCTTATTTCCGATTAGGTCTAATCTTAATTTTCTTAGCTGGACACTTCACTTCACTCGAAACGGTTTCATTATTAGTATTAAGTTCCTCAAAACCGTTTCATTATTAGAATTAAGTTCATCACTGGTACATTTCCTGCTAAAAATCTGTCCATTTTATGGGTAGTCCACCTGGTTTTCTATTATATAAAAAAAGTCCACGAATTATGATTCACTGAGTGTCTTGAACAAGACCTTTGAAGAGTAGTGTAGCAGCAGTTAGGTATCTACTGACTGATTGACCAGAATCGCAGATGCCCTTGCTTTTAAACAGGACACGGAGGTCATCGTCACGAATCATAAAACCGATTTGACATGTCAGCCACCATATGGTGAAGTCATTAACCTGGATTATAAGTCACTAACCTGGATTGCTGCACTAGTTAATTTTTTATGAGATGAAATCAGAGATTAAGAGTGACAGGCAGCTACTGTAGCTGAGAATCAATGGAAAATGTAGGAACTTGAGAAATTATGTTAACAGAATATACTACTCTTCTTCTCAACAATTCTACAGTTTAGTATTTGAGTATCAGAGAGAAAGAGAGAGAATTGTGAAAAAAAAATTACCAAAAGTAATAAAAGATTAAGATTGTCAGTTCAATTTCAGCCACGAATGAGACTGAAGATTTCGTAGAGCCAGTCAAAAAGTACTTGAAAAAGGACTGGTTCTTAACACATTTTCTTTGGCAATTCATACATCGGCAATAGAATTATTATTATTATTTTTTTAAAATTTTCCAATACTGAGATTAATGATGAAATAATTAAAAATATAAGTTTTCATTTAGCAATGAATTTTGCAAAGCATAAAACAAACACAAACTTGTGAGAAAGGTGTTCATGGAAGGAAAATTTGTCCAGTAGCCTTAAGTAAAAGAAAACTGACAATTGTCATTTTCGGCTAAACAACTACTAAGAAGATTAGCAGGATAGAAATTCATAAAGAAAAGAGGCCAGTAATGACTGATTCAAACCCCCAACGAAATAAAAAGGAAAGATCAAGGAATTTACTTCCAGTTTAAAATGTCAAATATCGAAGACTTGACTCAGACATAGAAACACACACTCGATGTCTGCAAAATTTATGAAAATAATAACAGATACTTTAAACATTAGAATATAATTTTCCTATTCCTTGGGCCGGGCACACTGGTTGAGAAACGCTGCCCTAACCTAACCTAATGTAGGGCATCTGCTTTGACTTGGAAGGAGTGGTGTTTTCCCATCCTCTGTTTAATAAAGATTTTTTATATTTTTGGCCATTTCCAAGATATCCCTGGTCTGCAGAAAACTCTTAACAAGTTTGGAGTTATCCTTTGACCCTGAGCAATTAACAATAAATTCTTTGCTATTACAGAACTAAAAAAAACACATGTTTTCATCTTCCTGTAAGTTATCGCAGGTGATAGAAAATTGTAAAATTTTGATTTTGGAGGGGTAGTGCTCAAAATGTTTTCTCCAAATTAAGATTGAAAACATCAAATTTAGGTCTAGATTCTCTTTTGTTCTTTGTTTAGTCTTAATTTCCTATTGAACTTACACTGTCTAGGCTTAGGCTTGAACTGTATCTTAGTTACTTTTAGGTACATTATGACTGTACTCTTAATACAGTAATCATTAGCTTAGTCTGCAGCCTTATTTTTTTATTAAAAAAAACATTAATACAGTCTAAGTTAAATAATTGTTCAGGAAATTATTTGCATATAATCTACGTTGTACAGCATGCTCATTGTGCAAAGAGAACAGCTTCACAAATGCAGTTTAGATCAGTCAGTCCAGATGCAGATTAGTGTGTACAGTCGCCTCTCATCTAAGGCGTTTCAATTTAATGCAAGCTAGAAAATATTTTAAAATCTTTGAAAAACGTGAAAATATCGATGTGGCCCAAATTGACACTGAAGCGTTGTTTTCAAATCGCCCATGCATCAGTGCTGCAGACGACTGCCGTCGACTAAAACAAAGACATAGCAAAGTGCACTGCATGTATTTATTAATAGAGCAAAAGATTTTGTGTACTGTATTTATTAATAATTTATTAAAAAAACCAAAATAGTACATTGTTTATTTGTTAATAAAGCAAAAGATTTTCTGGGTTTTTTTTCTGACCTACTTAGTACAGGTATTCTCCTACTTACGATATGGAGTTAGGTTCTAAAAAACCCATTGTGTGTTTGAAAATTCTTATCTCGAATATACCTAGCCTATCCTACACTAGGGTAATCTGTACCATCTTTACATATAGTATAGCCTAGCCTACACTGCACAGTATACTTTATAAATATACAGTATAGTAATTTTTAATTTCTGCTAATTCTCTAGGTTTAATGCATATTGGCTTATGATAATTCAGTAAAAAAAAAAAATGGACATGAAACGAGAATCAGCTTCGTTCCGACATCGGCATAATTGAGCAATTTCAGGCTTCTGATCACTACGTATACATTTAAAAACTTAATGACTATGCATCTTTTCCACGAATCTTTTAAAAATGTATGCATTACTTCACTGTTATCCAACAATATTGTATGTATTCTCATATTATTGTATTATTATAAAATAATAACAGCAGTCAATCTTTTGGTTTGGATATCAGCTGATGGCAAATAAGAATTTATTTTGCCGTATATAACTCAATTCTCTGGGCATTTTTTTGCTTCTAGTTAGCATAAACAAATATCTAGATACTTTACTTATATGAGACAAGGTCATTTGTCATTATATGACAAATTTTCAAGTTGAACTATGACTTGAATAAGTCTCTTTGTGAACTAAATTACTTTTTTCATTAACAGTTTGCGTTGGGAGCATGTTTTTTGCGTACAAAAAGAAAAAAGGAAAAAAAGACATGATTCTGTTCGCTATTTTCGCATGAATTCATCATAATACATGCTTTACATTATTTACTATTATTGCCGTGAAAATAACATTAAAGTTTTCTATATCACGCCCAGTAGTTTTGATTAAAAGGATTTTCTCTCAATTTTATGTATGGTTGTGTTTGATGGCATAACTTACAGTTTTATCATTGTTGCCAATGCATAATAATAGTCATTACTTGAACAGCTTTCTCAGGTTCAGCTACAACTTGGTTTAAATTTAGCAGCATATTTCCTTGCTGATCTTTGATCTATAGGAAGTAACGTTTATATACATAAAAATATGTCGGTCCTATTCTACAAAACATCATTTATAACATAACTACGGTAATTGTTTACTATTGTACGATGGTTGAAATACAAGCCAAACAGATGTTGCTGTTATCCAATTCGGTTGTACTTGGCAAAATGTGCAGAGTTCCATGTGTCCGGGAACATAACCCCCTTATTATTGTTATTTCTTATTGGAAAAATATGTTTAAATAACACATTTTTAATTAACGCAGGCTCTCCAGGAACGTAACCCTCGCGTTAAGTGAGAGGTGACGGTATCCAGCGTTGTTTGTTCAAGTAGATGCATAGTTATTCCAGGAGTGTGAATATGGATTCATAGTTGTTCATAAATGCTGTGTAAACAAATCCAATTCTGATTACATATTCTGATTTCATATCATTAATATTTGAAAATATTAATATAGTACATGAACCATAAAAGTTCTCTCATCTCATTAAAAGAGAGAGAGAATTATTGTTTTTATTATTATTTAATGTAATTTAATTTACACACTAGCTTTAAAACCTGTAAATTACATACAAAATTAAACAAACTCTTTTGCATCGTTTCTCAGGATTTGCAAATGTTTGCCTCTCTCTGAAAAACTTGGTATGATTATTAGTTACGTTCCAATGAAAAGTGTGTGCTATTATGAATTCTCGCATGTCAAATTGCATAATATGAAAGTATTATATATACTTACCAAGTAATTACATCCTGGGAGCCCTCCCACCTCCCCTCTTGTGGACATATGGGCACAAACAAAAAAAGCACTACTGCGAATTTTTAAAATTTTGGGCTGCTTAAAGTAGAAACGAAACCAATAGCTTTGTAATTACTTGGTAAGTATATATAAAACCTATTTTATTATAATAATTTATTATAGAAATGTTGTAGATATTTTTTTTATTATTGGAAAAGCAGAGTGTTACAAGCCCAAGGGGCTCACATAATTAAAAGGATTTCAGTAGAGCAAAGAAAATCAATTAGTAGAAATTAATGATGAAAAAAAAAGCAGGAAAAAAATTAAAGTAAATAAATAAGACAAATAATAGATAACCTAGGAATTAAGACCTATGTTAGCCAGCTTAACAGAAAAGCATTTGTGCTATGTTTGAACTTCAGAAGTTCACTGAGATGGCTACAGTTCTGCAAGGTCGATAATAATTTAGAAAGTAGTTAGCAAGAATTACATTCAAGGGAGGAACTTTTGAAATCATTATCCTCTTCCTCCAGACTTCCCTCTCTAATTCATTTATGTATATATGATATCCTGAGAGACTTACATTCTGTGGGTTAATGGGATTATTGTCTCTCATGAATGGTGTCTGTACTCATTTTCCTAGTCATATGCATATTAAAGACCTTATTTTGCCATCAAAGGAGCTTTTCCACTTTCCTCAACTCCCTGAAATGCTTTGAGTTTTGAGTTGCTTACATAACTTCGTTCCTAAGTGCTCCTTATGGATTGTGTAGGTTATTCTGTAAATTGAAGCTCTTAATATCTATAACCTCCTGCCTAAGTTACACTTCAAATTGTATGGATGATGGGATAATAGAGAAACGAGTCAAAGTTTTTTAGGAAATAAATTTATTTTTTCATAGAAACCCATCATCCATATACAGTATATGTTCTTACCCAACATCTAGTCTTTAGAATCCAGGTAGAATATTTACATAGCTCGAATGTGAGAAAAGGCTGCATTGTCTGGTAAACTGAAGAGCATAAATGTGGTCTGTATGTAAATGATTGACTTGTTTAATTTAATTCAAATTGATTTGTTGGACTAGATCCATATTGATTTGTACAAAATTTTGAACTTTTATTTTTTTATTATAATAGAAAGAGTAATTAATTGTAATTGTATCTTCTTTTCTTTTTTAAATGGAAGGTTCACTGGTGGGTCATAAGTTTTGAAATTCTTTTAATATGATTTTTGTTAAGTTTTGGGTTATGAAAATTCCATTCTTATCATACAGAATATTCTCTTGTAAAATATATATCATTAGTTATATGACATCCCAGATTGGGATACTTATTTTACTGTAGTTGTATTTTGTGTATCTTAAGGTGTGTGGCATTGATGTGTATCATGACCCATCAAGAAGAGGTGCCTCTGTAGTTGGTTTTGTTGCATCCATGAATAATACCCTTACTCGATGGTTCTCCAACACCAGCTTTCAGCATCCTGGAGATGAAATTGTTCATGGTTTGAAGATTTCCCTTCTTGAAGCACTGCGCAGATATCATGGGGTTAGTGTGTTCATGTTTTTCAGTGTTATGTCATTTTAGTGTATTTTTCAGTGTTATTATGTCATTATAGTGTTAATGAAAATTGTACATAGCACATTTTGCAGGATATAACTACTGTATACTTGTAAACATTTTCACACAAAATTTGAAGAGTAAGTAGAGCTACTGGAGGAAGTAGATCTACTGGAGGGAGATGAAACATGGACCAAGACTAGGCTGTGTTGTCCCCAGGTTTGTAATCCTTCCATGGGGACTTTATAATGAAATGAAAACAGATGTTGATGGTGGAAATGTAAACAACATAAGGTATGGTGATGCTTTTTTATTACTGGTTACACAGTAAAACTTGAAAGGTTTATCAAGAAGTTGAATTGTGTAGTGTACATCTTTCCATTATGTGTTACCCCTTAAATACTTATCCTCATGCTTATTACCTAGAAATTTTTTATTTTTATTGGGGAAACCTAGCAATGAAATAAGTAAATTCCACATAAGAGCGGATTTCAGTTTGATTATCATTTTGATGAATATTTCTGTGCATAAGACAATCTTTAGATAAGACGGTAAAAAATCATGGCAAATTTTCATTAATTTATCTCTTATCTGTAGTATAAGATGACTTCTAAATTACAAAACCAAATTTTTTTTTTTTTTTTTTTTTTTTTTTTTTTTTTTTTTTTTTTTTTTTTTTTTTTTTTTTTTTTTTTTTTTTTTTTTTTTTTTTTTTTTTTTTTTTTTTTTTTTTTGAGAAAAGTGATTTGCAAAAATTAAACCATATAGCTATATTTTATAATAATGACGACTTGAATAATGGTTGGTTTGGTGGTTTTATCCAATTAGTACACTATTAATACTATTATCATATTGTTACTGTATTACAGAATGTAAACATTGTCATGTACACCATTTGTATTTGATATTGTTTACATTCTCAAAATCTCGGCTGATTGAGTATTATCGATATCTTCATTGCCATTAGTTGGTAGAAGAGATATAATTCAGATATATACTTTTTCTCGTAAATTAACGAAGTTTGGTAGAAAACATGCACATATTACTTCAGCATTAGGTGTGATTTCTCCAGTTCCAAACATCATTTTCACCCACCGTTATTTGTCTTATTCAGCCTCAGCTATAACATGCAGCCTTAATTTACTAGTATTATTCTTGACATCTCCATTGTATTGAGGGATGAACAAAATTTTTTTTTTATTTCTACCTATGGAAGCCACCATTGAGAATTGGCAGGGTCTAACAACTTGACAATTTTAGCGGAGCTCTTAACCCCTAGTACATATACCGTATATTTCTGAGTATAAGACAACCTTTAGTTAAGGCGAGGCAAAAAATCATGGCAAATTTTCATAAATTTATCTCGCCTGTAGTATAGGACAACTTCTAAATTTTGTACAAAACCGAAATTTTTTTTTGGAAAAAGTTATTTGTAAAATGTAAACAATACAACTATGTTAATAATAATGATGACATAAATAAAGGTTGTTTTGCTTGCTGTATCCAGTAACAGTACAGTGGACCCCCTGTATTTGCGTTCTACGGATTTGCAGACACACATTCGCGGATTTTTCAGGAACGTTCCCCCGCATTATTCGTGGAAAATTCACACAATCGCATTATTTTTCTGAGATATATCCACAAAGTCCTGGTTTTTTTTATCAATTTCATCATAAAATGCACTTTTTGTGATAAAACTCTTCTAAAAACCAAGTACTGTAGTACCTTAAGATACGAAATTAATCCGTTCCGAGGCAGCCTTCGTAACCTGATTTTTTCCTATCTTAACCCTTAAACGCCGAGTGGACATATTAAACGTCGACGAAAATTGTGTGTTGGGTGCTGAATTGACGTATGAAACGTCGACGCAAAAAAGTTTTTTATAAAATTCATGGAAAAATAGTTATAGGCCTACTTGGCAAAAACTTTTGTATCACTCACCTTGAGGGATGCTGGGAGTTCACGGATCAAGCTGCTGTTTTGTTTACAATCGTTACCCAGGTGCGCAAGTGCGAATTTCTTTCTTCTTGTACTATAAAGCATCACTATAAAGCATCAGCGACACATCTCAGAAATCATTTAGTCACTTTGACATAATTTTTTCACCATTTTATATTAGCCGTTACATAGAGTTTTAGATATAAAAAATGTGCGCAATTTCATGTAGAATACAACTAAAAACAACCCATGGTTGTAGCTTTTATCGGTTTTGAAATATTTTTATATAAATAAGTGCCAAAATTTCAACCTTTGGTCAACTTTGACTCTACTGAAATGGTCAAAAAATGCAATTGTAACCTAAAACTCTTATATTCTAGTAATATTCAATCATTTACCTTCATTTTACATCAAATTGTAAGTCTCTAGCACAATATTTCTATTTATGGTGAATTTAAAAAAAAAACTTTTTCCTTCCGCGTGGTAACTCTTCCGAAAAAATCAGAAATTTTGTCGTCCGAAAGTCGTAATGTTTGCACCGTTTTATATTAGCCGTTACATAAAGTTTTATGTATGAAAATGTGTGCAATTTCATGTAGAATACAACTAAAATCAACCCATGGTTGTAGCTTTTATCAGTTTTGAAACATTTTCATATAAATAACGATAGAAAAAATACGACCGGTCAAATTTAACTTGACCGAAATGGTCGAAAACTGCAATTGTAAGCTACAACACTTACAACCTAGTAATATTAAATCAATTATACCTTCATTTTGCAACAAACGGGAAGCCTCTAGGACAATATTTCAATTTATGGTGAATATTTGAAAACAACTTTTGTTATACTTCAGCGAGTTACGAATTCATGCATCGTATTGTGATAATATTTTCTCTGTGTTGCTTTGATCGTTTTACAATTTGTTATATACCAAAATCATTGCGATTTAGTGTACAATACAACGAAAAAATAATTAACTCATTAGCTTTAACCGTTTTGCTCACAGCGCGATTTGTATACAATTATATATGAAATTTTTTTTCCCGCTGTCATATTTTCCAATGTTTATATGATTTTTTTTCATTTTTGATGGTTGCATACTAAACTTCAGGCAATGACAAATAATGGAGCCCAAAATGAACTCTTAATCTTGAAAATTAAGCGTGCTGTGATTTTTTGGAAAAAACTTTTTTTTCCGCTTCAGCGCTCACTCACGAACGCTGCTGGCATACGGGAGACACTTTCAGAAATACCGGCTCAGCGATTAAGGGTTAAACCACATTTTACATGTAAATTGCCTAATTCGTTCCAAGCCCTACAAAACCACCCCAGTAAATTTTATATTGACGCAAGGTAAGGTTTGTGGTATCGGTGATGTCAAAACATCTCTTGAAAAGATGTTTCGTATACAGTAGGGCCTCGATAATCGCGGGGAATAGGGCCCAGAACCCCCGGGATAAGTAAATACCCATGTTATCCTGGTACCCCCCTCAAAAGTTGCTCAAAACTGCCTACTTTAATAGTTAACCCACCCAAGACCACTATTCCAATGTTTATAACTGCCTACTTTAGTTCAAACACCAAATATGTCTTCAACTATCACCTTAAACTAAATTCAAGATACAGGCGGTCCCTGGGTTACGACGGGGGTTCCGTTCTTGAGACGCGTTGTAAGCCAAAAATCGTCGTAAGCCGGAACATTGTCAAAAATCCTAAGAAAACCTTACTTTTAATGCTTTGGGTGCATTGAAAACTATGTAAACTGCATTCTTAGGGCGTATTTCATCAAAAAACCTTCAAATATTGATTATTTTGCATTTTTGGTGTCATATTTCATCTGCCAGATGAACGTTGTAGGCGTCGTAACCCCGGAAATAAGGTCTATTGACAAGCGTCGTAACCTCGGAACGTCGTAAGCCGACACCGTCATAACCCGGGGACTGCCTGTAATTTCAAAGTTATTTTACATTAGCCTTAAAAATATATGTAGTATACGTGCTACTTTATATATGTAGGCTACTAGCATATGGATTACAGCTGGAAGCCTGCACATGCATGCTCATGTGGGCCTCTTTTCTTCACAACACGTTAATATATTACACATAATAACCTTCATCTGACGTTTAGGCTTCTTTCCTATATGAGTAAAAGAATCGGGGCTTTTGGATGCCACATATTTAACTCGTTTATATGGGTACACTAAAGAACGCGGTGAACACGACTTCAATAACAACATAAAATGTGGGCAGGCCAGTGTTGCCAAATGGGAATGGCAATTTCTTGCTAGATTTTGCTCCATAAAGTGCTAAAAAATTCACATCATACACAACAATGCCACCCAGCCAATTTCAACGATTGCTCTCTTTTTCGATTCAAACATGTTTCTAACATACACAGTGTACTTGTACGTTACGTTACATGATTCCTAATAATTTTGAAACCTATTCTGTTCAATTCCTGAAAATGGGTTTGCAAGATTTTGTTCTTATTCATACATGATATATCAAACATAGTAGAATAAAAGAAATATTAAACTTAACATTACAAAGTTTTGATGTCAAAATATGTATGCTAGATATACATATTTGAAAACAAATGCAAGTTTTCCTGCCAGATACTGGATTGAAAATTTTCTTGCTAATTACCTCAAGAAAATGAAAGCTAGTATTAAAAATGCAAAATTGGTAACACTAGACTCTACAGATCCATGTTAGTAGTACAAATTATAGTTATTGTATCATTAAAAATATCAGAATAAACGAAGTCGCAAAGCCGATTCTATTCGTTTTTTTCTAAACACGTAGCCTAAAAGGAAAACTTTATTTTGTTTTATCGTGCCACAAACCCCTAACAATGCAGAGTACATATGATCATTCTAAACTATTATTTACTACCAGAATAACAATGATATTGTGTATTGAAAATGAATGTTACATATATTCCCAAACATTATTACTACCATTTATAGTACTATTACTATATGGAAAGATAATCTTGCTGTGAATGCTACCATAATCCGATTTTGATATACGTACGTACATTTTGTCAGCTGGCTGGCTTCGCATAGATAAAAGTTGCTTTCACTGATGTGACATTATTCCACGAATAGCCTTTTTATTATGAAGATATGACGATAATATAGAAGGTAATAAATGGTTTTACGTATTTCGTTTACGCTTCGCTGCAGAGAGAGAGAGTATTTCGTTTACGCTTCGTCGCTGAGAGAGAGAGATTCTTCAGATCTCCATTGCATGAAGAATGAGTAAAAATGTATTTTATTTTACCCTTCGGAAGCCACCATTGAATATCGGCAGTGACAACTTAAACACAACTCGATAAACGCTTTATAATTATGACAGATGATATCAGCTATCAGCTGTTTATATATATAGAGAGAGAGAGACTGTTGCCTGATTTGGTTGTAACATGACAGATATCCATCAGCAAAAGTTGAATAATAGTGGTGTATTGAGAATAATGATAATATTAATAAAACATGTTTTACTGTGTCTAATCATATTGCATGTCTTATTACCATATTATAGTATTATGATATGAACATAGCGATTTACCATTTGCATTCTTGGCTTGTTTACATACTTAAAATAATCAACTGATGTCATTTTACCAATACGTATCATCACTGTTTTTAGTTGCCGAATGGAACTTAATTCAGAGATATGCCTATAATATATAAGGTGAGAATGGTTTTATTACCTTTATTATCATAATGTGAATCTGTTCATGTATGTTGGTGGTTATTGTACTGCAACTAGGTTTAGCCTACCCATGAACGTCATACATATACCTTGAATAGGCTATTTATTATGAAGAGATGCCAATAATATATAAGTTGAGAATAGTTTTATTACCTTTATTGTCAGTTAATATCATAATGTGAGTTGTTTCATGTATGTTGGCGATTATTGGACCGCGGCCGAGGTTTAGCCTACCGATAAACATCGCATACGCAACACGTTTGTCCCGCGATGCTGCGATTGATACCAGCGATATAGCATGAGAAGCGGTCCAAGAAAAAACCTGTGAATGACTGATTCCATGATTACTGATCCACGATTAAGCAATGCCCTACTGTACAGCTTCTTGAAGTTCGATATCACTTGCTGGTCCATGGGCTGGAGGAGAGGGGTGGTGTTAGGCAGAAGATAAAGAACCTTGATAAAAGAATACTCCACTAGGATATCTTCCTCGAGGCCAGGAGGGTGAGCAGGGGCATTGTCCAACACCAGCAGACATTTCATAGGGAGGCGTTTTTCTTCCAAGAATTTCTTCACTGTCGGGCCGAAACACATATTTACCCACTCTGTGAACTAAAGTCTCGTTATACCCACTCAGTGAACAAAAGTCTTGTTACCCAGGCTTTCGAATTAGCCCTCCACACCACTGGAAGCTTCTCCTTTAGCACTTCGTGGGCCTTGAAGGCTCAAGGAGTCTCCGAATGATAGACAAGTAGGGGCTTCACCTTGCAATCCCCACTGGCGTTCGAACAAAGTGTGAGCGTAAGCCTGTCTTTCATAGGCATATGCCTGGGTAGCTTCTTCTCTTCTTGCGTGATGTATGTCCGATGAGGCATTTTTTTCCAAAAAAGGCCAGTCTCATCACAGTTGAAGACTTGCTGAGAACTGTAGCCTTCATTGATCGTCATCTCGTCAAACATCTTCATAAAGGCTTCGGCCGCTTTCGAATAAAGGCTTTGGCCGCTTTCGTGTCCGAGCTGGCCGCCTCCCCATGCCGCACCACTGAATGGATGCCAGACCATTTCCGGAATTTTTCAAACCACCCATGAGAAACCTTGAAGTCTGGGGTTGGCGTCGATGTCCCTTCTCCTTCGTCTTCGGCCTGGGCAATCAAATCGCAGAAAATAACGCTGGCCTTGTGGCAGATTGCTGTCTCGATTATCGTATCGCCAGCGATTTCTTTGTCTTTTATCCAGCCAAGAAGCAACCTCTCCATCTCATCGTGTACGTGGCTCCTCTTGTTGGACAAAATAGTCACGCCCTTGGAAGGTGTAGCTGCTTTGATGGCTTCCTTCTGCTTAAGGATGGTGCCTATCGTCAACAGATTTTGGCCGTATTCCTTAGCGATCACACTCAACCGCATGCCAGCCTCATACTTCTTGATAATTTCCATTTTTGTCTTCTTAGAAAACATCCTCTTCTTTCCGTGAACTTCATCAACTTTCTTGGGACCCATGACTATACGTAATTAAGTTATGTAATACTCATTGAGTTCTCACACAACCCGATAAAGTACAAAGCGAAATCACTAACACAAATTTACGTTAACAAACAAAATCGTATATGTGAACGAACGAATTCCGCGTGCGTACGATAACGCTGGTGCGACGAAGTGGCTGAAGAATGCCTCTACGTGGAGCACAATGGGAGAGATGCAGACCAATAGGAGAGCAGGATCTTTCAGCGGTTACTAGCATCAGGAACCAATGGGAGAGCAGGAGGATGGTAGGGAGTCTACTCTGTTGGTGGCGCACGAGTTTTAAAATTGTTCTCGGCAGTCCGAGCGAATCTTAAGACTTTACAGCAACAACCATTCGTAACCTGAATTATTTTCGTATGCAGAGGCAAAAAACTTCGTTTTTTCTTTTGTGACTTGAATTTTTCGTAAGTTGGGACTTTCGTTTGTCTTGGTTCCACTGTATAAAAATTTTTAGTGGGTTTTTCTTGAGTTTTAACTAACAAAAAAGGCTGTTTTTAGCCTTTTTATAGGGGTTCCAAACATTCATGGGTTCTAACTATTCACGGGGGATCTGGTATGCATCCCCCACGAGTACGGGGGACCATTGTATTACTATTATCATATCGTTACTGTATTACAGAATGTAAACCTTGTTATGTAGTACATCATTTGCATTTCATATTGTTTACATTCTCAAAATCTCGACTGATTTGAGTATTATCGATATCTTCATTGCCATTATTTTTTAGAAGAGATATAATTCGGAGATACCTTTTACCATAAATTAACAGAGTTTGGTTGAAAACGTGCACATATTACTTTACTTTGTTGTATAAGAATTAAGTAGGTGTGAATGCTCTAGTTCCGAACATCACTGCCACCTGGCTGTTATTCGCTTTATTCACCATAGGCTATAACCTGCAGCTTTTACTAGTATTCTCCATTGCATGAGAGGTGAACAAAAATGTATTTTATGTTTACTTATGGAAGCCACCATTAAGAATCGGCAGGGTTTAACAACTTCAACGGAGCTCTTAACAAATGCTCGATAGTTAAGGTAAATGATGTCAGCATCAGCTGTTTCTCAATTGAGAGAGAAAGAGAGAGAGAGAGAGAGGTTTTGTACATTTATTATATTGTATTTTTTATGTTGATTATTATTGTCTTGTCAAGATAGTAATGGGGAATGTTTGTGTCTGTTTCTGGAGGGTGTGAATGATGAATGGGTGGTTGACGAGTGAACTACAGGCGGCCCGCGGTTAACGGCGCAATCACTCAACGGCGAATCGGTTTTTACGGCGGTTGTCAAAATATTCATTAAAAAATAAGGCATTTTAAAGTATCTTTACGGCACAAATTTCAGTTAACAGCGCCGCTAGCGCCGTTGTTTAACGAGTCCATACATTTGTAGAAATGTCGTTCAGACCATAAAGGTTATGCAAATTATATTAACAAATTTTATGGAGAGTTATTACGTAGGTATTAGGGTAAAATATATGCCTCTGACGCTGTTCTATGCCGAAAATATCGAGTTACATAAGTGCAAATTTAGCTATGGATGTGTCGATTCATAAATGTTCATGCTTTTGTTTAAAATGTGTATGAAAATGTATTACGTGAAAGGCATTTTTATTTCTGTACAGAAATATGATACAAAGGCAGCTTTTGAAACTGCCCTTCACGTTATCAAATACGATATTTTTTTCATTGTTCTTTCTTGTAAGCCGCCGCTCTTCCGAAAATATCGATTTAAAAAAAGTGCAAATTAGCGATCGATGTGTCGATTTTATAAATGTTTAAAATGTGTATGAAAATGTATTACGAATAGGGTATTTTTATTTCTGTGCAGAAATATAATAAACAGGCAGCTTTTGAAACTCCCTTCAAGTTTTTAATAACTACGTTGTTTTTTTTTCAAGTTCGTTCTTGTATGCCGCCGTCTGCGCTCTTCCGCCGAAAATATCGAGTTACATAAGTGCAAATTTAGCTATGGATGTGTCGATTCATAAATGTTCATGTGCTTTTGTTTAAAATGTGTATGAAAATGTATGTACGTGAAACGGCCCATTTTTTTATTTCTGTTACAGCAAAAATATGATACAGAGGCAGCTTTTGAAACTGCCCTTCACGTTATCAAATACGATATTTTTTCATGTTCTTTCTTGTAAGCCGCCGCCTGCCGCTCTTCCGAAAATATCGATTTAAAAAAAAGAAGTGCAAATTAGCGATCGATGTGTCGATTTTATAAATGTTTATGCTTTTATGTTTAAAATGTGTATAAAAATGTATTACGAATAGGGTATTTTTATTTCTGTGCAGAAATATGATAAACAGGCAGCTTTTGAAACTCCCCTTCAAGTTATCAACTACGTTGTTTTTTTTCAAGTTCGTTCTTGTATGCCGCCGTCTGCCGCTCTTCCGAAAATATCGAGATAAAAAGAGTGCAAATTTAGCGATCGATGTGTCGATTTTTCAAATGTTTATGCTTTTATGTTTAAAATGTGTATGAAAATATATTACGTAAGGTATTTTCATTTTTGTACATAAATAAGATACAAATTAAGGCAGCCTTTGTAACTACGCTCCACGTTGTCAGGGGATGGTTTTTCATGTTCGTTCTTGTCCGCCAGTTCCGAAAAATGCATTGTGTTATTTTATTAATTAATTAGCATCTTTTCCATAAATCCTTTAAAAGTTATACATTATTTCACTGTATCCAAGAATATTGTATGTATTCTCATATTATTGTATTTTAAAACACTACGGCAAACTTAAGCCTGTATTCCGCGGAGCGGCCAATGTTGTGGTTTGAAATCAGCTGATGAATATGAGTTGTTTCACCATAACGCAATTCTGAGCGAATGCTCTTGCTTCTAGTTAGCATAAACGAATATCTATATACTTGACTTAAATGAGACAAAGTTATTTTTCCTTATACAGCGTGTTTTTAGGTGGAAATATTTATTGAATATGTCTCGTTGTGAATGTGAACTACTATTTTTTTCGTTAACAGATTACGTTGGCGGCATGTTTATTGCGTAAAAAATTACGTGATTCCATTCGCAATAATCCTTTATATCATCGTAATACAAACTTTACGTTATTTATCTTATATCGGGCGTGAAACCAACAGTAAAATGTGTTCTTTCAAGCACAGTAGTTTTGATTAAAATGATTTTATCCCAATTTTATCTACAGTTGTGTGTGATGGCAGACGTTTACTGCCAGTTTTATCCATTGTTGCCGATGTACGATAAAAGTCATTAGCAGCTTGAACAGTTTTTTCAGCTTCAGTTATAACTAGGTTGAAATTTAACGGTATATTTCCCGGTTGATCTTTAATCTATATTGATCTCTGATCTATAGCGAATAAAGTTATTACATTAAGATATCTCAGTTCTATTCTATACATAACGCCATTTATAACAAATACGGCAATGTTGCACTGTAGTACGATGATCGAAATACAAGCCAAACAGATGTTATCCAGTTCGGTTGTACTTAGAAAAAAAAAGTCGATTCTCGTTCGGTTGTTCATTGAACTTATATAACAAGAAGATGGATACAGTTAGGCCATTGTTATTTGATCTCTCATAAAATCGGACTATCATAAGACTAATGATCATAACCTGAACACTACAGCTACCTGTACACTGTATAAACTTTATTATATCTTTACATACTCTAGACACCCACATGTACTGTACAGTAAATTCTATAGTACTATACTGCATAAATATAGTTTTACTTATTGCGCCGTTGTGGGATTACGGCGCCTTTGACTGGTCTAGAGTTTCGAAAGAAGGTGTGCGGCGGCCGTAGGCTTTAAAATCGCTCAACGTTGAAAATCGCTTGGCGTCGGTGGCCAGGAACGGAACCCCTGCCGCTAACCGAGGGCCGCCTGTACTTGTTTGGCGGGTGTTTTTTTTTGGCTAATGAGAAGCAGTCAGTCAGTGAAGGCATTCAGAGAGAGAAGCAGTCAGTCAGTGAAGGCATTCGGAGAGAGAAGCAGTCAGTCAGTGAAGGCATTCGGAGTGAGAAGCAGTCAGTCAGTGAATGCATTCAGAGTGAGAAGCAATTAGTCATGAGGGTATTCTGAGTAGAAGTTAGAGGTTAGAGTCTGTACAGTTTTTTTTTTTTTTCTTTTGAGAGAGAGAGAGAGAGAGAGCAGTCATTGTAGCATAAGTCTTTGGCAGTGCGGGGTATCAGTGAGAAATCGAAATTGTCGGGCTTTTGTCCGTCTGTGTTTGTCGTGTTCGATGAGCGGTTGTTGGTGACAGTGTTGGTGTTGCGTTTTGGGTTGCTCCTGGAGTTTTTTTTTTTTTTTTTTTTTTTTCGACGGCCATACCCCTTTAAAAGCACAGCTTATTGCTCTGATTGAGTGTAATTTTTTCTGGTAAGTAAAAGAGTTTTTTTATTTATTTATTTTTTTTAAACACCATGCTGACCTGGGAGTCCTGCTGATAATTAGGTAACATAAAGGGGAAAGTGTGGCTGGGGGAATTTGTCAGCCAGGATCGATTAACGTAAATGTGGGAAGGTCTTGCTTAGCTTTTGATCCTGGCACAATATACCCATGCTGTTGCTGAGCTTTAGATGTTCTACACAAGAGTGAAGCAGTTGATAATGCAGCTAGAGGTTTTCAAGAAGAAAATCTGTTGAAGAAATAGATAAGGTGATAATACCTTGCAAGAAGTTAGAATTTAAAGATTGAGGAAGAAGATATTTGCAGCTTGCATTACTGAGGGTGAAGGTTGCGCAGATTATGAACTTATTGGACAGATAGAAGGTAGAGTGAAACATACAAGAAGTCGAATGCATAGAAGAAACAGGAAAACATGTACATTGCAAAAATTAGTTTTTTGCTATTGTTTTGTTAATGCTCTGTAGATGGTAGAAGACAAGGAGATTAATGATGAAAAATAAGAAAAAAATTGTTTTTTGCTGGTTTTGTTAATGTTCTGTAGTTAGAAGACAAGGAGATTAATGATGGGAGATTTTGAAGATTTGAGACAAATCCAGACTTCTCTTCCATGATGTAAAAAGTTTATAATGAAAGTAAATAGACTCCAGTAAAAAATTAGTATTTTGAGAAGTCTAATTTGGAAATGTAAGTGAGGTCGGTTGCCTCACCAGCATTGCCTTCTTGAAAATAATTTTAGTTCAATTTGCAGGCCCATTATATTTTCAGCTAATGAGTTTTACATACCTTACAAGGCTGGCTTCATCCTCACCCACCATCAAGATGATGGATGTCACCAATTCTTTGCATCACAATTTGTTCCGACACGTAATACAAACCCTTGGTCCTTTACATAAGGAATTACTTACAGCGCCAGCTGGACCAGTCGTAAGATTTCTAACAAGGTAGTTTGGTAGTAACTGCTTGTCCGATGGTCGGGAGTCCTGCCGACTGGAGGTAAACATATCACTTTGCTTTCGGCTGCTGTCGAATGTAGACGAGTGTTCGCCTCTCTGCCCGCCATCATCGTTAGATTTTCATGGTTTTTCATCAACGAAGCTGTTATTTTCAACGCTTTTCTTTGTATATTACTAGTGTGTGTGATCACTGTAAGTACTTATTGTTTTTTGTGGTTTGCATTGGCAACCGGAATTGTATCATGCAAGCCCACGAAGACGAGAAACCCCCTCGCCCCCCATCCAGCTGGAGTGTGTCCCTGGTGTGGAGTGCCATAAGTGTGGGGCCTTTAGGTCCACTGATTTTGTGGACCCCCATGTATTGTGTACATGGTGCCGAGGGCGCGAGTGCTCTCGGGCCGTGCCTTGTGATTTTTGTGTTTTTCCTGGTCGGAGGAGCAGTGGGAGCTCTATGAGAAGAGGAGGAAGCCACATAAAGTCACCAAGGTGTCATCAGAAAACTCTCCCCCATACCTTTGGTGACTGACACGTCGTCTTCCTTCCTCCCTCCTAGCCTAGCTCCTGCGTATGGCTCTCTCCCCTTTGGGGGACTTGTCCCGTTCTGCCTCTTCATTCGATCTGTCGATCGCAGAGGAAGGAGCGCGACACCATGACCTGGAAACTGTACTCAGGGTCTTCTTTCCATTCAGAGTGGGATCTTCCCCCCCCTCCCCCCCCCACCCACCATTAACCTGACTGTTGCTTCCCCAGATGTGTCTGCCTCTCCGGGTGGCGACCTTCAGCAGGTTTGGCGCTCATTGAGTCTTCTGGGCACTCCCAGTTTCCAGGGGCTGTTGCAACATCTGGCTGCCCCAGTGACCCATGGGACGGTGACGATGACTACCACCACCCTTTCAACACCAGGGTATGCCGCACCTGGTCTACACACAGCATGTAACTTCAGTGACCCCCTCAGCCGCTGTACAAGCCCCGCTGACGTTTGTGCCATGGAAGGAGATGGTTTCTCCGCCGCCTGGTTTTGCTGTCTTCGCCCCGGCCCCTGACTTTGAGCTCCTAAAGAGCTCCCTGCTTGACCGCCCACCAGTTGCCTGTGCCTGTTCCTGATTTTGTCTCCGTTCCCTGCCTGTGGTTGTGCTGCTCCTTCCGCAGGTTCCTCCAGACAGGTGTAGTTGGGCCGTGTTGCTACCGCAACTCCCCTAGCTCCGTCCTGGCTGGAGGACCTGTCGGGTTGTTCCTGAGGAAGCTGACGAAGAAGTAGTCCAGGAAGAAGAGGAAGGTGTCGTCATCTTCTGCCGCCTCTTCCCTTACAACTTCCAAGGCCCCATGGCCAAGGAAGAAGAAGGTGGCCTGCGCCCCCGCTCCCCCCCCCCCCCCTCCCCCCCCCCTCCCCCCCCTCACCACCCCAAAAAAAAAAAAAAAAAAGTCTCGCACAGAGACTTCTAAGGGTCTGTCCCACTGTGGTGGGACAGGTGGGTCTTACGCTGGTCCTCCTGTTCCTGCGGGAATGGGGCCCGTCTCTTCTTCCCCAGGGAAGAAGAAGACGGGGACCGTAGGGGTGTGCCAGCTACCGCTGGTACCTCTGCTCCTGGTTCCAAAGGTTCCACCTCCGGACCAGGAACTGTCTGCTGCTCGCTCGCGAGCTTCACCAAGTGTACGGTGACTTACCAGTGACCGTGCAGCCAAGGTCCAAACCATTGAGCCTGCTCACCGTCAGGACCCAGGCACGGAGCGGAAGACTGGCAAGAAGTCGGTCAGGTGACTCTGCCGCCGGGCCGGCGATCGCTCTCGTGTGATCCCCCAGTTCCCTGGGTTGACGTGACAGTCCCACCAGACCATCCACGTGTCGAGGCTAGGAAGAGGTCCCCCGGTCACCAGGTACAGCCTCAGCCGGACCAGGTACCGTGGCGCGTCAAGAGGATGTGGCTCGCTCTCACAGCATCAGTGGACACTACCAGTCACCCAACTGTCGCTCCCACCGGGACCGGATGGCTCGTACGACTGGTAGCAGTTCTCCTGACGCACAAGACCGTCGCTACCGTTCTCAGTCCAGCGCTTCTCCTCACGGAGACCACTGGTCCAGACCAGCAGCTTGATTGCCACCGTGGGTTGGCGATCGCTTGCAGTCCTCCCAACCTACGGCTCCGCTGGTAGGCAGAGTAGGAGTGCCAGGTCTACCTCATCTGTCCCATCAACCTCCTAGCGGTTACACAGGGAGGAGCGAGGCAAGCCTCACGTCCTAGCAGAAAACAAAAAAACCCCCCCACGAGAGCCTACGACCCTGGCTCGGTCCTTGGACCTAGCAGGTCGTATGCCCAAGTGGTTGGAGGAGACCACGAGGGGTCTGGCGAGGTTCATCCTTCTGAAGGAAGAGTGTCTCATGAGGTGATCAGCCTGGATGGATCTGACGGTCCATGGCCTCAGGATGCGATCACCCCCGAGATACAAAGATCCTTCGCTGAGGTCATCGCGCTGCTTCATCAGCACAATGACCTCGGGGAAGGATCGATGGTTGCTCCCTCCGAACCTCCATCGAGGTTGGAGTCGTTCTGGAGACCCAAAAAGGAACCCAGAGCGACGGTGGGTTTACCCTGATCCACCTTGGCTGAAGGTGTGTTGAGCCAGGTCAACGCTCTCGTCTCCGGACAGAAGGGTTCGTTTAGGTCCAGCAGGTCGGACAAGCTGCTTCCCCCTTCTCTGCCTTACCCGCAGCATTTCTAGGTGCCATTGGTGGACCCGTTGCCAACCAAGCAGGTTGACCCAAGATAGCTAGGCTAACTCCGGGGGTGCCTCTCCATCATCTGCTGGCTGAAAACCTCTGGTTTTTGCAGCAGTGGCATCGGCCCTGGAAGCAACTGCCATGGCAGCCTTCCAAGCAGTCTCATGGCTGGACCTGTGGTCTCTCACGGTGTCCAGAGTCGCAGCCTCCTCGGGAGATATCGTTCCCAAGGAAGACTCGGCGTTCGGGAGACTGCCAGTCTGGAGGTAGGTCCATCTCCTACCTCGCCCACCAGACGACCAACCTGTGGGCCAACCTGGTCCTGAGACGTCTGGACTCTGTCCTGGCTCGGGTGACCAGGGTGGCCGGTCAAGAGGTGACGCTGGGTCTACAGAGCGGACCATTGCTGGGTTCCTCCTCTCTCTTCCCCAGAGAGATGGTGGACGCTGCGGTGGAAAAGCGGCGCACTGATGACAGTTACCGCCTAGTTCGCCAGGCAGCAGTCTTGAAGGCTTCTGGGCAGCCTTGAGCAACTGCAGCCAAGCCTCGGGAGCTTGGCTAGCTCTTCCTCTGCTTCCAAGACACAAGCTTCATTGAGGTCGAGAGGAAAGACCACCAGCCTTCGTCTTCTGCTTCGAGGAGTGAGCGACAGCCCTCCTCCCAAGCCTCCTACTCCTGTGGGAGACCTGCCAAGTGGAAGCCGAAGAGAGGGAAACTCTAGGGACGGCATTCCCCCTCACCTGCTGCCAGAAGTGGGGGGGGTCACCTGGCGAGTCATTGGGCAACTTGGCAGTGCTACGGAGCCGTTACCTGGGTAGTGGATGTTCTTTGGGAGGGATACCTACTACCCTTCAAGTTGCGGCCACCCCTCCCTTCGCACCCAGTCCATCTTCAGACGTATGTTCCTGGTTCTGCCAGGGACGTAGCACTTCAAGAAGTCAAGACCATGCTCAGCAAACGAACTGTGGAGATCATACGAGATCAGTCGCCGGGTTTCTGCAGCTGACTCTTCCTAGTGAAGTCTTCAGGGGCTGGAGACCGGTGATAGATCTCTCTCCCTTGAACTGATTCGTTCCCCAGACTCGGTTCACGATGGAAACAGAACGCTCAGTGCTCGATTCCATCAGAGAGAACGACTTCATGCTTTCAGTGGATCTGAAGGATGCGTATTTCCAAATACCCATTCATCAGTCCTCCAGGAAGTACCTCCACTTTATCCTCGACGGGACGGTGTACCAGTTCAGGGCTTTGTTTCGGTCTCTCAACCGCCCTTCAGGTGTTCATGCGAGTGTTCACTCTGGTGTCGGCTTTGGCCCATCTGGTCGGGGTACATCTGATGAGATATCTCGACGATTGGCTGGTCCTGGTGAGCTCCCACTCGCAGTTGCTGCAGGACAGAGATCGACTCCTCGACTTCTGCCGGTATCTGGGGATCGTGGTGAATGTCGAGAAGTCAGATCTCGAGTCCAAGCAGAGGATAAAGCACTTGGGTATGCTGATCGACATGGTAGCAGCACGAGTCTTCCCCCGCAGACTCACAGATCAGCAGGTTCAGGGAGGCAGCCAGACGGTTCCTGTCTTGATTGGAACAGTCAGCTCAGCAGTGGCAAGTTGTGACCGGTCACCTGTTGTCACTGGAGAAGTTAGTCCCTCAACCTGTGGGGACGTCCAGTCGTGGATCTGTTCGTCACCCGGCACAACAGAAAAACTCCAGGTTTTCTTCTCAGTTGAGCCGGACCCATGGGTAGCTGCAGAGGACGTGTTCCAGCACCCGTGGGACAACCTCGTAGTGTACGCCTTTCCCCTGTTCTGCCTGATTTGCAAGGAAATCAGCAGTGTGTTGATCACCAGCAATCTTCGGATGATTCTGGTGGCACCCGGTATCCGGACCTTCTGGCTCTTCTCTCCGAGGCACCGCGTGAGATTCCTCCTTGGCACAACCTACTGTGCCAACCGCACGTGGAATGGTACCAGCAAGCAGTTCAGTCCCTGTGTCCTCACGGCTGGCGGTTATCCACCACCTCTTGCGAGCGAGAGGCTTTTCTCGCCGAGCATCAACAGAGATGGCTGGCTACCTCAGACAGTCTTCTGCAACAGTTTACCAGGGAAAGTGGTCCATCTTCTGTGGTTGGTGTCGTGGACGGGTCTCTTTCCACTCAGAGCCACTCTTCAGCAGGTCATGGATTTCCTCTTCTTTCTTCGCCAAGAGAAGCTCCTCTCTGTCTCACAGTTAAAGGCTACAGAGCCGCCCAAGCCCTAGTCCTTAAACTGCTAGTAGTCGACATTTCCACTTCCATGGAAATATCACTCCTAATGAGGAGCTTCGAGAGGTTTTGCCCACCAAGGGAACTCAGGCCCCTGGGATGGGATGTGACTCTCGTACTTAGGAGCCTGACTCGCAGACACCCTACGAGCCGCTCTGAGAGTCATCAGACAGGGATCGGACCGTCAAGACCATCTTTCTGCTGGCCCTGGCGTCGGCGAAGAGAGTAGGAGAACTCCACGGTCTTTCCTTCGATGTTAAGTACTCATGGGGATGGGGATCAGTTACGCTCGATTTCATCCCGGACTTCGTAGCGAAGACTCAGAACCCTTCTGTCCATGACGCCAGGTTCGAGCCCTTCACAACAATGATTCGGATAAGATGCTGCTTTGTCCTGTGAGAGTGCTACAGCGCTATCTGAAGAAAACTCGACACCTCAGGCCTTAGTGTTGTCGCTGTTCTCCGGAAGGCGTACGACTCAGACAGGAGTGCCTACACCAGTATCCTTCGTCCGAGAGCCCACGAAGTCAGAGGCATTGGTCCAACCCTTGCATTCTGCAAGAACTTGTCCGTGGCACAGGTGCTGAAGGTAGGGGTTTGGGCCAACCAGACCACCTTCACCTCCTACCTTCAGGATTTTGTCCACAGGTCCTTGGACACATTTTCCTTGGTACCCGTGGTGGCTGCTCAACAAGTTGTGTAGCTTACCTAGCTCCTTTACGGGACAAGGTAGTATCTCATCCTTGTGAGACTGCAGGAATGGAAGAGTGAATGAGTGTGTGACTGGCTTCTCTTCCTCCTCTTTTTCTTCCCTCTCCCTGCGGGCAGAGGGTAGCAGTCGTCACCATGCTGGACAGGATGACGATGCAGGTAAGTTACGTAACCGAGCTCCATTCTATCCCTTTCATTAGGGATAGAAGCATTTATCCGTCCCTTCCCTAACAAGTGGGGAAGCGGACACCAGTGATAGACAAACCGAAGACCTTATATTTGGCTCTTACGTAGGACCTAGTTCTTGCTTGCTATTCATAAGAGGTATGCTTGCCTCCCTCTTATGAATTGGTCCAGAGGTCTGACCACTGATCTTGCAGTGCACACACTGATCAGTTGGACAGAGGCTAGGTCTCTCTCTCTCTCTATCTCTCTCTCTCTCTATCTCTCTCTCTCTCTCTCTCTCTCTCTCTCTCGTTTGCTCTTACGACCAGGGAGAGAGCCCAGGTTGGGAGAACACCAGTCTGTTCACAAGACTCGGATTCCACCCACCAATAAGTGAGTCTTCCTTAAGTAAAGGACTGAGAGTTTGTATTACGTGTCGGAACAAATCACAATTTTGACTTATTGTATTTTTCCTAACTATACAAACCTGAGGTCCTTTACACATAGTCCCACCTCATGCCACCCCTCCCTCTGTTCCTGGGCCTAAAGCAAAGTGATATGTTTACCTCCAGTCGGACAAGCAGTTACTACCGAACTACCTTGTTAGAAATCTTCCGACCGGTCCAGCTGGCGCTGTAAGTAATTCCTTATGTAAAGGACCTCAAGTTTGTATAGTTAGGAAAAATACAATTCAAGTTAAAATTGTGATTTTTATTTGTTTTTACTGGTATGCAACTGGCACTAGAAGAATTATCCTAAAGTTAAAGATCACCAGTGTGTTAAATATGAAAAATACAAATGGATTAAAAATTTGTCATTTCAGTTCTTATCATGAAGGGCAATACTTTACATTTATTATTAGGATAACTCTCTATTTACGTACTGTTTGTATGTATAATTATTCATGTTTAGAGGGGTTTGGTGTTAGTGAAGGATCATCCTTCTTTTACAATTTCTGCCTTAGTAAGATGGGCATTTTGGAACATAACTGAATCATAAAGGAATGTGCATCTGTAGATGATTTGTGACTGTTAGCTACTCACTGTCTGTGTATTCCATTGACCAAATCAGTAGGGATTTGTTGTTGATGTTCATGGTAGCTTTATTTTACAGCTTCACCATGCTTTGCCAAGAACCATTATTGTGTACAGAGATGGCGTTAGCGACGGTCAGCTCAAATTAATAGAGGACCATGAGGTTCCACAAGTTGCAACGATTTTCCAAAACTTTGATTCATATGAACCAAAATTGTCATATATTGTTGTTCAGAAGAAAATCAACACAAGGATATTTGCAGCCATGGTTAGTAAACATTAATTTTTGTTAAGAGTAATGACATCAGTAGCAACACTAAATAGGATTGATAAGCTGACTATTATGGCTGGCAACATAATCAGACATACTTTTAGACCTCTTGAATTTCTTCCAAGTTGTGTTAGTTTTATATTTATAACAAAATTGAACAATAGATATAATCTATCTGGATTTTCAGGTGTTAGGCAGGTGTCATGAAGGATTAAGGGCGCCGGCCGACTACTACCATTTTTTAAGGACCGGACTTTGACATTCATACCACTTAATAAGGTGACTTGGGACATCTCCAAACCGCATATGATTTTCGCCTCTGACCTTTGGTTTTGTGACGACAGTGCGATTTATCCCAAAATAACCATTTTCATATTCTATCTCCTCCCTTGATACTTAATATGTATAAAGATCTGGGATCACTACCTACCATATATAGACTGATGCAGACCACCAATCAAATGGAGGTTTTTTTTTTCTAAGTTTTTTTTTTTTTTTTTTTTTGTTACTAGTTATGAATTTTTTCATTTTGGTAAAAAATATACCCTATTAATCAAGGAAAAATTTAAGAAAAAGAAAATTAAATAAAAATTGGACCAAAGGGCTCCATTTTTTTGTCTTATAATATTTTTTAAAGTTATATAAATTTCAATGGTATAGATTTAAAACAAAGAGAGAAGATAGAATTTGAAGGTCAACAAGTATGGTTTTGAGACATGGGCATTCAAAGTTTTTCTTTGTATTTTTACAAAGAAAATGTCAATAAATCATGATTATTATGAATTTTTTCTTCCTTTTTGGGAATTTATAACCAAAGCTATGTTATTTGTTATAATTTAATCGTAAATGAAGATCCCTATACTCAAAGATCATAGCTTTTAGCCTGGGGCACTGCACTAGGCGAGTCGAGAAGGGGCGCTCCTTCTTATGCAACGCACTCTCTCTCTCTCTCTCTCTCTCTCTCTCTCTCTCTCTCTCTCTCTTTCTCTCTCTCTCTCTCTCTCTCTCTCTCTCTCTCATCCCTTTCACTAACTTCACTAATATCACTGATATTATGATCTGATCTCTTATTAGAGTCAGTTTTCTTCTTCTGTATGTTAGCAAGATGTTTTGCTTGCCTTTTCCTCTTTGGCATGATGAAATTCTTGCTGAAACATTGAAAAAAAAGACATAAAAGCAAGTGAATATCAGAGGTGAAACTCGAGCGTGTACTCTTTCATGTTTCTGCTCGCACTGAAGGGTGTAAAACTCAGTCTTCCCTTCTTGTGACTCATAGAATCTACAGTTGCCATTGCATTTTCTTGTATGGATCAATGTTTTTGGCTTATTGAGATACTTTTACTAATTACCCTGTAACTATGAAAGCAAGAGGAATTTTGATGAAATATTTTGTATATGCATTCTCCATGAATTTTTTCATGATTTTGCATTTTTCACCCAATATTGTCTGGTTGGCATCCTTAACCCCTTCGGGACCATGACGTTTCTACGATGTCATGGAGGGTGCAGTGACCCTCACCGTGACGTATATACATCATCATAACTCCATAGTGCAATAGGGAAGCTTGTAGTGTGGGGTTATGTCTCCTATTGGTTTTTGCAGGAGTGGGTAGGCTGTACCAAACACACACACACCAAGCTGCTCCTACTTTTTTTTTCAGCCAATCGTGGCTGTTCTTGGTTATGACGTCACAGCCTCCTCATAAGTTGATGCAC
This sequence comes from Macrobrachium nipponense, assembly GCF_015104395.2. Taxonomy (NCBI): domain Eukaryota; kingdom Metazoa; phylum Arthropoda; class Malacostraca; order Decapoda; family Palaemonidae; genus Macrobrachium; species Macrobrachium nipponense. The sequence goes on from NC_087206.1 coordinate 29,760,357, forward strand.
AGTCATGGTTGCGTTCAATGATATCTCTTCCAATGAATATGTTCTTTCTGAGGAAGAGTATGATGATAGTGGTGACAAGCTCTCAAGTGATGAAATAAGTGAAATAAGTGATAATGACATGGAAGAACGAGAGGTAGAAGGTGGGTTTACATATGTTACCAACATATTAGAGGATCATCGTCCAACAATGTTGCCAGACTTTTTTGTGGGGATGCACTTTTCCATATGTCTTGGGATGCAGATAATAATGTTTTTTTTTATGATAATGTGATGAAAGCTCTTTGTTCATGGGCTAATGAAAGAGCTGCATTATTTTGTTAAGAAAATCCCCAGAAAAAGAGAAAATTCATGGTTAGATATGGCGAGAAGCAAAAGTAAATGTTATATATATGTATAGTATATGTTGTATGTGTGTATACATATATTACACATGTGTGTATATATGACTTCACATTCATTCCCATTAACCCTTAAACGATGAAGCGGTAAAATAAAAATTGTCTCCCGTGTGCCGGAGGTGTTTTGGAGTGAGCGCGGAAGCGGAAAAAATATTTTTTTCAAAAAATCACAGCGCGCTTAGTTTTCAAGATTAAGAGTTCATTTTTTACTCCTTTTTTTGTCATTGGCTGAAGTTTAGTATGCAACCATCAGAAATGAAAAAATTATCATTATCATATATAAATAATGCCATATATGATAGCGCAAAAACGAAATTTCATATATAATTGTTTTCAAATCGCCCTGTGCGCAAAACGGTTAAAGGTAACAAGTTACTTTTTTTTCGTTGTAATGTACACTAAATTGCAATCAATTTGGTGTATAACACATTGTAAAATGATAAAAGCAACACAGAGAAAATATTATCACAAAATAATGCATGAATTCGTAACGAGCGGACATAAACAAATATTTTTTTCAAAAATTCACCATAAATCTAAATATTGTCCTAGAGACTTCCAATTTCTTTCAAAATGAAGACAAATGATTGAATATTACTATGCTGTAAGAGTATTAGCTTACAATTGCAGTTTCCGACCATATCTGATGAGTTAAAATTGACCGAATGTCGATTTTTTGTATATTTTTTTTTTATATGCAATTATTTCGGAAATTAGAAAAGCTACAACCTTCAAATAATTTTTGTTTTATTCTACATGAAATTGCGTACATTTTCATATATAAAACTCTATGAAATGCCCAATAGGAAACGGAGCAAATATTCAGAGAATGGGACGTACGCATTTCGGAGATTTGTGGCGGAGAATCTGCGCGCGGAGGGAATTAAAGTTTGTTTTTTTTAATTCACCATAAATCTAAATATTGTGCTAGAGACTTCAAATTTGTTTCAAGATGAAGATAAATGATTGAATATTACTAGACTGTAAGAGTTTTAGCTTACAATTGCGTTTTTCAACCATTTCAGTAGAGTCAAAGTTGACCGAAAGTGGTTTTTTTTCTATTTATCGTGATTTATATGCAAATATTTCAAAAATGAGAAAAGCTAGAACCTTCAATTATTTTTTGTTGTATTCTACATGAAATTGCGCACATTTTCATATATAAAACTTTATGTAACGGCTAATTTAAAATGGTGCAAACATTACCACAATCGCACGTATGATTTTGTCGGAAGCGTTACCGCACGAACGTAAAGAAAATGTTATTTTTTTCATAAATTCACCATAAATCGAAATATTGTGCTAGAGACTTCCAATTTGTTGCAAAATGAAGGCAAATGATTGAATATTACTAGAATATAAGCGTTTTCCTTTTTAGCTTACAATTGCGTTTTTTGACCATTTCGGTAGAGTCAAAGTTGACCGAAGGTTGAAAATTTGTCACTTATCATTTTTTATATGAAAATATTTCAAAATTGATAAAAGCTACAACCATGGGTTGTTTTTATTTGTATTGTGCATGAAATTGCGCACATTTCCATATATAAAACTTCATGTAACGGCTAATTTTAAAATGGTGCAAACATTACCAGAATCGCATGTATGATTTTTTCGGAAGAGTTACCGTGCGGACATAAGGAAAAAGATTTTTCATAAATTCACCATAAATCGAAAAATTGTGCTAGAGACTTCCAATTAGTTGCAAAATGAAGGTAAATGATTGAATATTACTAAAATATAAGAGTTTTACCTTACAATTGTGTTTTTCGACCATTTCTGTAGTCAAAGTTGACCGAAGGTTGAAATTTTGGCACTTATCATTATTATATGAAAATATCTCAAAACTGATAAAAGCTACAATCATGAGTATTTTATTGTTGTATTCTACATAAAAATGCGCACATTTTCATATATAATACTCCATGTAACGGCTAATTTAAAATGGTACAAAAATTATGTCAACGTGACGAAATAATTTCAGAGATGTGTCACAGATACTTTTTAGTGCGGCAAGAAAGAAATTCGCGCTTGCACGCCTGTGTAACGATTGTAAACAAAACAACACTTGATCCGTGAACTCCCAGCATCCCCAAGGTGTCGTGATTCAAGAGTTTTTGGCTGATAGGCCTAAAAGTATTTTTCCGCGAATTTTTAAAAAAACTTTTGTATGTCGATGTAAAATACGTCCATCGGCACCCGAGAGACAAAAAATGTTGATGTAAAATACGTCCAGTCGGCGTTTAAGGGTTAATATATAAAGCAGAATAGATGTTAGTATAACTTTTTTTTTTTCAGGGTCAAACAGACTAGGGTAAGTGGGAAAATGCAGGATGCAGCATCAAGCCGATTACGCATCATGCAGTACCGAAGGGTTTAAAGGAAATCCGAGTGTATGTAGGTATCTTGGATGAAAAGGAAATTGCAAAGATGACAAGTTACTAAAATACAAGTCATCAACAGAGCAAAATCTTATTGGCAAAATGTCACAATTAGTATGGCTCAAAGGTTTGATGCTTGGCGATTCGGTTATTGTTTTCTTGAACATAGGGCTGTCCACCAAAATGATAAGTTAGTTGATTACAAACAAAAATTGGAATGAATGCTGATAACAGCAGTGATAAGAATATTTGGTGAAAATAAATGAATAGCCTGGAAAATGGAAAATGCTTTTCATCTTAGGTAAATACCAAGTCAAGCTTGTAAGTTAGAATAACAAGAGTGACAAATATGAGCCTTACACCTTACAAGAAGGTTGTCAGGTGTCAACAAAAGAAAATCAAGAAAATAGTAGGATGTATCATATATGTACCATATTTTATGGCATTGAAAATGCTTGTGCTCAAAGACACCCTAATTTTGACTAACAAAGTAATCTTTTTGTGATTAGAAATACAAAAAATTAATTATTTTTTTTTTTTTTTAAAACTCAGCTGTTTACCTGAAAATGCTTTCCTCTTTTCCACTCATCCCTTGCAATGATTCCAGGCAGCACAAGGAATAACTGTTGCTAGGTGCACTTTAGACCCAGGGTGTTTGGCCATTGAAGTACAAACTCCTCCTCCTTTGGAATATGTATGGAAATTTAATTGGCCACACAGCAAGGCTACCATAGTATTTAGATTTTACTAGACAAATTTTATTCATGAATGTGTTTTGTGTAATTAAAGAACATTTTATATTTCAGAGTGCTAGAAATTTGGACAATCCTCCTCCAGGTTCAGTTGTAGATCACACTATCACAAGACGTTACTGGTATGATTTCCTGCTAGTGTCCCAGCATGTGAGACAGGTATTCATACATTATGACTTGAGAAGACTTGACTTCAGTGTATAGTTCATATGCAATGAGAAAGTTTTTTGTATAAAGACATGTTTGTTTCTTTCACAAGTTAACCCAAATTCGGCTGTAAGTTAAGAAGCAGTGTGAAATGGTTTTGAGAATTTGAAAAAATGTTCATCGTTCAGTTATATAATGGACTTTATATATTTTAAAGATTTAATCCTTACAGTATTTATAATTACCTATTTTCATGTATGCAAAATCATTAATTTATTTATATTCTAGTGGACTAGCATAATATTTTTTAATGTGTTAGTGTTCTTGAGTAAGTTCCTAAGTATAAATTTTGTCAAAAGTGATGTGAAGTTACCGTATCAGTAAGTGGTAATATGTTAATATGTTATTTATTTTTTAAAGGGAACGGTATCTCCAACTTACTACATAGTTGTACGAGACACCAGTAATCTTAAGGTAGATAATATGCAGAAGTTAAGCTACAAATTGACCCATTTGTACTATAACTGGCCTGGTACTGTTCGTGTTCCTGCACCCTGTCAGGTAAGTTCCAAGTGACTTTATGCTTATATAGTGCTGATATTAATAGTATCCTATCATGGTTAAAGTACTGAAAAATTTCATTAAGGTGGGTATCAAATTTTCTAACATTGCTCTGGATAAAAGTAAAATTTTGAGTATCCGTTACTAGATTATGTGATTGCAATGCAGTTTTATTAGACAAACTATCTCATGGGGATTATCCAAAGGGTTTGTTAACCCTTAAACGCCGACTGGACGTATTTTACGTCGACACTTTTTGTCTCTCGGGTGCCGACTGGACGTATTTTACGTCAACATACAAAAGTTTTTTTTTAAAATTCGCGGAAAAATACTTTTAGGCCTACCAGCCAAAAACTCTTGAATCACGCGCCTTGGGGGATGCTGGGAGTTCACGGATCAAGGTGTTGTTTTGTTTACAATCGTTACGCAGGCGCGCAAGCGCGAATTTCTTTCTTGCCGCACTAAAAAGTATCTGTGACACATCTCGGAAATTATTTCGTCACTTTGACATAATTTTTGTACCATTTTAAATTAGCCGTTACATGGAGTATTATATATGACAATATGCGCAGTTTATGTAGAATACAACAAAAAAATACTCATAATTGTAGCTTTTATCAGTTTTGAGATATTTTCATATAAATAACGATAAAGTGCCAAAATTTCAACCTTCGGTCAACTTTGACTCTACCGAAATGGTCGAAAAACGCAATTTTAAGGTAAAACTCTTATATTTTAGTAATATTCAATCATTTACCTTAATTTTGCAACTAATTGGAAGTCTCTAGCACAATATTTCGATTTATGGTGAATTTATGAAAAAACTTTTCCCTTACGTCCGCGCGGTAACTCTTCCGAAAAAAATCATATTTGCGATTGTGGTAATGTTTGCACCATTTTAAATTAGCCGTTACATAAAGTTTTATATATGAAAATGTGCGCAATTTCATGCACAATACAACTAAAAATAACCCATGGTTGTAGCTTTTATCAATTTTGAAATATTTTCATATAAAAAATGATGTGACAAATTTTCAACCTTTGGTCAACTTTGACTCTACCGAAATGGTCAAAAAATGCAATTGTAAGCTAAAACGCTTATATTCTAGTAATATTCAAGCATTTACCTTCATTTTGCAACAAATTAGAAGTCGCTAGCACAATATTTCGATTTATGGTGAATTTATGAAAAAAATAACATTTTCTTTACGTTCGTGCGGTAACGCTTCCGACAAAATCATACGTGCGATTGTGGTAATGTTTGCACCATTTTAAATTAGCCGTTACATAAAGTTTTATATATGAAAATGTGCGCAATTTTATGTAGAATACAACTAAAAACAATAATTGAAGGTTGTAGCTTTTCTCATTTTGAAATATTTGCATATAAATCACGATAATAGAAAAAAAAACCCACGTTCGGTCAACTTTGACTCTACCGAAATGGTCGAAAAACGCAATTGTAAGCTAAAACTCTTACAGTCTTGTAATATTCAGTAATTTATCTTCATCTTGAAACAAATTCAAAGTCTCTAGCACAATATTTAGATTAATGGTGAATTTAAAAAAAAAAAACTCCTTCCCTTCCCGCGCGGATTCTCCGCCACAAATCTCCGAAATGCGTACGTCCCATTCTCGGAATATTTGCTCCATTTCATATTAGGCACTTCATAGAGTTTTATATATGAAAATGTGCGCAATTTCATGTAGAATAAAACGAAAAATGTTTGAAGGTTGTAGCTTTTCTTATTTCCGAAATAATTGCATATAAAAAAAATATATATAAAAAATTTCGACATTTGGTCAACTTTAATTCGTCAGATATGGTCGAAAACTGCATTTGTAAGCTAATACTCTTACAGTTATAGTAATATTCAATCATTTGTCTTCATTTTGAAAGAAATTTGAAGTCTCTTAGGACAATATTTAGATTTATGGTGAATTTTTGAAAAAAATATTTTGTTTACGTCCGCGCGTTACGAATTCATGCATTATTTTGTGATAATATTTTCTCTGTGTTGCTTTTATCATTTTACAATGTATTATATACCAAAATGATCGCAATTTAGTGTACATTACAACGAAAAAAAAGTAACTTGTTACTTTTAATCGTTTTGCGCACAGCGTGATTTGAATACAATTATATATGAAATTTTGTTTTTGCGCTATCATATATCGCATTGTTTATATATGATAATGATAATTTTTTTCATTTCTGATGGTTGCATACTAAACTTCAGCCAATGACAAAAAAAGGAGCCAAAAATGAACTCTTAATCTTGAAAACTAAGCGCTGTGATTTTTTGAAAAAAATATTTTTTCCGCTTCCGCACTCACTCTGAAACACCTCCGGCACACGGGAGACTTTTTTTTTTTTTTTTTTTTTTTTTTTTTTTTTTTTTTTTTTTTTTTTTTTTTTTTTTTTTTTTTTTTTGTACCGCTTCGGCGTTTAAGGGTTAAAAATGAAAGGTCAAATTGGAGTTGACATTTAAGTTGAGAGATGTTGGTGGACAGCTAGGTTGAAAGTACAATAAGTTGGGAAATGTTGAGAGACATTGGGCAGCTTGGTGGAAAAAAGATCCCAGGGAACAGATGTAAAATTGAAATGTTGGAAGTAGAGAAATTTGGAACCAGAAGGATGCAGCTAATAACATTACTTACTTCTGGGCACTGTGAACAACACTCATTCGTGGGAACAGGAAAGGTAAAGTGGCATCTTAATAAACAATTTTAGACAGTTTTGAATTGCCTTCCCTAATTATTATTTTGTAATTATCATTCAATTTGAAATACAGGCAGTTCCTGGTTATCGGCAGAGGTTCTTTTCCTAGGGGCTTGATGGTAACTGAAAATTGCTGATAACTGAAATTAAAAAGTCTACAGGTGCCGCAAGCCACCTTCCAGTGCCCTATCCTATCTTTCTAGTTAAATAAGTTAAAAAAAAAAGTAAAAGAGAATGATAAAAGTTTTGTTAGTAACATTGTAATGGTTGTTTAAACATGCACAGCCATAAACAACTGAATGAGAACAGTTGTTTTGCTAAAAACAACTGAATTGGATAACAACAGCTGTATTGCTTGCATTTCAGCCATTGTACTATAGTAATTACTTTAGTTATGTTACAAATGACAATAAGTAAGATAGGACTAATATATTTTTACATTTTACCAATGTATCCTCTATGGAGAAAATATCATCAGGGAAATATACTGCTAAATTTAAGCGTAGTTGTAGCTGAAGCTGAGAAAATGTTCACAACAAGTAATGACTATAAATTATCATGCATCAGCAACAGGGATGAAACTTGATTGTAAATTATAGTGGAGAAAAAACTATTTATTAAAAAACTGGGCATGAAAGAACACATTTTACTCTTGTTTTTATGCTGAAAATGAATAAATGTGTAAGGTTTGTATTATGATGAAATAGGGTGAAAAAAGAGAGTGGAATCTGTTAATTTTTATTTACACAAAAAACATGCTCTCAATGCCATCTATTAAAAAAAACAGTAACAGTTTAGTTCACAACAAGGCATATTTAGGTCACACTTCAACTTAAAAACACTAGTTATAACAAAAATATGAAAAATAACCTTATCCCATATAAATTAGAGTTCATAGAGATTTATTTATGCTAACTTGAAGCAAGAAAATCACTCTTGAATTGAGTTAAATACTGCAAAATAAACCTGCTTCTGCGTGAGACCCTCATAAAGCACAAATATAACGAATATAAATCTTTTCCTTGGATCTTTTTTACTTCACTGTATCCAGTAATACTGTATGTAGTCTCATATTACTATATTGTATTATAAAATTCAAACAAAGAGATTAATGTTTTGGCTTGGAAAAATCAGCTGAGGTTGGAGGTAAGTTTATTTTGCCATAGTTGACTGAATGCAGAACAATTTATTTGCTTTTTGTTAGCATATATCAGTCTAGAAACTATACAGCTAGTTGTCGACTTACGACTGCAATTGGTTATGACTAACCGGTCGTAAGACAATTTGGACGTAAGTCAGCCCATGTTAATTTACCGTAAGAATATTATACTAGCCTAGTCATTATTACGGTAATCATTACCATCTTTACATATAGGGTAGCCTAGCCTACACTACACAGCATACTTTATACATATATGGCATAGCAATTATTAATTTCAAGCTAATTCTCTAGGTTCAATGCAAATTGGATTATGGTAATTCAGTACAAAGAGAAAATTGAATGACATTAACAAGTTAGCCTCGCGTATACGATGATGATGATATATGGTACAATATCGTATATACAGTAGTACCTTGAGATACGAAATTAATCTGTCCCTCCGAGGCGCCCCTTTGTATCATGAGTTTTTCGTATCTTGGACCACATTTTACATGTAAAATGGATAATCCGTTCCAAGCCCTCCGAAAACACCCCAGTAAATTTCATAATAAAGCTAAATTGACCTATAAACAATGAAATACTACAACAATTTGGACCATTGAATACATAACTTAATAATAAAAATGCAAAACCTGTAAATAAAGTGTATATTAGTGTACAAGAAATATTATTATTGTAACGTAAAATGTGGAAGCTTACCTTTCGAGTGAGGCTATCTCCGAAAGTGGTGGAGGACAAACGGCAGATACATATACACTTAACTTTACGAAACATAAAAAAATGTCAGAAAAACAAACTTTACAAAACACATTAACAAAACTGTAACACTTAAACTTTAACAAAAACTTAAATTAAAATTTATTTTCTTTTTTTTATTTTTAAATTTCTTTTTACTTTTTTATACTTTACGTAATTTCAATTTCTTCACCACGAATGGATGCCAGTCCGTTTACGGAATTTTTCGAACCACCCATGAGAAGCCTTTAACTCTGGGGTTGCCGTTGATGTCCCTCTCCGCCGTCGTCTTCGGCTTGGGCAATCAAATCGCCGAAAATAGCGCTGGCCTTCTGGCAGATTGCTGTCTTGGTTATCGTATCGCCATCGATTTCTTTGTCCTCGATCCACACAAGAAGCAGTCTTTCCATTTCATTATGCACATGGCTCCTCTTGTGGGACAAAATAGTCACGCCCTTGGAAGGTGTAGCTGCTTTGATGGCTTCCTTCTGCTTAAGGATGGTGCCTATCATCGACGGATTTCGGCCGTATTCCTTAGCGATCACACTCAACCGCAAGCCAGCTTCATACTTTTTTACTATTTCCATTTTTGTTTCCATAGAAAGCATTCTCTTCTTTCTGTGAACTTCAGCAACTTTCTTAGGACCCATGACTAATATGTACTGTACGTAATTAAGTTACGTATGTAGTATGTATACTAATTAGGTTCTCACAACACGATAAAGTAGCACAACGAAATCACTAACAAATTTACGATACTAAACGAAATCGTTGGACCGAACGAATGCCGCATGCGTAAGATGAAGCTTCGGTTGCGAAGTGGCCGAGCGAAGGCACGCCACCACGTACGATGCATGATGGGAGTGATGCTGTCCAATAGGAGAGGATCTCATGGCTTGGCTAGCATCAGGAACCAATGGGAGAGCAGGAGGATGGTGGCGAGTCTACTAGAACTAAGATGGCGGCGCGCGGCGCTAGTTTCAAAATTGTTATCGGGCGAATCTCAGACTTTCAGAAACCTTTTGTATCTTGAAAACTTTTCGTATGTAGAGCAGTAACATTTTTCGTGTCAGCTTTCATATCTCAAGTTTTTCGTAAATTGAGCCTTTCGTATCTCGAGGTACGTACCACTGTACAGTGATACCTCGTTTGACGAACGTTTCTTGAGTCTGACTTTCCGTTTTTCAAACAAAATTTTCTAGAAAATTTTGTATCGTATGTCGAACAAATGCTTGTACTTCGAACTGACTGATTATCTAGTTTATACTTGTATTCCACGGCCTATTGGGTCTTGCAAGTTGAATTGTATTAATTTTTTGTTCATTTACAATATATAGTTTAATGATAATATTTGACAAAATAAATAAAAGTATAAAGCATTTAATATAAAATATAGCTTTCAATATAACATTTAGCATAAAAGATATATAGAATCGTACGTAACCGCAGTGACGTCATGCCCAGCTGACTTGAGATTGAACGAGGGAGCGTTGATATGTTGAGGAGAGAAGGAGAAGAGAGAGTTAAAATAATTACTGTTTGTATGTAAAAGCAGTAACAATTCACCTAAAAAGGGAATTTCCCAATGAATTTAACATAATGATAAAATATGAAAACAAACAAATGCAATACAAAAAGAAAAGTGTCTTAATTGAAACAAAGCATCCCCTCATCTTTCGTGACCCATTTTGGCTTTGTTTCTCGCTGTGGCATGAAAGGAGGTAAACAGACCATAGCACAGCCCTGGTGGCTTATAGCAGGACTATGGTAGTAAACAAACCATATCCTTGCTATAGTAAGCCTTGAAACATTTACATTCGGTATTAATTTATGTTAAATCTTATACAGAGTCGAATGTAATACTGTATACAAAATCACTGTAAAATGATCTTTCAGTAAATGTTATGATACTAACGGTTTGTGTTCATAAATATCCTTTTAAAAATGGTGCGTCTTCTAAGACGGCAAATTTTTGTCAAATATCAGGGCTGGTTTCAAGCTTATTGGACTTTGAAAATAAATATGGTACATAGTACATATATACGTACGTATAAGTAAAAGAATCATCTTAATTTCTATAATTACTATACCATTACGTACCAGCATTTCTTCGAGTTTAATATCAGGCTAACCTCTTCTTTATGAGGACACTTACAAACCAAGCATACAGGTTGCGTTCGTTACCGCGCACACATTACATATGTAAACTGGTGTCACTGCCAAATCTCATACATAAACATTGACGTATTTTTACAGTAGACATAAAAGAATCGTCTTAATTTCTATAACTATTACTTATACCATAGCGGCTTCTCTGATTTAAGCTAAGGCTAACCTCCTCTTTACCAGTAAGCTTAACAATGCTTAAAGGTTGTGTTCGCTACCGAACCACACACGTTACGTATGTAACAGTGGTTTCACTACCAAATCTCATACGTAAACATAGACGTATTTTTACTGTAGACATAAAAGAATCTTCTTAATTTCTATAACTGCTACGTATACCATAGCGGTTTCTCTGATTTAACCCCATCTTTACCGGGTGGGTGAGCAGAATGTAAACATTGCGTTCGCTGCCGAACTGAATCTCTCGGTAGTGACTCCAGTTTGGAGGGGTGCCGATCGTAAAAATATTTGCCAAAAATACACTAATCAAGACAGGCTAATGAAATTATCAGGTATTATTAGCACTATAATAACGCATATTCTCTGTGAGTTTTATCATCCTACAGGGAAAATAAATGATTTTATGAAAAAAAAATGAGAAACTCAGTGTCCCTTGTACAAGGACACTGTGGGCGGTGAGAAAACTACAGTCTTGAATAGAAATTCGGTCTTACAGAATGTTGGTATATCCACCTGGAACATGCACATAAAGTATTATCAAAATAGAACAGTAAATAAGCAAAAACTAAAGCGAAAGCCCCGCCAATAAATATGGAAATGACAAATTTTATAGTATATCTTTAAAAAATTGGTCGATGTCATTTTCTACAACGTTTTCTAAGATTAGTTTCATCACAGAAAACAACTTTAGCGTTATCAGGGGTATCTAAACTAATTTTTCAAGTTTCTTGTCCTCAGAAAAAATAGCTTTTTTGCTTTTTCTCTGGTTTGGATTTTATATATAAAGTTACGATAAGGCTTTATTTTTACCTTCATTTATCTGGTGTTCATATCTATTTGTAAAATGTAATAAGTGAATAAATAAATAAATACAGTAAATGATGATGCAACTGGTTTTATACTTGGGTAGAAGTTATTACATGTTTACGCTTGTCTGGTTTTGTGATTTTTTGTTGAGACGCAGTTCATCTGTCACCTACACACTACTATAAGCAGTAATAATATTTTTTTGGGTTCATCATACGTCTGGCATCATGTCATACTGTTTATTTTGCTCCAAACTCTTCAAACCGAAATTACAGAATGATTGGAAGTCCCTATCTGAAAAGAGGAGTTTTGGTGGTACTATGCGTACCACCTTTATGCACCCGGTGCGGTGTAGTAGACTTGAATGGTGGTACCCACCTACCTCCAAACAAACTTTCGGTACCTCCAAACAAACTTTCGGTAATGAAGAGGTTAAGCTAAGGCTAACCTCCAACCCCTTTACCAGCAAGCTTAACAAAGATTAAAGATTGCGTTCGCTACCGAACCACACAAGTTACATATGTAATAGTGGTTTCACTACCAAATCTCATACGTAAACATTGACGTATTTTTACAGTAGGCATAAAAGAATCTTCTTAATTACTACGCACATATATACCATAGTGGCTTCTCTGATTTAAGCTAAGGCTAACCTCCTCTTTACCAGCAAGCTGAACAAGCTTAAAGATTGCATTCGCTACCGACCCCCCGCACGTTACGTATCTAACAGTGGTTTCACTACCAAATCTCACACGTAAACATTAACATATTTTTACGGTAGACATAAAAGAATCTACTTAATTTCTGTAATTACTATGTATACCATAGCGGCTTCTGAGTTAAGCTAAGAACTAACCTCTTCTTTACCGGCAAGCTTAAAAAGCTTAAGGTGGGTACACACATGAGAGCCGAATCTTGTATTTTGTAACTGAGTTACACATATACGGTTACAAGTTGTCAAAATGTTGAGGACGAACCGTAACCACATTAAGCACACAACTTCATTTCAATCCACTGCGATCATCAGTCTTATTTAACAAAGCAATACAAGAATCGGTTACAATACAAGGTTCTTTCATCTTCCTCTTGCATTCCTTCATTGATTTTCCTGTATTTGTGCTCTATCTATCCATGCATCATTCTGGCATATTTTATTAAAATGGTTCGGGTGTTTTGCATACCACAGTAAAGTCTTTTCGTAATAACTAATTAAATTGAAGGACCTCTTCCTCACTCCAATCAGCCATGGTAGACATATGTACTAACTGACCAAAACAAGGGACTCTACTATGGACGGCCTTGTTCATAGTCTGTGTCAACAAGTTCAGCAACCTCTGTTGATACGCATGCAATACAGGTCCCGTCCACACATTGCGTAACGTGCAAAGAGACCTCCCTTTGATTCTAGGTCCAAAAACCGACAATTGACAGGACGGAGGGCGAATGGAGCCTCGAACCTCATGGGTTCGGGGTTCGGGGTTCGGGTTCGAGGAACCGTCCACACTTGCGTTTTTTGTTACAAGAATCGTTACAATACAAGGTTCTGTTCGCATGTGTGTACCCACCTTTAGATTGCATTGCTACCAGCCGCACGTTATGTATGTGACAGTGGTTTCACTACCAAATTTACACATAACATTGACGTATTACAGTAGACATAAAAGAATAGTCTTAATTTCTTAATTACTACGCACATTTATACCATAGTGGCTTCTCTGATTTTAAGCTATGGCACCCTCTTCTTTACCAGCAAGCTTAACAAAGCTTAAGGGGGCCAGCCGGAACCCTTATACAGCGGTACCTCGAGATACGAGCAGCCTAACATACGAGTTTTTTTGAGATACGAGCCGGAGCTCGGGCCATATTTTCGTTCAAGATACGAGCCCAAATCCGAGATACGAGCCGTGTTTCCGGAGCGTCAAAGCAATACAAGAATCGGTTACAATACAAGGTTCTGTCATCTTCCTCTTGCATTCCTTCATTGATTTTCCTGTATTTGTGCTCTATCTATCCATGCATCATTCTGGCATATTTTATTAAAATGGTTCGGGTGTTTTGCATACCACAGTAAAGTCTTTTCGTAATAACTAATAAATTGAAGGACCTCTTCCTCACTCCAATCAGCCATGGTAGACATATGTACTAACTGACCAAAACAAGGGACTCTACTATGGACGGCCTTGTTCATAGTCTGTGTCAACAAGTTCAGCAACCTCTGTTGATACGCATGCAATACAGGTCCCGTCCACACATTGCGTAACGTGCAAAGAGACCTCCCTTTGATTCTAGGTCCAAAAACCGACAATTGACAGGACGGAGGGCGAATGGAGCCTCGAACCTCATGGGTTCGGGGTTCGGGTTCAAGAACCGTCCACACTTGCGTTTTTGTTACAAGAATCGGTTACAATACAAGGTTCTGTTAGCATGTGTGTACCCACCTTTAGATTGCGTTGCTACCAACCCGCACGTTACGTATGTAACAGTGGTTTCACTACCAAATTTACACGTAAACATTGACGTATTACAGTAGACATAAAAGAATAGTCTTAATTTCTTAACCCTCTTACGCCGGAGCGGTAAATAAAAATTTGTCTCCCGAGTGCCGGAGGGGTTTTCGGAGTGAGCGCGGAAGCGGAAAAAATATTTTTTCAAAAAATCACAGCGCGCTTAGTTTTCAAGATTAAGAGTTCATTTTTGGCTCCTTTTTTTGTCATTGCCTGAAGTTTAGTATGCAACCATCAGAAATGAAAAAAAATATCATTAATATATAAATAATGCGATATATGATAGCGCAAAAACGAAATTTCATATATAATTGTATTCAAATCACGCTGTGCGCAAAACGTTTAAAGGTAACAAGTTACTTTTTTTTCGTTGTAATGTACACTAAATTGCAATCATTTTGGTATATAACACATTTGGTAAAACGATAAAGCAACACAGAGAAAATATTATCACAAAATAATGCATGAATTCGTAACGCGAGGACGTAAACAAATATTTTTTTCAAAAATTCATCATAAATCTAAATATTGTCCTAGAGACTTCCAATTTCTTTCAAAATTAAGACAAATGATTGAATAGTACTATGCTGTAAGAGTATTAGCTTACAATTGCAGTTTTCGACCATATCTGACGAGTTAAAGTTGACCAAATGTCGAATTTTTTATATATATATTTTTTCATATGCAATTATTTCGGAAATAAGAAAAGCTACAACCTTCAAATATTTTTCGTTTTATTCTACATGAAATTGCGCACATTTTCATCTATAAAACTCTATGAAATGCCTAATATGAAACTGAGCAAATATTCCGAGAATGGGACGTACGTATTTCGGAGATTTGTGGCGGAGAATCCGCGCGCGGAGGGAAGGAAAGATTTTTTTTAAAATTCACCATAAATCCAAAAATTTTGCTAGACTTTAAGAGTTTTAGCTTACAATTGCATTTTTTGACCATTTCGGTAGAGTCAAAGTTGACCGAACGTGGTTTTTTTTCTATTTATCGTGATGTATATGCAAATATTTCAAAAATGAGAAAAGCTACAACCTTCAATTATTTTTTGTTGTATTCTACATGAAATTATGCACATTTTCATATATAAAACTTTATGTAACGGGTAATTTAAAATGGTGCAAACATTACCACAATCGCACGTATGATTTTTTCGGAAGAGTTACCGCGCGGGTGTAAAGAAAATGTTATTTTTTTCATAAATTCACCATAAATCAAAATATTGTGCTAGAGACTTCCAATTTGTTGCAAAATGAAGGTAAATGCTTGAATATTACTAGTATATAAGCGTTTTAGCTTACAATTGCGTTTTTCGACCATTTCCGTAGTCAAAGTTGACCGAAGGTTGAAATTTTGGCAATTATCGTTATTTATATGAAAATATCTCAAAACTGATAAAATTACTAGAATATAAGCGTTTTAGCTTACAATTGCGTTTTTCGGCCATTTCGGTAGAGTCAAAGTTGACCAGAGGTTTGTTGAAATTTTGGCAATTATTGTTATTTATATGAAAATAATCTCAAAACTGATAAAAGCTACAATCATGAGTATTTTATTGTTGTATTTTACATAAAAATGCACACATTTTCATATATAATACTTCATGTAACGGCTAATTTAAAATGGTACAAAAATTATGTCAAAGTGACGAAATAATTTCCGAGATGTGTCACAGATACTTTTAGTGCGGCAAGAAAGAAATTCGCTCTTGCGCGCCTGCGTAACGATTGTAAACAAAACAACACCTTGATCCGTGAACTCCCAGCATCCCCCAAGGCGTGTGATTCAAAAGTTTTAGGCTGGTAGGCCTATAAGTATTTTTCCGCGAATTTTAAAAAAAACTTTTGTAAGTCGACGTAAAATACGTCCAGTCGGCACACAGGAGACAAAAAATGTCGACGTAAAATACGTCCAGTCCGCGTAAGAGGGTTAATTACCACGCACATTTATACCAAAGTGGCTTCTCTGATTTAAGCTATGGCTACCCTCTTCTTTACCAGCAAGCTTAACAAAGCTTAAGGGGGCCAGCCGGAACCCTTATACAGTGGTACCTCGGGATACGAGCAGCCTAACATACGAGTTTTTTGAGATACGAGCCGGAGCTCGGGCCATATTTTCGTTCAAGATACGAGCCCAAATCCGAGATACGAGCCGTGTTTCCGGAGCGTCCCGCTAGTTGGTGTGCAGGGTCGAGCATCATCCGAGAGCATCTCTCACTCACTCACACGTGTTTACCCGCTTGAATCAAAGTGTAATCTTGTGCGCTGTACTCTTTCTTGCTTGATTTTTGCGTGATTACTGAACTTTTTTGTGTGTTATCCTGGGGCCGAAGAAAGTGAGTGCTAAGGACAATGGTGACAGGAAAAAGAGGATGATGTCGATAGAAAACTAAAGCAAGAAATAATAGAAAAACATGAGCGAGGCGCATGAGTGATTAACTCGCAAAGATCTATGACCGTAGTACATCAACAATTTGTACGATATTGAAGCAGAAGGATGCCATCAAGAGTGCTACACCGCAAAAGGAACCACATTCTTTCCCAATTAAGGACAAATATCCATGAGGAAATGGAGAAGCCTCTGCTCGTGTGGGTGAAAGAGAAGGAGTTGGCAGGAGATACAGTGACGGAGACAGTAATATGCAAGAAGGCACGGAGTATTTATGCCAACTTAGTGAAGAAAGAAGCATCAACTTCTAAAGAGGCATCAGAAGAAGCGTTTAAGGCAAGCCATGGCTGGTTTGATAATTTTAAGAAGAGAACTGGCATCCATTCAGTGGTGAGGCATGGCGAAGCTGCGAGTGCAGACGTGAAAGCAGCCGATACGTACATCCAAAAGTTCGCTGCGCTTGTTGCGAGGGAAGGCTACATCCCGCAACAGGTGTTCAACTGCGATGAAATGGGCCTATTTTGGATGAAAATGCCACAGAGGACTTACATCACAGCAGAGGAGAAGATGATGCCAGGCCATAAACCCATGAAGGACCGTCTGACCCTTGCATTATGTGCAAATGCTAGCGGTGATTGTAAAGTGAAGCCATTGCTAGTTTATCATTCGGAAAATCCTCGAGCCTTCAAGACGCATAAGATACTGAAAGAAAAATTGCACGTTATGTGGCGCGCCAAGGCTAGGGCATGGGTTACGCGGCGTTTTTTACTGCTGGTAAATCTCGTCTTTGGCCCTTGCCGTGAAGATGTATCTGCAAGAAAATAAACTCACGATGAAAGCATTGCTCATCCTTGATAATGCTCCAGCCCACCCATCTGGTCTTGAAGATGATATTCTGGAGGAGTTCCAGTTTATCAAAGTTCTCTACCTCCCACCCAATACGACTTCAATCCTACAGCCGATGGATCAGCAGGTCATTTCCAACTTCAAAAAGCTGTACACGAAGCACTTGTTCCGCCGCTGCTTTGAAGTGACGGAAAACACAATCTAACCCTTCGAGAGTTTTGGAAAGATCCCTACAACATCGTGATCTGTCTACGTATCATTGACTTGGCATGGCAAAGGTAACAAGACGAACGTTGAACTCTGCATGGAAAAAGTTATGGCCTGATGCTGTTGCAGAAAGAGATTTCGAAGGGTTTGAGCCCGAGACCGAGCAAGAAGTGTTGGAGGAGATTGTAATCTCTTCGGAAAGTCGATGGGTCTGGAGGTAGATGAGGGTGACGTCAAGGAACTCATTGAAGAACATGAGGAGGAACTCTCAACTGAGGAGTTGAAGGAGCTGCAGATGATGCAACACACGAAGGTTCTGGAAGAGATTAACACGAGTGAGGAGGAGGAGAGCCAGAGAAGTGATTTCTACAGGTGAAATTAAAGACATGCTGGCAATGTGGGAAAAGCTGTCAAATTTCATTGAAAAGAAAAGAAACACCCAGAAAAAGTGGCAACTGGTCGTGCTTCAGCGCTTTTTAATGACACTTGTTTGTCACATTTCGAAGCATTTTGAAAGGCAGGCAAAAGCAAAGTTCTTTGGATACATTTTTATTGAAAAGAGCTGCGAGTGAAAGTACAGAAAGTGCAGCCAAGAAGGCAAAAACAAGTGATAATTAAATTTACGTAAATGTTAGCTTAGTTTTAAGTTTAAAGTTAAGTGCATTGTTTTTAAGTTTTTTTCTTTCATTTGAAATAAGGAAAGTGTAGTTTTAGTTTTAAAGTTACGAAAATAGTTTTAAGTTCTAAAAAAGTGCCATTTACGTACGTGTCTAGGGTGCCTACATCCCTTCCCCCCTCCCTCCTCCTCGCCGTTCACCTTCGTTAACCTCACTCGTCTGTCTCCAAAGTAAGACTATTATGCTAAATAACTTTTATTTCTTTATTTCATATTTTGTTATGTATTTGATAATTATACATGTTTATTTGTTATTTAAAAACATATCTTATTCATAATTTGCAATGCTTTGGGGATTTTTCATAGGTCCGGAACGGATTAAATTGATTCAGTTATTTTAAATGGGAGAAATTCGTTTGAGATACGACCCGATTGACTTACGAGCTCGGTTCTGGAACGAAATAAACTCTTATCTCGAGGTACCACTGTACAGGCAGTCCCCGGGTTATGATGGGGTTCTGTTCTTGAGACGCGTCGTAAGCCGAAAATCGTCGTAATCTGGAACATCGTCAAAAATCCTAAGAAAAACCTTACTTTTAATGCTTTGGGTGCATTCAAAACTATGTAAACTGCATTCTTATTGCATTTTTCATCAAAAAACCTTTAAACCAAATATTGATTATTTTGCAATTTTGGTGTCATATTTCATCTGCCAGACCAGCGTTTGTAGGCGTCGTAACTCTGGAGCATGCGTCGTAACCCTGGAACATGCGTCGTAACCCTGGAAATAATTTCTGATGAATATAATTGAAAAGCGTCTTAACCTCGGAACGTCGTAAGCCGAGACCGTCGTAACCGGGGACTGCCTGTATATGGGGGTATAGGGCAAAAAATGCAAAGTCATGGAAAAATTCATGGAGCTTCAGATGGCAATAGAGAATATGTATACAAAATATTTCGTCAAAATTCCTCTTACTTTCGTAGTTGCAGGGTAATTAGTAAACATAACTCAATAAGCCTAAAACATTGACCCGTACAAGAAATGCAATATTTCTTCTGTTATTGTAAATTTTGATAATTATTGTCAAAGAAATTGTGAGAAATGGCATCTGTAGAGATTCCGTGAGTCGCAGAAGGGAGTATCTAGTTCAACCATGATTCAGTGCGAGCACAGGCATCAAGTAGTCCACACGTTCGAGTTTCACCTCTGACATTCGCTTGCTTTTACATATGTTTATCCATGTTTCTGCAAGAATTTCATCATGCCAATGAGGAAAAGAGACAAGGAAAATATCTCGCTAACCCTTAAACGCCGACTGGACGTATTTTACGTCGACATTTTTTGTCTCTCGGGTGCCGACTGTACCGTTATTTTACGTCGACATACAAAAGTTTTTTTTAAAATTCGCGGAAAAATACTTTTAGCCTACCAGCCGAAAACTCTGGAATCACGCGCCTTGGGGGATGCTGGAGTTCACGGATCAAGGTGTTGTTTTGTTTACAATCGTTACGCAGGCGCGCAAGCGCGAATTTCTTTCTTACCGCACTAAAAAGTATGTGACACATCTCGGAAATTATTTTGTCACTTTGACATAATCTTTTTACCATTTTAAATTAGCCGTTACATGGAGTATTATATATGAAAATGTGCGCATTTTTATGTAAAATACAAAAAAAAATACTCATGATTGTAGCTTTTATCAGTTTTGAGATATTTTCATATAAATAACGATAAGTGCCAAAATTTCAACCTTCGGTCAACTTTGACTCTACCGAAATGGCCGAAAAACGCAATTGTAAGCTAAAACTCTTATATTTTTAGTAATATTCAATCATTTACCTTAATTTTGAATCTAATTGGAAGTCTTCTAGCACAATATTTCGATTTATGGTGAATTTATGAAAAAACCTTTTCCTTACGTCCGCGCTGTAACTCTTCCGAAAAAAATCATACATGCGATTGTGGTAATGTTTGCACCATTTTAAATTAGCCGTTACATAAAGTTTTATATATGAAAATGTGCGCAATTTCATGCACAATACAACTAAAAACAACCCATGGTTGTAGCTTTTATCAATTTTGAAATATTTTCATATAAAAATGATAAGTGACAAATTTTCAACCTTGGTCAACTTTGACTCTACCGAAATGGTCGAAAAATGCAATTGTAAGCTAAAACGCTTATATTCTAGTAATATTCAAGCATTTACCTTCATTTTGCAACAAATTGAAAGTCTCTAGCAAAATATTTCGATTTATGGTGAATTTAAAAAAAAAATTACATTTTCTTTACGTCCGTGCGGTAACTCTTCCGAAAAAATCATACGTGCGATTGTGGTAATGTTTGCACCATTTTAAATTAGCCGTTACATAAAGTTTTATATATGGAAAATGTGCGCAATTTCATGTATAATACAACAAAAATAGTTGAAGGTTGTAGCTTTTCTCATTTTGAAATATTTGCATATAAATTACGATAAATAGAAAAAAACCACGTTCGGTCAAATTTGACTCTACCGAAATGGTCGAAAAACGCAATTGTAAGATAAAACTCTTAGTCTAGTAATATTCAATCATTTATCTTCATCGTGAAACAAATTCAAAGTCTCTAGCACAATATTTAAATTTATGGTGAATTTAAAAAAAAAAACTTTCCTTCCCTCGCGTGCGGATTCTCCGCCACAAATCTCCGAAATGCGTAAGTCCCATTCTCGGAATATTTGCTCCGTTTCATAGTAGGCATTTCATAGAGTTTTATATATGAAAATGTGCGCAATTTCATGTAGAATAAAACGAAAAATATTTGAAAGTTGAGGCTTTTCTTGTTTCCGAAATAATTGCATATAAATAAAATATATATAAAAAAAATTCGACATTCGGTCAACTTTAACTCGTCAGATATGGTCGAAAACTGCATTTGTAAGCTAATACTCTTACAGTATAGTAATATTCAATCATTTGTCTTCATTTTGAAAGAAATTGGAAGTCTCTAGGACAATATTTATATTTATGGTGAATTTTTGAAAAAAATATTTGTTTACGTCCGCGCGTTACGAATTCATGCATTATTTTGTGATAATATTTTCTGTGTTGCTTTTATCGTTTTACAATGTGTTATATACCAAAATGATCGCAATTTAGTGTACATTACAACGAAAAAAAAAGTAACTTGTTATCTTTAACCGTTTTGCGCACAGCGCGATTTAAATACAATTATATATGAAATTTCGTTTTTGCGCTATCATATATCGCATTATTTATATATGATAATGATAATTTTTTTCATTTCTGATGATTGCATACTAAACTTCAGGCAATGACAGAAAAAGGAGCCAAAAATGAACTCTTAATCTTAAAAACTAAGCGCGCTGTGATTTTTTGAAAAAAAATATTGTTTTTTCCGGAGGGGGCTTCCTCCGCTCACTCTGAAACATCTCCGGCACATGGGAGACATTTTTTTTTTACCGCTTCGGCGTTTAAGGGCTAACATACAGACGAAGAAAATTCGCTCTAATATGATTACAGAATATCATAATATACGCGATATTAGCGTAGTTAGTGAAGAGAGAGAGGGAGGTTTGTGTAGTAAGTAAACGCCCCCGTCTTGCCTGAAGCACACGTCTTGCCTGAAGCACACGTCACACTGTCCCCAGGCTACGATCTTTGAGCAAAGGGATCTTGATTTATGATAAATAACATAGTTTTGGTTTATTAATACCCAAAAAAGAATAAGAAATTCATAATAATCATGATTTATTATCATTGTCTTTGTAAAAAGAGAGTACAATTACGAATTTCACATCTTGACATTCTCTTGCATTTACGTTTGTTTATCTTTGTTTCGGCAAGAATTTCATCATGCCAAAACGGAAAATACTAGGAGAACATCTTGCTAACATACAGAAGAAGAAAATTTACTGTAATAAGCCGAGTTAGTGAGGGAGAGAGAGAGAGTTGCATAGGAAGGAGTGCCCCGTCTTGCCTGACGCAGTGCCCCAAGCTACGATATATGAGCAAAGGGATCATCATTTATGATTAAATTATGATAGATAAAATAGTTTTGGTTAGTTAATACACAAAAAAAGAAATATACGTTCATAATAATCATTATATATTAACATTGTCGTTATAAAAATACGAAGGAAAACTTTGAACGCCCGTATCTCAAACTATAGTTATTGACCTTCAAAATCTATCTTCTCACTAGTTTTAAAGCTATAACATTGGAATTTGGTATATAACTCAGAAAGACATTATAGAACAATCAAATCAAGCCCTTTTTCAATTTTTGTTTCGTCCCTTTTTTTTTTTTTTTTTTTTTTTTTTTTTTTTTTTTTTTTTTTTTTGTATTTTTTTTTTTTTTTTTTTTTTTTTTTTTTTTTTTTTTTTTTTTTTTAGGGTTTTTGGGTTTTATTTTTTTACCATAATGAAAAATTCATATCTAGTAGAAAAAAATGACTTTTAGAAAAAAAACTCCTCATTCGATTGGAGGTCTACATCAGGCTCTATATGGTAGTAATCCCAGGTCTTAATATTAAATATCAAGGGAGGAGATAGAATTTGAAAAATGGTTATTTTCGGGATAAATCGCCCTGGCGTCACAAATCGGAAGGTCAGAGGCAAAAATCATATGCGGTTTGGAGATGTCCCAAGTCACCTTATTAATTGGTGGATGAATATCAAAGTCCTGTCCTTAAAGAATGGCATTAGCCGGCCGGCCCCCTTAAAGATTGCATTCGCTACCGAACCGCACACTAACCTACGTACGTAACATTGCCTTCACTCCAAACCTAACAATTGAATACGTATTGCATTTGCTACTGAAACGCACGCTCACGTGTGAGCATTGTTTTTAGACTAGGCCTACGCCTAAAAAAGCAAGCAAGGGTGCTTGATTAAATATTTTTTTGCTCATCACTTTCATATTGAGGAGAGGATAGACGAAACTTAAGGTTTATTTTGGAGTTGGGAATGGTGGAAACATTTTGAAGAAGGAAAACGTGAGATGCCATGTAAACACTTTTCCATTATTTCAGAGATTAACATTATCCAAATGTTTGAACATAGGTAGCCAGCAGTAGTGTTTTTTGTACTCATGATACACCTGGCAGCAATGAACAACCTCCACTATGGTTTGTTTTGCTCTAAATCCTTCAAAGCGCATTCTTAGAGGTCTTTGTGTACTGTACCTCGTACTTTGCATTTAAGAAGGCTAAAGAAGTGTAGAGTTTTGAGGGAGAGAGGAAGCTTGAATTGGGCACTCTGTTTGTAGCACCGGACCGGCCCCTGGACAACATTAACAGGATTACTGTCGTAGCCTACATACACAATTAATAAATACTTGAAAAATGTGTGAAAATTATTTCAAATATAACACTTGATATACTACTGAAAATTAAAACTAAAAAAAAAAGGAAAACAAACAACCAGTCTCTACTCAAGAAGAAAAACATACATACTACTGATCATTATCATGCCACTGAAACACCATTTTTCTTTAACAGATCACATACATAATGAATAAATACCGTATATACTCGAGTAACGTGCGATCCCGCATATCATGCGACCCCAAAATTTTCACCAATAAACAGTGGTTTTGTCATGTATCTCATGTATCCATGCGAGTTCCTTTTCCGAGGTCAGTTCATATGGTTGGTGGTTTAGCGTGCTAATGGCCGAGTCGTTCAGATGTGTGCTGCTGCTAGTTAAGTTACGGTAATTTTCTTACTAATCTCGAGAATTTAATAGAAGATCTCAAGATTAAAAAAGAATACCAAGATAATAAAATAATTGTAAAAATAACACGCCTTGGAGTCCTAAATCTCAATTCTCTCTCTTCTCTCTCTCTCATCTCTCTCTCTCTCTCTCTCTCTCTCTCTCTCTCTCTCTCTCTCTCTCTCTCTCTCAGAAATTAATACTGTAATTTGAATCTTTCACCAACGGGTATCAGTAAATGTGTAGACATTGTGTGCGTGTTTAAAAAAATGTGCAGTACACACATTACGATGTTTACTGTTTTTGGAATTTTCAATCTCGAAATGTGAGGTCAGATGCATAATCAAACAAACATCACTACTGCAGCAAAACATTTTTTTGCCTTTGTTTTTTCATTATTGTTATTTATTAATTACAGTTTATTTAAATAAATATTAATATAATACTGTTACATGAATGTGAGATAATTAAGATCACCTATAATAAAAGTGGGACAATTAATATCTCATATTTTGTTCACTAATAGCTATTATTTTACAAAACAAAACATTCCGTAAAACGTAAAAAAATATATGTACATAACAATCAAAATCTAATAATGTTTTGCAGTTCAACTTGTGAATTTCAACAATAAGTATGACTATATAATATATTTCACCATATCGATCTTGCAGTTGAAGAGTCGTAAAATTTTGAGGATGGTCCCGGGGGAAAAGGATTTGTACTTTGTGATTACGTATCGCTACAACAACGTGGTATTTTCATACCACTATATTGATGACGCATCGCTACGACACACTGGTATTTTTCATACCCGTATACATTAAAGTTAAAATGATCATATTATATTATTGTTTTCACAAAAAAATAATTATATAAAGAAAATTATCGAGTAATTTTTGCCGTCAGCAGTCAGAAAATCACGAACATGGTAACGTTTCAAACTTAGTGTCATCCACGGCATGTGTCTATAAATAGAACAGAAGCAGAGGGCAGTCATTGGATAACAGATCTCCATGGCTACCAACCAGCCAATCAGGTGTTCGTTATACTACTCTGTGAATTTCTTAGAATGAACGTTTACCCGTAACACACGGGAAGCTAACGATCATGCGTGTGCTTTGCATACAGTGCGTAGTTTTTTGTTTTTATTAGTGTTATCCTCTCTCTCTCTCTCTCTCTCTCTCTCTCTCTCTCTCTCTCTCTCTCTCTCTCTCTCTCTCTCTCTCATTAATCTTGGGATTTTCCATGGTCAACTCTTGGGATTAGTAACGAAAATGCTTATTATTTGAGTAGCAGCAGCTGCAGCGCACACCCAAATGAATCGGGTAAGCACTAGCACGCAAAACAATAGTATTTATACAAAATGAGCGGAGCTCTCTGGCTGGGCTGTTTTGGTCCACCCACGTGTTGATCGCTATCTGCCAAATTTATAACAACAACAGAGATAAAACCATTTCTCCCATTACAGATATCAAATATTATCTTTTCCGTCGCGCAGAATTTTAGTAAATTACGTAGGTTCCACGATTGATAAAGTTTTTTATGCAATAACAAGAAACGAGTCAGATTTTCTATCAACAGGGCATCTCATTTTTGGTGCTGTTGCGAATATTTTCAACCAGTTCCACGTGCGTTTTAAATTTTCCTCTCAATCAACACTGGACTGTACAGTCTGGAGGCAGTTCTCCCTTCTACACATATCTTCATTTCTTATATCGTAGGTATAGAATAAATTGGTGAGCAAGGATATGAAATAAAGCATAACAGTAAGTTTGACGAGTGAGAAAAATAAAACAATCGTATACAGACAGTCTCTCTCTCTCTCTCTCTCTCTCTCTCTCTCTCTCATCTCTCTCTCTCTCTCTCTCTCTCTCTCTCTCTCTCTCTGAGAAAAAAAAATAATAGATAGGAAACAATGACTGATATTGCTTGTAATGCGATATGTCAAAGTTTTGGCCTGACTGAAGTGTGGAGTGACTTTGACACCGACTTACAAGTTATTCTGGTCATCTCACAGCCATGATAGACATCAACTTCACAGCCGAGAAAGGGCAATCGTATACAAAATAAATAGGTATGGAAAATGCGAAATGCAGAGAGAGAGAGAGAGAGAGAGAGAGATGAGAGAGAGAGAGAGAGAGAGTAGAGAGAGAGAGAGAGAGAGAGAGAAGGAGAAGGGCCGAATAGGAAAGAGATTAAAGTACGTGGGAATGAAAACCCCTTATAATCTTATAATTATAGCCTCAGGGTTTGTCTCAAGGACATTCAAAGGTCTGTCACACACGGGCAGTTGTTGTTTTTGTAAAAATTAGCATAAGGGGCAGATCTTTAAAAGCCATGCCAGAGAGCTCGCCACGGTGACAAGACTTTACCTTCCATATGAATTGACGATGTCCTATACGAGGATGCAGGAGATGAAGATGAAATGATCAAAGATCTGGAAGATGACGAATATGATGACTGCCTTGATGGCAAAGAATTCAGAGCAGTATTTGATGATATGGACACGGAGAGCGACTTTGGAGGATTTTTAGTTTTATTAATTTTATGCATTTTTTTTTTACTTTAATAAATTTTCACTTACCTGCGTATCCTAAAATAAAAATAATAGTTCAAGTAACAAATGTTTCTTTTACTGAGTAAAACAAAAAAGTAAAAATCCTTCGGTGTTGTGCCTTAATCAACTGATTTGGAAATTATAGATGGTTAGTCTAGAACAGTTAAACATGTTGTATAAACCAAATAATGCAAATGGCGCCATGATTGCTTTTTGTATTTAAAATACAATAGTAATATGAGAATGCATACAATATTATTGGTATAGTGAAGTACAAGTAAAGCATAACTTTTTTAAAAGATCTACTGTTTTCCTCGTAGTAACTATCGCGATCTGCCGATTTGGGAAAGCATAGACGGTACGCTAATTTTATACCGCGTGTATGATGCGACCCCTTTAAAATTAGCTTCAAAATTAGGTTTCAAAAGTTGCATAATATGCGAGTATATATGGTACTTGAAAATGATGTGAAAATCACTTCAGACATAATTAAAATGTTGATAACTACTGAAAAAATATAACTTAAAAAAGGAAAATAATCAGACTGTAGGGTAGTGTGGGGGTGTAAACGTACTATTAGTGGAAAAATATTACTGAAAAATCAGATTTAAACCTTGAAAATAAGGCTGTGGGTCAGAAGTATTCCCCAAGTAATGGGCTACCACGACACACAACTAAATTTTATCAATACGAAGCTAGGGACCTTTTTGGCTATTTAACCAAAAAAAATTTCCATTTTTGATGGATCACCCCATAGTGGGGGTGATCCATACATACTATGGGGGTTTCCCATACATGCTATTTTCACCCAAAAAAATTCATTACAAATTATAATGAACTAGATACTGCTGTCTAAAATTAAACAAATACATATCTAAAGTGTTCTATTAATGAACGAGCAACAGAGAAGGAGTTTTTTTTTAGCCTTATCTTGGCAATCAGTATTACATTTCCATTTCATCCCTGCAATACCAATAAGAAGTTTTATGAATGATATTTTGTTGTGTGAAATAAAATAACAAATAAGCATCCAATATTGTTTATTTAAAAGAAAAACAGTGGAAAAATAAGTCAGTTTTGTACATTTATCACTCCTAGGCCTACCTCATTTCATGTTAAATGAATACAATGGAACATCTTTGCAATCTTGATAGCGTAATCAGCTAAAGCTGTCTCTCCCCTGTGAAGACCTTGTGGGGGACTGCCATGGAGAGGGACAAAGGTCTTACCATCAGATAACTTTCTGGATCTACTGACTGCCTCCTGTAAGGTCATCACTCTCACTCCAAACTTCTTGCAAGCTTCCTGATACTGCATCCTGTTACCATACAGTACTGAAAAGCCTCCTTCAAAGCGTTTCCTGCTGTTTGCCTCTCCCCCTTAGGCACAAACGTCCTCGGCATGTTTAAGTACTGAAAGTGAAATTACAAGATCATCAGTAACTGGTAATTTACCAAAATATAACAGGTATGTGTCAAGTGTGGGGGGGTGCAACGACACCATCGTACGCTGCACCCCCATACCTACAAGCTGTTTATGAAAATAAAAAAAAAAATGTATCCAATCACCCTACACGATTATAAACTTCACAACACACGTACAATACTGCAAATGCTCACTAAACATCATTACATGTGTAACATCACATTTCAATTGCATTCAGAAATATTTATTTTCCCTTACCATTTCAACCATGTAACAGTTTTTTTTTTGGCACCTATTACACACCTGGTACTTGCATTTCTTCATATTGAATGTAAGTAAACTATTACGTAGGGGGTTTTATCTTGTTTTGAATGTAAAAAAAGGATTTTTGACGTAGGAAAAATCTATTTCTGGGTGATTGGCGTCGTGTCGCCCTATGAAAGGATCCTTTAATATCATTCTTTCTAGGCAAAATAATCTAAATTACCAGAGGAAAAACAAAATTAGAAAATGTCAGTAAAACTGACTCGCTCACTCTATAAAAGAATTGTCGGTATGAGAATAGGGGCGAGTGGGGATCACTACCACGAGACATTCACCATTTAGACCTTCCAATCAAAATTCCCACTAGAGAGAGCTGATACTAACGGGTGATGCGGCCGCTACTACTACTACCAGGGACGCCACGGACAGCAGCGCCCCTAGCGGTCATCCTTAATCTATGAACATGTTGTCCTGCAGGGAGGGCAAAACAAATACAGGGTGGGTTTCATAGGGCGACACGAGCCAATCACCCAGAAATAGATTTTTCCTACGTCAAAAATCCTTTTTCTGGCTCAGCTCGTGTCGGCTATGAAAGAGTACCAGAGAAACAGACAAGATGGGAAAAAGGACAAATGAAAGTCAGTTGTAAAAAAGAGGGATATAACTTAATAATGGAATCATGGTATATTACAGAATACAAACTAAGTACTTAAAGCTAACTTATTCTAAACAATGACATAAAAAGAAAGCTAATAATAAATAAAGTACTTAAAATTAACTTATATTAAACATAGTAATATACAATAATGCAATGCAATTTAACAAATAGATTCACTTAAATAAGGTATTTACATAATATACAAACACATTGTGTCCTACCCTAGCATAAAAATAAGGGTAGGTACACTAAAGTACATTATAAGTACATAGTGTGGATGTCCCTAGCAAAAAAATAAGGGACAATCCACCAATATGATCTCAGCGGCTAAGCTAGAGTATCCGAATAGCATGGCGATAGGGTGAGGCATGTTGGTACGAGGTAGGTAGAAAGGAGACCTGGATCTATACTATGACTACTATACAGTATCAGGAGAAAACAAAGTTCCCGCTGCTACTGCAGAAAATTTTAAGATTCCAAGGACTTTGAGGTAGTGGCGTTTAAAGACTGTCGGAGATTTCCATCCAGTATACTTTTTAAGATCCTCGAAGTTCATATGTTGAAAGTAGTTAATTGAGGTGGCTACTCCCCTGATGTCATGTGCTTTTGGAAATGAATCAGGATTGGCTTGTTTAATGAAGTAAAGGTGATCTGTTGTCTAATTCCTTTTACTGATAAAGTACCACCTTTTTCTCTCTGAAGAGAGAACCTGAGGATCTTGAGGATGTGCGAGATAGAAAGGCTCTTAAAGTTGATACTGGGCAGAGAGAAGGATCTTGCGGAATTGGGATGACTTTCCAAGGAGCCCACCTTGCAAGAGGATCCTCATTTTTAGCCAAAAAACTACGATCCGGAGCAAGCAGAACTTCTCCTGAGGGGAGGAATTCCACATGACCCGCATCTTCTGGATAGAGCCGACAGTTCTGAAATTCTAGCTCCTGAAGCTAGGCTTAATAAGAATAACGTCTTTCTAAGAAGCATTATGAATGTACAAGACGAGTTGTCAGTATCTGATGCTAGTTTGAGGACATCATTCAAGAACCATGAGACTGTAGTAGGCCTTTGAGAAGGTCTAAGTCTAGCACAGGCTTTAGGAATAGACGTAAAGTAAGATTCAGTTAGGTCTATCTGGAAACCCAACTGGAAGATCTTCTTCAAAGCCGATTTATAGTAGTAATAGTGCTAGCTGCTAAACCTTTTTCAAACAAGGATCTGAAAAGGATATAGCTAAGTTAACTGTCATGGTTGTAGTGTTTGATTCTTTCAGGAAGGATGCTAAGTTTTTTTAACAGCTGAGTCATATTGTCTAATAGTTGACTCTCTCTTATCTGATTCTAGGAAGAGGATGTTTTGTGGATCAATGTTAGCATCTTGTTAGCCGCAAACTTCATGAAGTCCATAAAGTTCGGGTCTGAAGAATTCCTGAGGAAGCGAACACAGTCCTCTATTTGTACTGATTGCGACAGCTTGGGATTGGGAATCCGTTGAGGTCGGAGACCCAATTCCAGAAGACAGAGGATACCAGTTGCTCTTGGGCCAGTCTGGAGCAATCAGAGCTACTAGTCCCTTGAAAGTCCTCAGCTTGCTCAAGACTTTCAAGAGAAGATTCACTGGAGGAAAGACATAAATTTTTCTCCACTGATTCCAATCTAACGACAGGGCGTCCGTGGCATAAGCCAGAGGGTCCAGGTTGGGGCCACGTAGCAAGGGAGCTTGTGGTTTGCTTGTGAAGCGAAGAGATCCACTTGGGAGACCTGGGACTCTCCGGCATATCCACTGGAATGACTGTCGTCCAGGGACCATTCTGATTCCAAAGGGACCGACCCGGGACAAAGCGTCTGCTATCACATTTCTTACCCCCGCCAGGTGAGTGGCGGACAGATGCCATTTGTGTTTGTCTGCTAGTGCAAAGATGGCTATCATGACATGGTTCACATGTTTGGATTGGGACCCTCCTCTGTTGATCAATGAACTACCACTGCACTGTCCAAAACAATAGTTCTTAGATGAGACTTTTTTCGGGGGAAGAAGTCTCTTCAGGGTAAGAAATACTGCCATTGCCTCCAGACGTTTATGTGGAGCTGGCGGACTGAACTGACCAAGGTCCCCTGAACTTGCTTGAATTGAGAATATGCCCCCCACCCGGACAGGGAGGCACCGGTGAATGTAACACTGGAAGGGGATATTGAGGGGTACTATTTTTGTTTGGCCAGGTTCTTCACTTTTTGTCCATGGACGGAGCTGATTGCGAAGGATCTGTGGAATTACTGACAACTTGTCTCGAGATTTGGCGTTTTGCTCTCGATCGCCAAACTCGGTTTATATCTTTCAGCCTTGCTTTCAGGAGGATGTCTGTCACTGAGGCAAACTGAAGAGAACCTAGGATTCTTTCCTGGCTTCTCCTTGATGTTTGTTTGCATTTGAGAAATTGTTTCACAGACTTGGCTATTTCTTTCCGTTTGACCACTGGAATTGACAGATTGTGGGAAGACAAATCCCATTGGATTCCTAGCCACTGAAAACGAGACTCTGGAGTAAGTCTGGATTTCGTCTTGTTTATCTGGAACCCCAGATGTTCCAGAAATTGAACTACCTTTTTCGTGGCTTTGAGACATTCCTCGACTGTTGGTGCCCAGATCAACCAATCGTCGAGGTATGCTGCTACCATTATCCCCTGAGTTCTCAATTTTGTTGAACCACCACTTCTGCTATTTTCGTGAATACCTGGGGCTACATTCAGACGAAGGGCATCACTTTGAATGAGAATGTCTGACTTTGTTTCCTAGTTTTGAAGCCTAGGAATGGGCGGAAGTGCCTGGCTATAGGGATATGATCAGTATGCGTCTGTAAGATCGATGGAGCATGGTGAACGGCTCCACGAGGAAGTAAGGTCCTTACCTGCGAGATGGTAAGCATTTGAACTTGTCGCAACGAATGAAGTGTTTAGCCTTGACAAGTCTAAGATTACCCTTCTTTTTGTTGAGCCTTTCTTTGGCACGCTGAATAAGCGACCTTGAAATTTAGATGCTTGACTCTCGCAATAGCTCCTTTCTGAAGGAGTTCTTCGCGTAATCTGTCAATTCCTTTGAAGGTTCCTGATAAAATTATTTGATTGGAGGGGGATCTTTGATCCAACTCCAACCCAATCCCTTGGACACTATGCTCTGTGCCCAATTGCTGAACCCCCACCTGTGACGGAAGAGGAACAGCCTCCCTCCTACCTGGGGAGCCTCACTGTTGTTGGGTGTTGACCTCCACACGCCCTCCTCTGAACTGCCTACCCCTTGTCGCTCTTCCTGTGCCACGCTGGCGAAAGTGGCCTTCTCGCTCTGCTACCTCTCGACTGCCTATTAAAGGGAGGGTAAGCCTGACCTTCATACATAGGGTTGAAGGCCGGCGAGAGTGCGTAGGAGGTTCGATGGGTTGCGACTGAGGAGACAACAGGAGGATGGGTTGGGTCCTGTTTTGAGGTTGATGGTTGTCACCTGTGGGTAACTGGGACGGCCTGAACGAACTGCTTTTGCTGCTGAGTTTTGTTTTTTGGTAAGGCTGGAACCTTTTACCAGACTTCTTTAGTTTTCTTACCAGCAGTGGGGGCGGATTCTTGTTTCCTCTTAGAGGAGATACCCCACCTAGCTCTAAGGCTCTGGTTGAGCCTAGCAGCCTCATGGTGCACCTCATTCACAGCGGACTCTGGGAAGAGGTCCGCCCCCCACCCCATGCTGGAAGCCAGGAGTCTATTAGGTTTTCGTGCCTAATAGTGCACTCCTGCAGAACGTGCTTTCGGCAGTTTCCTCCTAGCTTGGAAGAAGTCGAAAGCATCCGTCTGAACTTGTTTGAAGCTGAGACTTGGCCAGAATCTTAAATAGAGGTTCTGTGCCATACGATAGAGCCGCCATCTCAGTGATAATTAGAGAGTTGAGGATCTTCCAAACCTAGTTCGAGCATCGAACTCTGCCTGGATCAAGGTAATCAGGCAGCCTTTGGAAGCTTTTCGCCAACTGGTCCGCATTGCACAGTCCTGGTTTGAGCTTACCAAGCGTGAATGGTGGGCAGGCAAGTTCTCACCACAATTCTCCGCAAGGCTGGAAAGAGCGGAGAAGTAGAATCCGCTTCCCTCAGCTGTGGGCATGGGCTCATCCTTGAGGACTGCCTGAAGAGGTCGCTTCCCACTATTTTGGTAGCGAACGGAAGAGAAGCCTCCTCCTCCGTCGCAAAAATAGTGAAAGGACTCTTGAAAGCATGGAGCTTAGTGTTGGTACACTTCCAGTCCTCAAGGCAGTGAACCCATTCCCGCTGAGCGTGCTCTCTACTATAAAGCACGTTCTCTCTGGAGATCTTGTCCTCCCTAGTGAGGGCCGCCACGGTCAGCCTAGCATATCCAATGAAAGGCTGAGTCAATCCCGGAGGATAAAACTCGAGTCCTCAATCCTTCGAGTTCCACACTCCGGGACAGAGATCATACCGTCCTTGAATGGAGCATAAGCGGCCACTCTCCATGGTTATCCATGGAGAAGGCTGGTAGCGACTCTAGGGAGGTAGCTGGAGAATGCCAGCACCTGCTACTGGGGAGACTGGATGAGGAGCCTGAGCAAGCCCAGCTACTCGGTCCTCATTTTCTCTAACTCTGTTAGAGAGATCTTGGATGGACTGGCCCGACTGACTAAGGGTGTTCGACAGCTGTGCAAACATCTGTTTCGAACTTGGTTCCGAGGGCGGAGGACCTGCGAGCCTACCATCCTCTCCTACCTGTTGCATCACCACTGCTGAGAAGGCAGTGGGATCAAAGGTGCTCGGTCCCGCTACTCCAACCGGCGTTGCCGGAGTGGATGCGGTGGAGGCCGGAGAAGGCATTGGCTCAGCAGGAGCGCGAGCCTTCTCCTAGAGCGCCTTGCTTCTAGAGCTCTTGGAGTATGAAGAGCTCGCTTAGCCTTCACCGCGTCAGCATAGGAAGTCGAAGACTTCTTTACTGAAGAAGACGACGACAACTTCTTAAAAGTCGTCTTATGAAGGGTCTTCTGTTCTCTCTGTCCCTTCACCTTTGGGGGTACAGAGAGAGCGGGCAGGGATCTCAGATCCCGTAAAAGCCTTGGAAAGAAGCAGTAGAAGGGACAGGAGAAGATCCAGGAGCGCCCAAGAAGACCTTGGGCGCCCGACACACCTACCTCAACCAAACAAATCCTCCGCACCTACCGCCATAGGCTCAATATTTAGGTCCAAGGTTGCGACGTCTGGGACCGGCTCGTGTGTGGCCACGGCCCCGAACGACTGCTGCACCTCTTGCTGGATGAGGCGATGAGAGGGCTGCAGAGATAGGGTCAACGTATCTTGTTTGATTTGCCGCCGGGGAAGATCTGAACGGCCAGCTTCTTATCCAAGATGTATGGCTGCCCTTGGCAGCGTTCTTCCCGAAGGCCGCCCGCCCACCCAAGCCTTCAGGGTTTGCTAGGGCGACTTCCTTCACGGCGGCAGCCTGAAAGAGAAGGCGAAATGAAGCTTCTAGTGGCGGGGACGGGGTTTAAACAAGCTTATGACTAAGTGTTATTAGTAATACGATAAAGAAGTCTAAAATCGACTTACCCCCCCCACCAGCTGATTGACAAGGTCATAACAGATGGTGCAGGCTTCCGGGTGCCAGACGATCATGGCGTTGTTGGGTCGTAGCACACTGGGCGTGAGTACCTGCACTCAATCGTGGGCGCAGGGGTCGTACAGTGTCGCATTGCACCCTAGGACCTGACAGTTGGTAGCCTGTAAGTGGAAAGATACATAAGTATCAGGAGAACACTTACAGCCTAACAATTGCTCCGCTGCATGCCGGAGCGAGAAAGTTAGATTAAACCAGAGCCCCGCCATAATACGTGTGGTAACAAGGTGGTTGGAGTTTGTCCAAGGCTACGCCGGAGAAGAGAAAGAAAGAATCCAACCAGGTGTGGTGGTGAGAAAATGAAACCACGACGGAAAAACGACGGAGATGGTATACACACAGTTAGATAATACTAAAATTCACCGTAAATTAGGGTATATCCTTATATTATGACGAAATAAATATCAATCTTTTCCCCGTCTACTAGAAGAGTGCCCGGGTAAGAAGCAAGCTCTCCTCTGGTAGCGGGAAAAAGGGAAGGATATAGTAGGCAAGCAATAGACCACTAGTAGTGACCACCCCGCCCGCCTGGTGGAGCCAGACGAACTATAACCAAAGGTGTCCCGGCTGCGGCGGAGGCTCTGTTCGTTATAGTGGGGGAAAGGTGGGACTGAGCAATGGGGTGGGGGGGGGGGGGGGGTGGGGGGG
Organism: Macrobrachium nipponense; assembly: GCF_015104395.2. Taxonomy (NCBI): domain Eukaryota; kingdom Metazoa; phylum Arthropoda; class Malacostraca; order Decapoda; family Palaemonidae; genus Macrobrachium; species Macrobrachium nipponense. The sequence continues at coordinate 29,795,859 of NC_087206.1, forward strand.
GTTCCTGGCGTAACGTGGCGGGAGAGAGAGAGAGTGGGGGGGGTGGCCTACTCCTCCCCGTCCCAACAACTACCCGCTCGGTGACCCGGTACCCGATACAAGTGGTCGCCCTATACCCCAGCTGGGAAGAACCCCTGGCCTCCTCAGAGGAGGAGGGAGGAAGCTACTGAGGTTGTCATGGCAACCAAGGGGTCCCCCAGACCCTCCCTATACCTGGTAGGGAGGGAAGGGGAAGGGTAAGGTGCGATGGAACACGTGACCGCAGTGGCCTAAGCCGCGATAGAACACAACCGTGGGAGGGCCACGTGAATCAGGCTGTACCAATACATGGGACATGCACCTAGGCTAGCCTAACACCCTAAATAGAACTAAAATTACATCGTAAAAGGTGGAAAAGACACTTTTTAGTAAAAGAAAAAGAAGCCAGGAGGAGGCAAACTGTTCCGAGGAACAGTTGACTACTCGAGCCGCGATAGCCGATGAAGAGCAAGAGCCGGGATGCTGGGCCAGAAACACAGAATAGCCCTAAATACCAAACTAATAAGAGAAATGGTAAACGGTCTGACCTAGCTAAAAAGGCGATGTAAAAAACGATGAACGTGATATAGTAAGCCCATAAGTACAAGAAGTCCCAGTATGGAAGACCGGGAATTCTTAACATGAGGCAGCATGGCGCCGCACAAGTCGACCGGGAAAGGAAACCGTATATGACCTATTAGAAGGAAAATACTGGTCCCTGGAAGACTAAAATACGGTAAAATACTACTTATGAGGCACTTAACTTAGCCGATGCGATGGCAGCACGTTCCATGATTAATAAGGAGGTAATCCAAGATATACGGCACAAGTGAAAAAAGCGTACAACGCGTACTGTCTAATGATTAAGGATGACCGCTAGGGGCGCTGCTGTCCGTGGCGTCCCTGGTAGTAGTAGTAGCGGCCGCATCACCCGTTAGTATCAGCTCTCTCTAGTGGGGATTTTGATTGGAAGGTCTAAATGGTGAATGTCTCGTGGTAGTGATCCCACTCGCCCCTAATTCTCATACCGGACACTTCTTTTATAGAGTGAGCGAGTCAGTTTTACTGACATTTTCTTAATTTTGTTTTTCTCTGTGGTAATTTTGCCTAGAAAGAATGATATTAAGGATCCTTTCATAGGCCGACACGAGCTGAGCCCAGAAAATAAAGTATGTAAGAATTTTTGTATGCTACACCCCCTCACAACAAGTACGCTACACCCCTACAAGCCATATTGCCTTCAAACCAGTATCACAGCAACAATGTTGGATAAAACCTAGATATATCTTCATATGTCACGTACATCTGCCTAATATTCATATTCAATACCTTACCAATAGGATCAGGCTTCATTCAAGATTAGGAAACAATATGATATGGATGTCTCAAGTTAAATTGGATGCTACAAAAATAAAAAATCTTACCTCCAATCCATACCCGGCGAGCTAGAAGAAATGGAAGCAGCCATCTTGGTTCACTGACGACACCTCACATCTCAGTATTGCCAACAGAGCTCTTCTATAAATTCTCTAATTTTGACGGAGCTTGTACGGTCCACCCCCGTGTAACGCTAATCCCCCACATTACCCTACTCATGAATAAAAAACATTATCCACACTTTACTGACTGTTTGTCATGCCATTGTGGTTATTTATATTCACAAAATTTAAACATTCCTTAGTGTGTTCAAACTTAGCAATCAACTCATTTGTTAGTGCTGCTTTTAAGGCAATTTCACTATGAAGATATATATTCACTATAGCTGTCTATGAAATTGAGGAATTTTCCTGCATTTTTTTTTTAAATTTTAGTGAAAATACATTCTAAAATTGTACTGAACTGTAAGTATATAGAATTTATGCTAAGCTCTAATTTTTGGGTCAAATTATGCTAAAAAACATGAAAATATGCTACTTTGGTAACACTGGATGACACTAACTAGCGGCGGCTGGCGGAAACAGTTTTTCTTTAACAAACGTCATATGCTCTGGGGGTCGGAATCCGGTCTTTTGGTTTAACACAGATACAAAGTTTATTGGAAATTTAGTGGCAAAATCCGATTATGTCGAGTTCTAATGCAGTCGTGAGCCAAGGCTCTACTGTATTTGTCTGGCACGTTCACTATGTAATAATTTTCATATAATTTATTCTACAATAAAAGGAACTGATGAAAATTCAGATTTTTATATGAAATTACAATTTCTTAAAAAGAAATAAAAATTCAACATGGAATGAGTTTTCTTGAAAACGTTTAGATCGAACACTTCTCTCTCTCTCTCTCTCTCTCAAACACATCTGCTACTCTGTTAATCACTTTTACTAGTCATTTCATCAAACCTATTTCAACAATAGAAAAAAAATAAATGATTGAATGCAGAAGTTAGTCAAAACAAGTTAAACCTATAACAAAAATTCTTACTTCATGTTCAGCAATGATGGATTTCAAGTTGTCGACTGCTGCCAAATGGAAATTTGCTCTTTCCTTCACCTTTAACTTAAGGACAAGCTTTTTAGTTTTGAGGAAATAGGTCTTCCTCTTCGACTTCTAGGCAGATGCATACATGATGCGGATGATCAGAATACCTCTTCGGCTAGATCCCCCCCCCCCTTGAATGATAAGTATGGGCGGATGATGATGGAGTACCCGCATCATTCATACACACTGCACTATGACGTCACAAATGCGTGAGGCAGAGCCTTCCAGTCTTAGCTAATTGCTGAGCAGAAGCCTTCAGAATACACTTCGCAGATCTGAATAATACTTATGGCGATGATGGTGATACCGATCATTCAGATTAACACTTCACAGATCTGAGTAATATATATGACTGATGATAATGATACCTGATGATTCATTCTATGCTAATGGCTGAGCAGGAAATCTTTCTCTTGTATTCCCCCTTGGAGGAATAAATAGTTTCTTTTCCTTTTCCAAGCATTCCCCCCACCCTTCTTCTCAGATACCAGCAAATCCGCCAACCCTAAAACTACTTGAAAAGACAATAGATTTTATGTTTTGCGGCGCATGACTCTCAGACTTTGAACGGCTTCGCAGATACAGGAAATCTATTTTTGGAAACTATCGACCGCATAAAAGGGGGTATCGCACAATTTGAACACATAATTCGGGACCGGGACTGTATTAGCGAATTTAACTACTTACTGTTGTGGGGGGGGGGGGGGGGGGGGTTTCTGGTACCCATCCCCCGTTAATTAGGGGGTTGCACTGTACTATACCAAAATTAAATTACATTTTGCAACTGTATTAAAAATTCAGTTAGAAATGAAGAATACCAGAAAATATAATCACATATATTACAACGGCATAATCACAAAAGATTGTGTTCATATAAAGCACTGGATCTTTACAAAGCAGAAAAATAGTATGAAGATCTGATGGAAGCAAACAGTGGAGTATGATAGATCACTTACCCGGAAACAAAGTACGAAAGGTTGTGAACTTTGGTGCATTCATTTTCACTGTTTGATAACTAGCATACTTAGCAGATTGATTTTTTAGTACAAAATGTTATTTTTATGACTGAATTCCACAAACTAAATCCAGGAAGTTGAGTTGCCACTGTTTTCCAGTGATTTAATCCCACATTTTTTATTAGAGAATATTTTTCTTTAGTTCATTTGTTATTTATGATAGGTCTTTAAAAACTGGAAATGAACAGAGGTAGGATCCTTGTACCTTAATTTGAATACACTAGTCCTTATTAGAGCTTAGTATAGGAATAAACTTTCCATTTGTCATTTACTCGGGTTGATTTTGTAAGTGCGATTAGAAACATCTGTTGAGGTATATCGGCTTGCAACATTCCCAGAATGTTGATATTATAGAAAATGTGCTTTGATTCAGTACTAGTACGGTTATAGTAATAGAGAGCTGGGTAAACATTAGCCTGCTAGATATTCACTTTTGTGTGTAGGATCCTAAGGACATTTTTGAACTTGATGTGACAGAAAAGTTTGTCATGTGCCATCAAATACAGCAGACAGGAGTCAACATTTGGATCCCTAATGTTCACAATCTTAAGCTTAAGAAAATAATTAAGTCTAGTAACTTTTTCTGTTGGTTGGATACACTAGCCAAATTTTCTTTTTTCAGTTGGTGGCATTTTCTTTAATTATTACTGTCTACAAGTTTTCTCAAGCACATATTGCATATCCTGTTGCTTGATAAGGTGTGTTGTGTCTAGCCTTCAAGGTCATGCATACTATAATTCATGCATTTTGCAAAAATACAATTAGTTTTCATGACCATGAATGGTTTTTGTGAGAGGGACTGTGCATTTCCTGTGATCTTCGTTAATTTAGGTTAATAAAATTTGTTCTAATTGTCAAATTGTTGTATTTCAGTATGCACACCAAGTTGGCGTATTTAATCGGTCAGAGTGTTCGAAAAAGAGCCAGGTCCTGAGTGGCTGATAAGCTGTACTTTCTCTGAAGAAACTAGCTTCCAGTAAGGTAAGCGGGTGGTCACAAAATTAATCTTCAACCCAAAAAAAAAACCAATATACAGTGGTTCCCCCCGTATTCGCGGGGATGCGTTCCAGACACACACAAACACACACACACACACACACACACACACACACACACACACACACACACACACACACACACACACACACACACCAACAACGCGAATAGTTAGAAACCGCGAATGTTTGGTACCCCCCTCTAAAAATGCTCATAAAAAAAACTATCCTGGACATGCAAAACACCAAAAAGTATCCCTTACAGACCATCCTTCATCAAAATATACTATATATCCTATCATGGTCATATTAATCTTTGAAATATTATTAATACTATTGTAAAGTAAATCTTACATTTTATGTTTATACATAAATACATACTATGTTACGTACTGAATGACTTAGTTACGTATTTGAAAATAATTCCAGTCCCCCCCCATAATAAGTTTTCGGTCATGCACGTTTTCTTTCATACTATTACTATTTTTGAGACATCCATTTCTTTTTTTTACAATTGGGAACAATGGAATGTGAAATCACAAATACCAAATGTTCTACTTAAAGTATTATCCTACATCAAACTATACCATTGAATTGGTATTATTAATATCATTTTAAACGTAATCTTAAACATTTTTTTTTTTTAACCAATAGAAATATATAACAGCCAATTAGCAATAGCGAGAGAGAGAGAGAGAGAGAGAGGAGGACAGAGAGAGAGAGAGAGAGAGAGAGAGAGAGAAATGTTATTGTTTATGGTGTATCTCAGTTAACATAATATTATTTTTTTAACTAGTACTCCTTTGTATATTATTATTTTTACCATAAAATGTAGTAATGTCCTTAAAGATATACTTATACATACACTCCCAGCCCAAAAAACAGAGGGCAAGTGTTACCACTAGCGCATGCTAGTATCTCGTGTGGAGGAGAGAGAGAGAAGAGAGAAGAGAGAGAGAGAGAAGATGAGAGAGAGAGAGAGAGAGAGAGAGAGGGAGGGTTGTCCTTATTTGAAAAGAGTGCAAATGGATAGATTATTGCACTCTTTCAGAATACTATCACATGTGAATTTTGAGATTAGTTTTATTATTATTATTATTATTATTATTATTATTATTATTATTATGCATATTAATAACATACACACATGTACCATAGAAATTATCTCTTATATATCAGCAAAGAGAAGAGTAGAGAGAATCTCAGTGATCCGTAGATGGCAACACTGGATTGACAGTTGGAACCCAGCCAACAAAGCTGGCTTACGTAACAAGACCACAGGGTTACCATAATTCTTTTTATTTATCAAAAACTAAAATCTTGCTAATTCCACTTTAGTATTTTCTTTAATGAATTTATATTATTTGCTGTATACATTAATATTGATATTTGAAAAAAAAATAAGTAAACTCATCATCCAAAAAAAAACATACATCGCTTTAAGAGAGAGAGAGAGGAGAGATTATCATAGTATGTTTGAAAATACTTTCAAATATTTGATTTTTGTAATTACAGTTATTATTATTATTATTATTATTATTATTATTATTATTATTATTATTATTATTATTATTATTTGAAAATATTAATAAACATATTACGCATATATGTACCATAAAAACTCTCTCATCTCAGTAAAAGAAGAGAAGAGAGATTTCATGCCCACTTGATGACGGCAACAATCAGCTCCTTCCCCCTCCGGTCACTTGATACGTATATCTGAGTTTTTTTTTAGAAAGAAAATCTGACTGGGATTTCCTTCATTCTTCCATAATTTTTTAAAATTTATAAGTTAACTTAAATCTTACTAATCACTATGGTATTTTCTTTAATGAATTGATATTATTGCTGTTTAAATTAATATTAATATTTGAAAATAGTAAATCATTTATTTATCATTACAAAAAAACATACATCTTTGTAGTTAGAGAGAGAGAGAGAGAATTATTATTTTTATTATGTGATATTTTAAACTTATTAAATTCAACTTACTAATACAGTATTAATCAAAATTAATATTTGAAAATTAGTAAATCATTTTTGTATCATAAAAATGTATTTAGTCATGAAAATAAACATCAAAATACACTAATTAGTGATATTTTCGTCGGGAAAATTCCCGCGAATAGGCGAGTCAGTCCGCGAATAATTTCTAGATAGGTTCCAAAGAAAAATCTGCGAATGTGTGAGTCCGCCGAATCCGGTGAAAAACGCGAATACAGGGGGGAACACTGTATATTCTATAGTCAAACTCAACAGGGAATAATGTAGAGAAATTATATATTCTCTATTTTTTTAAAGAAAAAGTTACAAAAAAAAAAAAAAAACCTGGTTTAAAGGATTTATGCAATTTGTACTTTCTAGATACAATAATTCTCTTGTATCCAGTATTTAAAACAGCTGGAACTCTCAAAGCAGTCAGCAACACTTTTTCCTCCAACTTCTGTATTGTGTATAGACTTAAGTACCTTCACACTACCATGGCTTTTTTGAAGGATTTCTGCCTTTTACTTAATTAGACTATGAAAAAATAGGTACTACCTTTAAAACTACCCTGTAAATCAGTACAAGTTGGTTGATAAGGAAAAAAACAAAAAAGTAACATTAACCGAACATGAAGTGAAAATTTTAAGAATCGTGGGCAAAATAAATGGTACAGGTAATTCTGTTTGACTTGAACACAAGAAAATTCGTCACTTCCACTTTTTCCAAATGAAGAGGTGGAATTTGCACTAAATGCATTTACATGTCTCAAGGTTAATGGCTGTCAGGGGTCCCATCTTAGATTTTTATTTATATTTTATGCTATTTTCATTATATTTTTATATATTTTCTCATTATTTATTATTATTATTTTTACAACCCAAAAAGATAAACGCAGACTTGTATGTAGGGTATATTAACATTCATTCGCTCCTATCAGCAAACTTGCTGCAAAGCTTGTCTTTGCCATGTGTTGTTACACATATGATTTTTTGATTTATATTTGTTAATATGCAGAAAAACCTGTCTTAACATTAGGATAAATCTTCTGGCACTGGCTGGAGAGTGTTTAGTATCTTCTGCGAGCAAGAGGTTTTTCTCGCAGAGCAGAGATACAGATGTCTGGTTGTCTTAGAAAATCTTTTACACCCATGTACCAGGGAAATTTTGTTTCTCTCCACTTGGAACTTTTATTTACCAGATAGCTGATTTCCTGATCTTCCTTCAAACAAAAAATATCTCTGTTTCTGCTATTAAGGGCTACAGGGCTGTCCTTGGGATTAGTTCTTCAGCTGAAGGACATGAACCTAACTTTATCTTGGGAGTCTCTATGCTGCTCAAAAGTTTTGAGCAGTCCTTGTTCTTCTAGAAAACTTAAACCCTCTACCTGGATTCTACTTGGCTGGTGCTAAGTAGTCTAAACTCAAGCCCCATACAAACCATTGCAGAGGTCATAGGACAGGGACTTGACCCTCAAGGACAGTTTTCCTTGTAGCCTTGGGCTTCATAAAAAAAAGTGGGCGAAACTCCATGACTGGCTTTTGATGCAAAACATACTAGGGGTTGGGGGCCGGTAGCCTTCAAATTTGTTGCAGAATTCATTTCTACGGCTCAAAACCCCTCTGTTCATTATGACAGATCTGCCTCCTTTTCCATCCCTTCCCTTTGTGATTTTGTAGAACACGATCCAGAAGAATTACTGCTTAGTCCCATCAGCGCAATGCGTAATTATCTAAAAAGGACTTGACACCTCAGACAAGGGTTTGAAAGACTTTTTGTTAAACACAGGCTGGATGAAGAAAGAAGTGTCCAAGAATACCATTGCTTTTTTGCTACATGTAGTGATTAAGCATGCTTACTCCCCATCAGTTTCTACTGCCAATACTTAGCATGCAAGAATACAAGACATTAGAGGACGAAGATACTCCTTGGCATTCAAGAACTTATCAGTTCATAGGATTTTGAATGCCGGTTCTTGGCTTCGAAGCCACACCACTTTCACTTCTACCAGAGGGACATTGCCCACAAGTCCTTGGATACTTTTCCCATGGGTCCGGTGGTGGTTGCTTAACAAGCTGTGTAGCTCATCCATTGCTCCTAGCGGGACAGTTTGTATCTTGCCCCTAAGTTGATGGTATGAAAATGATTGTGGTGGCTGGTGTCTTTTCTTTTCCCATTTTCACTTTCTTCTATACGTACGGGTGGCAAGATGATGGATCCATCATACACTGGAACTGGATGGATACAAGGTGAGTGAAGCAGCCTTTCTGTTATTTTGTAGGCTACACAAATATATCTTTCCTCTCTCTACCAGGGAGTTAGAGGAATGATAGGCAACCATAGTGTGTTATCTGAGCAGATACAGCTCTTTAACTTCCTCCTATGCAGTGAATCTGTGCATTGTATTTTAGGCCAGTAGTTTTGACTGTGTGATGCCCATATCCAGCAGCACAGAGGCTTAGGTCTCCTTCCTTTGAATTTTCTTATTCAGGAAGTGTGGCCAGGTGTGCTGAATTTCCAGTCGATTCAGGAATCTCTTACTTCCCATCTAAAGTAAGTCTATCATAATGTTAAGACCAAGGGTTTTTCCACATGAACAAATGACAAAATTTTAAATTAATTTGTATTTATTATATCTAACAAACCTGTGGTCTTGACATTTACAGCCCACCATGCCCCTTTCAGTTAAACCCTGGGCTGGAAGAAAACTAATACATCATAGGGTTGAGATTGGGTCGCAGGCCACATGACTAGGTACGTCTCTCTCTCTCTCGGTCTCTCTCTCTCTCTCTCTCCTCTCTCTCTCTCTCTCTCTCTCTCTCTCTCTCTCTCTCTCATAGTTAGCCCTCACATTAGTACATGATTATAAATTTATTGAATTTTACCTTCACCCTCTGCAAACATTATGTATGTACATAGATCTTTTCTTTATTTCATTGAATTGGTTACGTACCTTCGTTGTAACAGACTTATGAAGCTTACCTAGTAATGCAAAGAAAACTGCTTTTACTCTGAGGGAAGAAGAAAATGGCATCCCATGAATTAGGGGCAACGCTAGTATACATATGAAAATGGCTACATACGTACGTAGTAGTTTCTGTAACTATTTTTACACCTACCAGTTATTTCTTTTTTAAAGGTAATGTATTTAATCTTTTAAATCAAATTACAATAACTTTAATTTCATTTAAAAGTGAGCTTTAAATACTTTGGGAGTATTATTGGGGTCATATTTAATGTTCAAACTTTAAAAGTAAGCATTTATTAGCATTTTAGAGACCGTGCCAAAATTACACGAAAATCTTCCACGAGGGGATCTGGAACCTAACCTTATGTAAGTTGGGTTTATTACTGTAAAGAGCAAATTATCAGTAGAATTTTTTTTTTTTAACATTCAAAAGTTGATATACCAGTGTTACTCTAAGTTAAAATAAAACGGTAAGGGTTAAATAATGTATGAAAGAACATGTGCATGGCTGAATATAAGGGTAATTTTATTAGTTTTTGCCTTGGTTAGATAGTTGTAGGAGTGTCCATTCATAGTTGTAAGCCATATGTTTTTAAGGGTAATGTTGTAAGATAACCTTGAAATAATATTGTTTCAATGTCACTTCAAAGTGTTTAGGATGATGGTTTAAGGTACAGGCGGCCCTCGGTTAGCGGCAGGGGTTCCGTTCCTGGCCGCCGACGCTAAGTGATTTTCGACGCTATGCGATTTAAAAGCCTACGGCACCGCACACCTTCTTTCGAAATTCTAGACCCGTTAATAGCGCCCTAGACCAGTCAAACGGCGCCTTAATCCCGCGATGGCGCAATAAGTAAAATCATATTTATGCAGTATAGATCTATAGAATTTACTGTACAGTACATTATAGTATTATAAATAATGTAAAGTGAAAAAAGCCTAGCTGTAATCCTTTGGGTGTCTAGAGTATGTAAAGATATAATAAGGTTTTATACAGTGTACAGGCAGCTGTAGTGTTCAAGTCACGATAATTCGTCTTACGATAATCCGATTTTATGAGACCAAATTACAATAGCCTAACTTTATCCCATCTTCTAGTTACTTAAGTTCAAAAGCAGCAAAACAGAATGATGAAATTATGGTTTTAAAGTTATACACGTTGCATAAATGTGTACAGTCATGACAACCAAACTTGAAACTACTTTTTTTTTCTTCTAAGTACAACCAAATTTGATAACACCCGTTTGGCTTGTATTTCAATCATTGTACTATAGTACACTATTACCGTAGTTGTTATAAATGACGTTATGTAGAATAGAACTGAGATATCTTAATGCAATAACTTTATTCGCTATAGATCAAAGATCAATCGATAAATATAATGTTAAATTTAAACCTAGTTATAACTGAAGCTGAGAAAACTGTTCTAGCTGCTAATGGCTATTATCATGCATCGGCAACAAGGATGAAACTCCAGTAAACGTATGCCATCAAACACAACCATAGATAAAATTGAGATAAAATAATTTTAATCAAAACTACTGTGCTTGAAAGAACACATTTTACTGTTGGTTTCACGCCGATATAAGATAAATAACGTAAAGTTCATATTATGATATAAAGGAAAATTTGCGAACGGAATCACATAATTTTTTTACGCAATAAACATGCCCCGCCAACGTAATCTGTTAACGAAAAAAAAAGTTCACAATCACAACGAGACATATTCAATTTAATATTTCCACCAAAAACATGTCGTACTATAAGGAAAAATAACCTTGTCTGATATAAGTCAAGTATCTAGATGTTCATTTATGCCAACTAGAAGCAAGAAAATTTGCTTGGAATTGCGCTTAATATGCCGAAACAAACTCAGTTTTGCCATCAGCTGATTTGAAACCAAAACATTGGCTGCTCTGCGGAATACTAGCTTAGATTTGCTGTAGTATTTTATAATACAATAATATGAGAATACATACAATGTTATTGGTATACAGTGAAGTGATGTATAACTTTTTAAAGGATTTATGGAAAAAAATGCATAAATAATAAAATAACACCATGCATTTTTTGGAACAGTGGCAGACAAGAACGAACATGGAAAAACATCCTCTGACAATATGGAGGGTATGTTACGAAAGCTGCCTTAATTTGTATCATATTTATGTACAAAAATAAAATACCCTATACGTAATATATTTTTCATACACATTTTAAACATAAGCTGAACATTTATAAAATCGACACATCGATCACCAAAGTTTGCACTCTTTTCAACTTAAGATATATTTTCGGAAGAGCGGCAGGCAGCTGCTTACAAGAATGAACATGAAAAAACATCGTATTTGATAACGTGAAGGGGAGTTTCAAAAGCTGCCTTAGTATCATATTTCTGCGCAGAATTAAAAATACCCTATACATAATACATGTGCATACACATTTTAAACATTAAAGCATGAACATTTATAAAATCGACACATCGATCACTAAATTTGCACTTTTTTAACTATATTCGGAAGAGCGACAGGCGTCGACTTACAAGAATGAACATGAAAAAACATATTTGATTACATGAAGGGCAGTTTTCAAAACGGCTGCCTTTGTATCATATTTATGCATGAAATAAAAATATATATATGTAATAAGATTTTCATACACATTTTAAAACATAAAGCATGAACATATATTAATCAACACATCCATAGCTAAATTTGCACTCATTTAACTATATTTTCGACATAGAACAGCGTCAGAGGCATATATTTTACCTTAATACCTATGTAATAACTCTCAATACAATTTTCAATATCATTTGCATAACCCTTTATATGGGCTGAAACATATTTTTTATTTCTACAAATGTATGTGCTCGTTTAGATATAGCGGCGCTGTTGACCGAAAAATTGTGTGCCGTAAAAACTACCTTGAAATGCCTCATTTTTTTTAATGAATATTTTTGACGACGCCGTAAAACCGATTCGCCGTTGAGCGATTGCGCCATTAACCGCGCGCCGCATGTATACGTAGGTATTTGGTGTTTTAACTATATGTTTATAAAATAGAAAGTTATAAGCATTTTTAGGATGATAGGTTAAGGTATATTTTTGGTAGCTGTACTACATATTAAAATAGGTAGTTATAAGTGTCTAATATTAGAGGGGGTCTCTAGTATTTGTGAATTTAAGCAATCGCAGGCAGTCGTGGTTCATAACCTCCGTGAATATCAGGAGTCTGCTCTAAAATAAGTGAATTTAATACTGTACAGTATGGTAACAACGTGTAAGAAAGTTGCTGTATAGAATACTACATTAATGGTAGTAAAACAATGCTAGACTGTGGGGGTAAACACAGGATGGTTTATGGGGGAGCCCATATATACCTATATATCCACAGTATTGTATGTTATTTGAAAGAAAAATAAAGGGTTTGATTATTATGTAACCTTTTTAAGTGTTATACAGTATTTTGTTCATGAATCTTACCTGCCAGATATATATAGCTGTATTCTCCGAAGTCCCGACAGAATTTCAAAACTCCCGCCCACACGCAGTGGTCGGCCAGGTGGTAGTACCCATTCCCGCCAGCTGGGAGGCGGGCGTAAGGAACCATTCCCATTTTCTGTCATATTTTCTGTCGCCGGTGCAGACAACAAGTGTTTCTGCACTCCGTCTTGGATTGATTTTGAACTCTGGTCACTTGAGTATCCCGATTGATTTTTGGTTATTTGATTAGGATCGGTTGGTTAGGCTCGTAATTGTGGATTGTTTTTATTTTGGCTTGATTTTTCCTTAAACTTACGATGTCTGGATCTAGTTCGACTAGGCCAGAGTATGTTGTGTGGAAGAATGCAAGGTTAGGCTACCGAAAACTTCGGTAGACCCTCATACAGTGTGCGCGAATTGTAGGAAACATGTTTGTATGTTTGATGAGCGCTGCAACGAGTGTGAAAATATGTCTGATTCTGCGTGGAAGGCTTATGAATCAGTAGGTACGTAAACTAGAACGTGATAGTGTAAGGAGGTCTTCCTCCAGGCGTGTAACACAAGTTACCCATCCAGTAGAATTTATCCCTCCAAAGACCTGTGATGCCTTCGGGCCCTACAATAGTGTCTTTGGAGGGTAATACCCTATCTGTGATTCTTAAATCTTTGCGTAGCTGGAATCATGTTTGCATTGGAAAGTTATAGTAGTGGTGTGAAGTATAGGGATAATGCCATGAGTGTTCATTCTATCGCGTAAGCGTATAATTTCTCATTGACAAAACACTACCCGCGTGATGGCTCGCCCTACCTCGGTGAGGCAGAATGTAGTAGGGAGGTAGCTGTCCAAGTGTCTAAAATCTCTACGTTTGTTCATAAAACTTACCAGTCAGATATATGTATATATAAATCTGCCGGGTAAAGGTGAACAAGCGATGTTGTATCATAGTAATATTATTTTTGCCCTTACGTCATATTACTATCAAACTGTTGTATGGTTCAAGTTATATACTCATACCATAGTTACTCCTACGGAGGACAACCGAGAGTACGATTATTCTTATTACATTTAATCGGTTCTCCCTGCAACTATTCAGGGGTTGCCTTGGTTTCCCTATTTTTTAAACATTTAAGGTATTGTTATGACAATACCAAGTTAGCCTTTTATATTTAGCAAATTCAGTTTCGCTTAAATAGACCAGTTTGATGGATTTTTGGTTTCTGCTCTATAATGATAGTAAACCTATTCATTCGTAGAATGGTGTAGGTGGCAACTCAGGCAGAGCAGTGCGAGAACGACGAACGTTCTCTGAGTCTGCTGTCACTAATGCGTAATGCCAGTGCTCAGTTTCCATCTGATTGTCTGCCATGCGCAGTAGTTTACGTCTCTCTCTCTCCTGCGGATTGACGGACTAACCGTATTTCTACCCTACAATCACGGCCTTAGCCTCGGGTTGAGGGGAATTCTAGCATACATGGCTGAACATCTTCACTTTGCGAGAATTTTTTTCATAAAAAAAAATAAAATAAAAATAACTATATTATATATAGTGTGTATGTATAGTGTATATATAAAATATATAGTATGTATTATATCATATATATGTATGTTGTATGTATATATGTGTGTATGTAGTATGTGTATATATATATATATATGTATTGTATACCTCTATATATATATGTTCTGTGTATACCGTATACGATGGTAATGTGTAAAGTATTCTGTCCGTGTATGTATATATATAGTATTATACCTCGGCTGTTTACCGCATGGTAACATTCGTCCGAGTCTACAGCGGCATAGCATTTACATGATTTCCCTCGAAACAAGAATGATGTGCAAGAGATGCAGTCAATTAGCTCGCCGAGACGTCCCTTTGCTCGATTATGAAGGGGACTCCTTCCGCTGCCAAATACGACGGCGCCGAGCGCGACGCTCGGCAGGACGCTTGGATGGACGCACAACGTAATGCTTCTTCAGACATTCGCCGAGAATCAGAGAATAGTAATGGGTCTCAGGAAGTAGACTTTTAGGAAGAAACAAATGACATCTTCTACAGTGTCTTCAAATTACTCATGTTTAAGTGAAACGCAGCCTTATTAGGGAAGGAAACATGCTCGGTGAGGGAATGAATGAATTGCAGGGGACCATTTCCTCCTCGCTGGAGAAGTTTGTTTTCCCTGAAATAGACTGAAATTCACACCTCTCCAGTTTTTCCTGCAGAAAAACTGGAATAGCATAGATGATCTAGAAATGATTCTGAACATCTCTCATAGTCAAGATTCGTCTATAGGTGATGTCATGGCTCATAATATCATAGAATTTGAATCTTGAAAGATTACTTTAGTCTTCAGAGACGTCCTCGCGCGCAGGAGTTGAAACTCTCGGAGGGTCTCGCTCCCTCTGAGGAGAACGAAACGCTATAGTCGCACAGGCGGCCGTCGTCTTTGGTTCCTCGAGGGGGACGCTTCTCGTCCGTTAGCTCCTTCTCTGCTTGGCAATCGTCTCCTGGCAATTGGAAGACTTTCCGCAGTAAAAGAGAGCTAAGATGTATGATGTATGGTCTCAGGGAGGGGGACGCTTCACGTCCTCTCTCTTTTCTACTGTGTTGCGATCTTCACCGGAGAGGACGTCTTCCGATGAGTATGCTTTTGAGCGCTTCGGTCGCTCCTAAGATATATCCTTGGCGGTCCATGTGAGAAGGAGGAGGGCTTCCCCTCGCCCATCGTCTTCTCAAAGGATCAGCCTTTTGCCTGAGAAGGAATGTTCTCCATCGAAAAGGATGATTGTGTCTTTGCAACAACAACTTGTTTTGTTGATTGCAGTGAGAAAGGCAAAGCCACATCGCGAGAGGAAGGATGATAGGCTGCCAATCAAGAGTCCAAGGCAGTCCCTTCTCCTTCTTCTCGTTCCGCTCTTTTTTCGCCAGTTTTTGCCCTTGTTCTCTAGATTTCATGCAGCTCTCAGAGGTTGTCTAGAGAGCACGGTTACCATCTTCCCGAACGTGGTGTCAGTTGAGAAGAGGAGAGGTCTTGGTTCGATGGCTTCGAGCCTCTTTTGAAGAATAGTTTCAGCCTGCGGCCCCCCTCAGTCTCTCCTTCACAATTGTTATCTTCGAAAGGGACGACTGGCTCATTCATGCCTCCACTCAAACGCGGTGTCTGAAGGATTTTCAAACAACTTAATCGTTGGTGAAGTCCCTGGAACTACTGGTGAATTTCGAAAAGTCACATCGGATCCCAACCCAATCCATCGTGTATCTGGGGATTTCAGGTGGATTCAGTGGCTTTTCGAGCTTTTCCGTCCAGGGACGTCAGCAGCAAGGCTTAGACAAAGTGTTAGCCTTCTTAAGGAAAGATTCATGCTCGTGAGGGAATGGATGAGAGTCTAACTGGGGACCATTTCCTCGCTGGAGAAGTTTGTTTCCTTGGGGAGGACTGCACCTCAGACCGTTACAATTTTTTCTCAAGTACAATTGGAAAGAAAACAAGAATCTACACATGATCTTGGAAATTTCAGGAGAGGTAAAACATCACTTGAAATGTTGGCTAGATCCAGTGTAGCTGTCGGAGGGCGTGTCTCTCAAGCTTCAGAGCCCCGACCTAGTGTTGTTCTCCGACGCGTCACCACGGGATGGGGAGCATCATTAGGGGGAAAGAAGTGGCAGGCACCTGGAGAGGGGAAACAGGTGTCCTGGCACATAAACCTAAAGGAAATGGCAGCCATCTTTTTAGCTCACTCCAGTTTTTTCCAAGAAAAAGTCTCTCGTCGAATAGTCCAAGTCAACTCAGACAACACCACAGCTCTGGCAAAGGAGATCTTGCTGTGGGCAAGGGCTCTGGACGTCATGATCCTTACGAAGTTTGTAGCATGAGTAGAGATGTCTGGCAGATCTCCTCAGCAGACGAGGTCAACTTCTGCCAACCGAGTAGACTCTGCATCAGGAGGTATGCCAAGAGCTGTGGGGGTTATGGGGACGTCCGCTCGTGGATATCTTTGCGACGTCCAGAACGAAGAGGCTTCCACTGTACTGCTCCCCAGTATACTCGACCCAGCTGCAGTGACGATAGACACTTCTCTGGGACTGGACGTGGATGGACCTGTACGCCTTTCCCCGTTCAAGATCTTAGGGAAGTCATGAGAAAGTTTGCGGTGTCGGAAGGGACGAGAATGACTTTGTTCGCCCCCGTTCTGGCCTGCGAGCGAGTGGTTTAAACAGAGGTCCATGGCCTTTGCAGTAGACTTCCCGAGGACGCTTCCAGTAAGGACAGATCTACTCAGACAGCCCCACTTCGAGAGGTACCACAGAAGGCCTCTTCACTCTGAGTCTGACTGCATTCAGACTATCCAAAAGTTGGCCAGAGCGAGAGGCTTTTATACGTCAATGGCGAAAGCTATCGCCAGTGCAAGAAGAGCGTTTTCCAACGCAGTGTACAATCGAAGTGGATAGTCTTCAGGAGTTGGTGCAAGAAGAACGGCATTTTCCTCCACCACGACCGTGAGCCAGATTGCTGACTTCCTTTCTGAGAAGGGATCTAAACTTGCAGTCTCTACAATCAGGGTTATAAGAGTGTGCTTTTAGTTGTCTTTAGGCACAAAGGCCTGGACTTGGCGGACAACAGAGACCTTCACGATCTCTTGAGATCTTTCGAAACGATGAAGGTTCAACAACCCAAGTTTGCTGTCTTGGAACTTGGATGTAGTTCTGAAGTTCCTCATGTCCAGTCCATTCGAACCTATGCATGAAGTGCGAGCTTTTATGAATTCTTCTTGGTTCCATAACAATATGTCATAAAGGGACATATGAGCTGTCACTTACGGGAGATGCAATTCTGTGTTGACCTCCCGTTACACGAAGGATGTCAATTCAACCTACAAAGAGATCCTTTTCTCTTGGTTGTTCGTGTCTGCGGATACGTTGCTGGGATAGGGGAGCCGACACTGATCCTTAACTAGTGAGTTAATTTTTTAGTTTAACTCTTTTTAAAATTAAGCGCTAACCCTTGTGTTAGGATCAGGTGATCGGGATCGGTGTTGTGTCCTAATTATGCTAACTAGGCATAGGTATATGGTCATATGAGTGGATTAGCACCCATTGACAAATGCCAGTTAGGCTTTGCCGAGTAAGTGGATAAGACCCCATCGCAAACCCACAAGAACTCTTACCCATAGGTCACATCCTCGCTGAGGCTCTTGAGACGAAGCAGACTCCTAAGCAATAGCTAGGAAGTCAGCCCTCCGTCTGAAAAGATAGGAACCAAGGTTTATAAGAGGTCCTTCTGATAACTTGTGGTGTTTGGTCAGGAAGCCAAGGTTACCAGTGTCAAAGAATGCTTTGGCTTTTTTCTTGAGGGGCACCATCAAGGAAGTGCATTCATCCTGTCAAGACAGTGATATGAAAGTGTTGAAGGTGAATGCGCATGGACTGAGGGCTATTTCTACGTCGGTAGCCTTCCAAAAAGAACATGGCACTCAATGACATTCTTGAATGCCACATTTTGGCGTAGTAATTCAGTGTTTGCCTCTCACTACCTTCGGGAGGTGAGGATTACATACGAGAACTGCTACTCTTTGGGCCCATATGTCGCAGCAGACATATATTGGGGACAGAGTAGTAGCACTCTTCCTATCTCTTTTAGAAAATAATATGTTAGTTTGGACTTTTAATTTTATTTATTTTTATTTTTTATTTTATTATGTTTATGTAGGTGTGTTTAGTTTTTTGTGGTCTTGGGTAGGCCGCCTTAGGCGGACTTCCCTCCATTAGCCTTGGGTTTTACGAAGTTTAACCAGATAGGCTAGGTCAGGTGGTAATGTTTTTGCTTCGCCCTCATAGTAGGGTAAAATGTTTTTGTCACAGTGTGGTCACGCCCCCATTGACAAATCATCTGGAGCGCACCAGCTACATAGGTCACGTCCTTGCTGGCACCTCCAGTGAAGCATTAACAGCATTCGGTGTCTAAACAACACCTATATGATCTGTCACATTGTGGTCACGCTCCCCGTGACAGTTCATTAGAGCGCACCAGCTACACAGGTCACGTCCTTGCTGGCACCTCTAGGAATGCAGTACCGAAATTGGAGGTCTATAATATAGGATCTAGTTGCATTGTGGTCACGCCCCCCGTTGGACAGATCCTCTAGAACTCAACAGCTTCACAGGTCACTACCTAGCTGGAGTCTCTAGTAAAGCCGAAGCAGACTTGGGTGACGGTACTCACGAAGTCAGCTATGCTAACAGTTAAGGAACCAAAATATCAATCATATATATGCAATTGTTTCCCAAAATCGAATCTGTCTCCCCCTTCCTCCAAAGGTGGGATTCAGCTATATATATACTCGGCAGGTAAGATTCATGAACAAAATGATATTGTTATGATACAATAAAGTTTGTTCATACTTTACCTGGCAGATATATATAACAAAGTGCCCACCCACCTCCCCTCAGGAGACAGTGGCACTAGAAAAATCTGACAGAAAATGGGAATGGTTCCTTACGCCCGCCTCCCCAGCGGCGGGAATGGGTACTACCACCTGGCCGACCACTGCGTGTGCCGGAGTTTTGAAAATTCTGTCGGACTTCGGAGAATACAGCTATATATATATCTGCCAGGTAAGTATGAACAAACTTTATTGTATCATAACAATATCATTTTCCATGTGTTTAGGCATAATATTAAAAATGTGATGTCCATGTTATTAGGTAGTGTTCTGTATTAACCCTTAAAACGCCTATTGGACGTATTTTTACGTCGACTAAAATTGTCTGTCGGGTGCTAATCGTACGTACAGTACGTCGACTACAATAAGTTTTTTTTTAATATCAGGGAAAAATAGTTATAGGCCTAGTTCACAAAAAATTTGAAATAACGTGCCTTGAGGGATGCTGGGAGTCCACAGATCAAGCTGTTGTTTTGTTTACAAGCGTTACCCAGGCGCGAATTACTTTCAGAGCGATCTCTTGCCGCCTTCGTGTATTGCAGAACTTTTGCGAGTGTTAACATATTTGTGACGCAACTGGACGTTCACAAGAGATGTGATCTTGTGAGGCGAGTTTTAGATTTGGATGCTGGTGAGAGGGACCAAGCACCCGAGGTGACCCAGCTTTCCAACGCTGTGTTGTGAGGCCTCGTGTGGCTGAAAGTGACCAAGGACCACATCCTTTGCCTTATACGACCCCTAGAAAGCATCAGGGTGTCCTGAGGAGCATTCATAAACATTTGGGAGGCCTCCAACAAAAGGACATAGATGAATACTTGTTGGAGCTTGATCGCGAGCAGGTTGAAAGTCCTCATTTTGATGGCAGTTGGTCATCTAGTGACTAGGACATCATGCCCGATGTCAGTGATGACGAATATTTGCCCCTAATGTCCGTACGGGAGCCACAGCCTGAAAGTGAGCTGGAATTTAGTGGTTTCAGTGCCTATGAGGGAGAGTCTGAGGAGGCGCCGATTTTGCTGGTGGGGACGAGACAGAGAGCAATGGTGATAGCGAGGGAGATGGGCCAGTTGGGAGGGTTGGGAGTGCGAAGCCATGCGCATGGGCCCGTAGAAAGTCACAACGTCGTGGCAGCCTAGGTGAAGGTCTATTGATCCAAAAGTGATGAGGGGTGGTTGGAGGACCCACCCCATCTAACATGCACCCATTCACGGCAACACCTGGACTGACCGTACCTGTGCCTCTCACTGCACTGGGGTTCATTCAGTCTTCTGACGCGGGAACTGCAGGAATACCTCATAGCAGAGATGGCGGATTACGCTCGGCACTGCCTGAGGAACTGCGGACGACGTTGTTGTATCGCTGGCAGGGCTGCAACCTCACGGGACATGGCACATTTTTGGGGCTCCACATTTTTTTTTTTTTAGGAATGATGCCTGCTGCCGACATCAGGCTATTGAATATTGGAGGCGGAATTTTTTTTTTTTTAAGTACGCCGAATGTGCCCAGCATTATGGCCCGTGATAGTTTCCTGGCATTGGACAGGTATTTCAATGCCTCAACCGAAGGGCCATACCCCAGAATAACCCCGACCGCCTTATCTTAGTCCGCCCAGTGTTGGACTACATTCGTGAACGGTGCCAGTTTCTTGTGGTTCCTGCCAAGAACCTTTCTTTGGATGAGGGGATGATGCCATACAAAGGATGTCTCAGTATAAAAGTGTACAACCCCAAGAAGCCAAAGAAATATGGTGTAAAACATTAATTTTTTAATTTACGGAGTCCAACACTTGAATACATCGTGGGACCTTCTCTGTGTATTCGGGGTGTGTATGTATGTTTTGTATGGTATGGTATTCTTGGCATGGGCGTCGCCCAGGCCGTCAGTCTGACAGGACTGAGATTCGGAATGGAGATGGGTTTCCACCCTGGGAAGGTCGAGACCTATGTTTGGGAGCCTGGAAACCCCCGGGACCCTGGGTCCCAAAACAATTTCTACTCTTCCCCCCCCCCCCCCCCCTCCGAAGGGTGAGAAGGGATTCCGTGAAAAAGAGGGTGTTTTTTAGAAGGGGGTTTACAGAGAGAGAAAATGAGAGAGAGTAGACTGGGTGTTAGGAAGAAGAAAGAGGAAAAAGACAGACAGAGAGAGTTGGTATTACTGTGAAGAAAGAAGGTAGGAGACAGTGATTGTTGGAGAGAGTAAGAGAAAGGAACGAGAGGGAAAGGAAAAGAGAGAGTGAGAGAAAGTGATTATTATATATTATATATTATTTATATATATATTATATTATATATTATCATATATATATATATATATATATATATATATATATATATATATATATATATATGTATATATATATATAATATATATATATATATATATATATATATATAATATATATATATAATATATATATATATATATATTGGTATTTTTTTTGGTAAGCAAAAAATCTTATCATTCTAGTGATATTCAATCATTTACCTTCATTTTGCAACAAATGGGAAGTCTAGCACAATATTTCAATTTATGGTGAATTTTTGAAAAAACTTTTTCCATTCCTCCGCACGCAGTAAGCTGAAAATCTCAGAATTTTCTTGTCACCTTGTTTTAATTTTCGCACCATTTTTTATTAGGCCTTACATAAAGAGTTATACGTACATGGAAATGTGCGCACTTTCATGTAGAATACAAAATAACTCATGGTTGTAGCTTATATCAGTTTTGAAATATTTTCAAAACTGAAAAAATTTGACCTTCAAAACTGAAAAAATTTGACCTTCAGTTAAATTTAACTAGACCGAAATGGTCGAAAAATGCAATGAAAGCCTAAAACTCTACAGTTTAGCAATATTCAATCATTTACCTTCCTTTTGCAACAAACAGGAACGTCCCTAGCACAATATTTTGATTTATGGTGATTTAAAAAAAAAAAAAAAAAACTTTTTTTCCATCCCTCTGCGCACGGTAAAACTGCTGAAAATCTCAGAGAATTTCTTTAGTCACTTTGTCGTAATTTTCGCACCGTTTTCTATTAGGCCTTACATAAAGTGTTATACATGAAAATGTACGCAATATCATGTAGAATACAACAAAAAATAACTCGTGGTTGTAGCTTTTATCAGTTTTGAAATATTTTCATATAAATCACAATAAATAGAAAAAATTTGACCTTTGGTCAACTTTAACTCAACCGAAATGGTAAAAAACTGCAATCGTAAGCTAAAATACTTAGTCTAGTAATATTCAGTCAATTACCTTCATTTTGGAACAAACAGGAAGTCTCTAGCACAATATTTTTATTTATGGTGAATTTTTGAAAAAAAAAAACTTTTACGTCCGCGCGTTACGAATTCATGCATCATTTTGTGATAGTATTTTCTCTATGTTGCTTTGATCATTTTACAATATGTTAAATACAAAAATCATTGCAATTTAGTGTACAATACATTAAAAAAAATTATCTCATTAGCTTGAACTGTTTTGCTCACAGCACAATTTGTATACAATTTTATATGAAATTTTTTTTGTGCTGTCATATTTTCCAATATTTATATATGATGAGATATTTTTTTCATTTCTGATGGTTGCATACTAAATTTCAGGCAATGACAAAAAAGGAGCCAAAAATGAACTCTTAATCTTAAAAACTAAGCATGCTGTGATATATATAAAAAAAAACTTTTTCCACTTTTGCGCTAACTCCCGAACGCCGTGGGCATACGAGAGACACTTTGGTAAATAGCGGCTAGACGTTTAAGGGTTAATGTATTGTGTGGTGTTTGAGAGAGAGAAAAAGGGAGTTTGCCCTTGTTTTTTATATAGATATGGGAGAATAAGGTAGCTAATTGCTTTTGCAGTAGGTTTTCAGTTTTAAAGTATGGTGGTTGTTGTTTATAAGCATATTGTGTTTTTGTGTACGTATGTAGTATTGACAAGGCCGGGGGAAGTAAAGGGTTTGAAAATGTTGTTTAACATCTGTAGTTTTATCTGACCTTATCTGGCTTTAGGCCCTATCCTGGGGGCACCCTTGGCTCTGTTATTGTGGATAATTGAAGGACTGCTGTGTTAATCCAGATATGGTAGAGATTACATTTACATTACTGTTGGACGTTAAACTCTTTTGCTCTGAGCCTGTTATCTCCACAAGTGATGAGGTCATTATCCTGCTAATCATGTAACTGACTAATTTTCACCCTTTTATATTTTGTCACTTATCAAGTTCTTTTGTTATTTTCAATACTGTTATTTACGTACATCAGTTGTTAATATTTTTTGTTTTGTTATAATAGGTAATGCAAATATGCAAATGATGTAGGTGATTATTCAAATTCTGAATTATGTAGCTTTTATTGGTGATTTATTTCAGTACATGAAGTAAAGTAACACCATTATTGGTACTCAGTTTAACAATCTTCATTACAGACCTTAAACTGTTGCTCTTGGCTAAAAATTTTATCTGGAATAACCTCGCAAAAAAAATATCATAGAGACTTGGCATTATGTTGAAAATTGTGAATGTATTATCTCCAATTAAAGTTTCAGAGCACTGATTTGTTCATAGGTAGAACAAACCTTCCGTCTTAAAATCAGAATAAATCTTCTGGCGCCGGCTGGAAACCAGTTACAGGCAGTCCCCGGGTCACGACGGTCTTAGTTTACGACGTTCTGAGGTTACGACGCTTTTCAATTATATTCATCAGAAAGTATTTCCAGGGTTATGATGCATGTTCCGGGGTTACGACGCATGCTCCAGAGTTACGACGCCTACAAACGCTGATCTGGCAGATGAAATATGACACCAAAAATGCAAAATTATCAATATTTAAAGGTTTTTTTGATGAAAAATATAATAAGAATGCAGTTTACATAGTTTTGAATGCACCCAAAGCATTAAAAGTAAGGTTTTCTTATGATTTTTGACGATGTTCCAGCTTACGATGATTTTCGGCTTACGACGCGTCTCAAGAACGGAACCCCCGTTGTAACCCGGGGACTGCCTGTATAAACAAGAAAAAAATTGTATATGCAAGAAATCTGTGGCATCTGGCATCTGATACATAAATGAGGTGGAAGCAGATCAGAGACCCAACTTGAACCATGTGATGCATTTAGTCTTTCTTCAACCACCTTGGATAGCAGATGTTTGCTTGCTCTCCTCCTCCCAAGCCAGTGTTTTCCTAAGCCTGTGATTCCTTCTCTGCTTTCTCATGCTTTGGGTGTTATGTTTTGTGATATCTTTATGGGTTCCTCCATCCGATCTACAAAGTCCTGTGAGCATTAACGTATGTGTCCCAGCCCTCCAAGTTTCCTGTGTTCTTGCTTCCTAGCTTCCACTTTGACAGACCCCCATACAACTTAGAGTAAGTTGTATGGGGTCTGTCAAAGTGGAAGCTAGGAAGCAAGAACACAGGAAACTTGGAGGGCTGGGGACACATACGTTAATGCTCACAGGACTTTGTAGATCGGATGGAGGAACCCATAAAGATATCACAAAACATAACACCCAAAGCATGAGAAAGCAGAGAAGGAATCACAGGCTTAGGAAAACACTGGCTTGGGAGGAGAGAGCAAGCAAACATCTGCTATCCAAGGTGGTTGAAGAAAGACTAAATGCATCACATAGGTTCAAGTTGGGTCTCTGATCTGCTTCCACCTCATTATGTATCAGATGCAGATGCACAGATTTCTTGCATATACAATTTTTTTTCTTGTTTATACAGGCATTCCCCGGGTTACAACGGGGGTTCCGTTCTTGAGACGCGTCGTAAGCCGAAAATCATCGTAAGCTGGAACATCGTCAAAAATCATTAGAAAACCTTACTTTTAATGCTTTGGGTGCATTCAAAACTATGTGTAAACTGCATTCTTATTATATTTTTCATCAAAAAAAAAAAAAACCTTTAAATATTGATAATTTTGCATTTTTGGTGTCATATTTCATCTGCCAGATCAGCGTTTGTAGGCGTCGTAACTTCTGGAGCATGCGTCGTAACCCCGGAACATGCATCATAACCCTGGAAATACTTTCTGATGAATTAATTGAAAAGCGTGCGTAACCTCAGAACGTCGTAAACTAAGACCGTCGTGAACCCACGGGGACTGCCTGTAACTGGTTTCCAGCCGGCGCCAGCAGATTATTCTGATTTTAAGACGGAAGGTTTGTTCTACCTATGAACAAATCAGTGCTCTGAAACTTTAATTGGAGATAATACATTCACAATTTTCAACATAATGCCAAGTCTCTATGATATTTTTTTTGCGAGGTTATTCCAGATAAAATTTTTAGCCAAGAGCAACAGTTTAAGGTCTGTAATGAAGATTGTTAAACTGAGTACCAATAATGGTGTTACATAATTCAGAATTTGAATAATCACCTACATCATTTGCATATTTCATTACTATTATAACAAAACATATAACAACTGTGTACGTAATAACAGTATTGAAAATAACAAAGAACTGAAGTACAAATATAAAAGGGTGAAAATTAGTCAGTTACATGATTAGCAGGATAATGACCTCATCACTTGTGGAGATAACAGGCTCAGAGCAAAAGAGTTTAACGTCCAACAGTAAATGTAAAATGTAATCTCTACCATATCTGATTAACACAGCAGTCCTTCAATTATCCACAATAACAGAGCCAAGGGTGCCCCCAGGATAGGGGCCTAAAGCCAGATAAGGTCAGATAAAACTACAGATGTTAAACAACATTTTCAAACCCTTTACTTCCCCCGGCCTTTCGTCAATACTACATACGTACACAAAAACACAATATGATTATAAACAAACAACCACCATACTTTAAAACTGAAAACCTACTGCAAAAGCAATTAGCTACCTTATTCTCCCATATCTATATAAAAAACAAGGGCAAACTCCCTTTTTCTCTCTCTCAAACACCACACAATACATTAACCCTTAAACGTCTAGCCGCTATTTACCAAAGTGTCTCTCGTATGCCCACGGCGTTCGGGAGTTAGCGCAAAAGTGGAAAAGTTTTTTTTTTATATATATCACAGCATGCTTAGTTTTTAAGAGTTCATTTT
Organism: Macrobrachium nipponense; assembly: GCF_015104395.2. Classification (NCBI taxonomy): domain Eukaryota; kingdom Metazoa; phylum Arthropoda; class Malacostraca; order Decapoda; family Palaemonidae; genus Macrobrachium; species Macrobrachium nipponense. Next base: position 29,822,288 of record NC_087206.1, read on the forward strand.
TGGCTCCTTTTTTGTCATTGCCTGAAATTTAGTATGCAACCATCAGAAATGAAAAAAATATCATTATCATATATAAATATTGGAAAATATGACAGCACAAAAAAAATTTCATATAAAATTGTATACAAATTGTGCTGTGAGCAAAACAGTTCAAGCTAATGAGTTAATTTTTTTAAATGTATTGTACACTAAATTGCAATGATTTTCGTATATAACAAATTGTAAAATGATCAAAGCAACATAGAGAAAAATTCACCATAAATAAAAATATTGTGCTAGAGATTCCTGTTTGTTCCAAAATGAAGGTAATTGACTGAATATTACTAGACTAAGTATTTTAGCTTACGATTGCAGTTTTTTACCATTTCGGTTGAGTTAAAGTTGACCAAAGGTCAAATTTTTTTCTATTTATTGTGATTTATATGAAAATATTTCAAAACTGATAAAAGCTACAACCACGAGTTATTTTTTGTTGTATTCTACATGATATTGCGTACATTTTCATGTATAACACTTTATGTAAGGCCTAATAGAAAACGGTGCGAAAATTACGACAAAGTGACTAAAGAAATTCTCTGAGATTTTCAGCAGTTTTACCGTGCGCAGAGGGATGGAAAAAGTTTTTTTTTTTTAAATCACCATAAATCAAAATATTGTGCTAGGGACTTCCTGTTTGTTGCAAAATGAAGGTAAATGATTGAATATTGCTAAACTGTAAGAGTTTGTTTTAGCTTTCAATTGCATTTTTCGACCATTTCGGTCTAGTTAAATTTAACTGAAGGTCAAATCATTTTTTCGTTTTGAAGGTCAAATTTTTTCAGTTTTGAAAATATTTCAAAACTGATATAAGCTACAACCATGAGTTATTTTGTATTCTACATGAAAGTGCGCACATTTCCATGTACGTATAACTCTTTATGTAAGGCCTAATAAAAAATGGTGCGAAAATTAAAACAAGGTGACAAGAAAATTCTGAGATTTTCAGCAGTTACTGCGTGCGGAGGAATGGAAAAAGTTTTTTTCAAAAATTCACCATAAATCGAAATATTGTGCTAGACTTCCCATTTGTTGCAAAATGAAGGTAAATGATTGAATATCACTAGAATGATAAGATTTTTTGCTTACCAAAAAATACCAAATATATATATATATATATATATATATATATATATATATATATATATATATATATATATATATATATATATATATATCTATATATATATAATATAATATATATATAAATATATATATATAATAATCTACTTTCTCTCACTCTCTCTTTTCCTTTCCCTCTCGTTCCTTTCTCTTACTCTCTCCCAACAATCACTGTCTCCTACCTTCTTTCTTCACAGTAATACCAACTCTCTCTGTCTGTCTTTTTTCCTCTTTCTTCTTCCTAACACCCAGTCTACTCTCTCTCATTTTCTCTCTCTGTAAACCCCCTTCTAAACACCCTCTTTTTCACGGAATCCCTTCTCACCCTTCGGAGGGGGGGGGGGGGGAGGGGGAAGAGTAGAAATTTTGGGACCCCAGGGTCCCGGGGGTTTCCAGGCTCCCAAACATAGGTCTCGACCTCGTTCCCAGGGTGGAAACCCATCTCCATTCCGAATCTCAGTCCTGTCAGACTGACGGCCTGGGCGCCCATGCCAATCATACATACATACAAACATACATACACACCCCGGAATACACAGAGAAGTCCACGATGTATCAAGTGTTGGACTCCGTAATAAAAAATAATTTTACACCATATTTCTTTGGCTTCTTGGGGGTTGTACACTTTTATACTGAGACATCCTTTGTATGGCATCATCCCCTCATCCAAAGAAAGGTTCTTGGCAGGAACCACAAGAAACTGGCACCGTTCACGAATGTAGTCCAACACTGGGCGGACTAAGATGAGGTGGTCGGGGTTATTCTGGGGTATGGCCCTTCGGTTGAAGGCGTTGAAATACCTGTCCAACGCCAGGAAACTATCACGGGCCATAATGCTGGGCACATTCGGCGTACTTAAAAAAAAAAATTCCGCCTCCAATATTGCCTGATGTCGGCAGCAGGCATCATTCCTAAAAAAAAAATGTGGAGCCCCAAAAATGTGCCATGTCCGTGAGGTTGCAGCCCTGCCAGCGATACAACAACGTCGTCCGCAGTTCCTCAGGCAGTGCCGAGCGTAATCCGCCGTCTCTGCTATGAGGTATTCCTGCAGTTCCCGCGTCAGGAAGAGCTGAATGAACCCCAGTGCAGTGAGAGGCACAGGTACGGTCAGTCCAGGTGTTGCCGTGAATGGGTGCATGTTAGATGGGGTGGGGTGCTCCAACCACCCCTCATCACTTTTGGATCAATAGCCTTCACCTAGGCTGCCACGACGTTGTGACTTTCTACGGGCCCATGCGCATGGCTTCGCACTCCCAACCCTCCCAACTGGCCCATCTCCCTCGCTATCACCATTGCTCTCTGTCTCGTCCACACCAGCAAAAATCGGCGCCTCCTCCTCAGACTCTCCCTCATAGGCACTGAAACCACTAAATTCCAGCTCACTTTCAGGCTGTGGCTCCCGTACGGACATTAGGGGCAAATATTCGTCATCACTGACATCGGGCATGATGTCCTAGTCACTAGATGACCAACTGCCATCAAAATAAGGACTTTCAACCTGCTCGCGATCAAGCTCCAACAAGTATTCATCTATGTCCTTTTGTTGGAGGCCTCCCAAATGTTTATGAATGCCCCTCAGGACACCCTGATGCTTTCTAGTTGTCGTAAAAGGCAAAGGATGTGGTCCTTGGTCACTTTCAGCCACACGAGGCCTCACAACACAGCGTTGGAAAGCTGGGTCACCTTGGGTGCTTGGTCCCTCTCTCCAGCATCCAAATCTAAAACTCGCCTCACAAGATCACTACCGACAGGCAATACGCGCCTTTCACGGTCCTGACGATGTTGGGATCAAATCTCTGTGAACGGTCCGTGTTCGCGTCACAAAATATGTTTAACATCGCAAAAGTTCTGCAATACACGAAGGCGGCAAGAGATCGCTCTGAAAGTAATTCGCGCATGCGCGCCTGGGTAACGCTTGTAAACAAAACAACAGCTTGATCTGTGGACTCCCAACATCCCTCAAGGCACGTTATTTCAAATTTTTTGTGAACTAGGCCTATAACTATTTTTCCCTGAATATTTAAAAAAACTTATTGTAGTCGACGTACTGTACGTACGATTAGCACCCGACAGACAATTTTAGTCGACGTAAAATACGTCCAATAGGCGTTTAAGGGTTAATACAGAACACTACCTAATAACATGGACATCACATTTTTAATATTTTGCCTAAACACATGGAAAATACTGTATAACACTTAAAAAGGTTACATAAAAATCAAACCCTTTAATTTTTCTTTCAAATAACATACAATACTGTGGATATATAGGTATATATGGGCTCCCCCATAACCATCCTGTGTTTACCCACAGTCTAGCATTGTTTTACTACCATTAATGTAGTATTCTATACAGCAACTTTCTTACACGTTGTTACCATACTGTACAGTATTAAATTTCACTTATTTTAGAGCAGACTCCTGATATTCACGGAGGTTATGAACCACGACTGCCTGCGATTGCTTAAATTCACAAATACTAGAGACCCCCTCTAATATTAGACACTTATAACTACCTATTTTAATATGTAGTACAGCTACCAAATATACCTTAACCTATCATCCTAAAAATGCTTATAACTTTCTATTTTAATACATATAGTTAAAACACCAAATACCTACGTATACAGGCGGCCCGCGGTTAATGGCGCAATCGCTCAACGGCGAATCGGTTTTACGGCTGTCGTCAAAAATATTCATTAAAAAAAATGAGGCATTTTAAGGTATTTTTACGGCACAATTTTCGGTCAACAGCGCCGCTATATCTAACGAGCACATACATTTGTAGAAATACTGTTCAGCCCATAAAGGTTATGCAAATGATATTGAAAAATTGTATTGAGAGTTATTACATAGGTATTAGGGTAAAATATATGCCTTTGACGCTGTTCTATGTCGAAAATATAGTTAAATGAGTGCAAATTTAGCTATGGATGTGTTGATTAATATATGTTCATGCTTTATGTTTAAAATGTGTATGAAAATCTATTACATATAGGTATTTTTATTTCTGCACATAAATATGATACAAAGGCAGCTTTTGAAACTGCCCTTCATGTAATCAAATATGTTTTTTCATGTTCATTCTTGTAAGTCGACGCCTGTCACTCTTCCGAAAATATAGTTAAAAAAAGTGCAAATTTAGTGATCGATGTTTTTTTTTTTTTTTTTTTGATTGTCGATTTTAATAAATGTTCATGCTTTAATGTTTAAAAATGTGTAAATGCACATGTATTATGTATAGGGTATTTTTAATTCTGCGCAGAAATATGATACTAAGGCAGCTTTTGAAACTCCCCTTCACGTTATCAAATACGATGTTTTTTCATGTTCATTCTTGTAAGCAGCTGCCTGCCGCTCTTCCGAAAATATATCTTAAGTTGAAAAGAGTGCAAACTTAGTGATCGATGTGTCGATTTTATAAATGTTCAGCTCTTATGTTTAAAATGTGTATGAAAATATATTACGTATAGGGTATTTTTATTTTTGTACATAAATATGATACAAATTAAGGCAGCTTTCGTAACTACCCTCCATATTGTCAGAGGATGTTTTTTCATGTTCGTTCTTGTCTGCCACTGTTCCAAAAAATGCATGGTGTTATTTTATTATTTATGCATCTTTTCCATAAATCCTTTAAAAAGTTATACATCACTTCACTGTATCCAATAACATTGTATGTATTCTCATATTATTGTATTATAAAATACTACAGCAAATCTAAGCTAGTATTCCGCAGAGCAGCCAATGTTTTGGTTTCAAATCAGCTGATGGCAAAACTGAGTTTGTTTCGGCATATTAAGCGCAATTCCGAGCAAATTTTCTTGCTTCTAGTTGGCATAAATGAATATCTAGATACTTGACTTATATCAGACAAGGTTATTTTTCCTTATAGTACGACATGTTTTTTGGTGGAAATATTAAATTGAATATGTCTCGTTGTGATTGTGAACGTTTTTTTTCGTTAACAGATTACTTTGGCGGCATGTTTATTGCGTAAAAAAATTATGTGATTCCGTTCGCAATTTTTCCTTTATATCATCATAATATGAACTTTACGTTATTTATCTTATATCGGCGTGAAACCAACAGTAAAATGTGTTCTTTCAAGCACAGTAGTTTTGATTAAAATTATTTTATCTCAATTTTATCTATGGTTGTGTTTGATGGCATACGTTTACTGGAGTTTCATCCTTGTTGCCGATGCACGATAATAGCCATTAGCAGCTAGAACAGTTTTCTCAGCTTCAGTTATAACTAGGTTTAAATTTAACATTATATTTATCGATTGATCTTTGATCTATAGCGAATAAAGTTATTGCATTAAGATATCTCAGTTCTATTCTACATAACGTCATTTATAACAACTACGGTAATAGTGTACTATAGTACAATGATTGAAATACAAGCCAAACGGGTGTTATCAAATTTGGTTGTACTTAGAAGAAAAAAAAAAAAGTAGTTTCACGTTTGGTTGTTCATGACTGTACACGTTTATGCAACGTGTATAACTTTAAAACCATAATTTCATCATTCTGTTTTGCTGCTTTTGAACTTAAGTAACTAGAAGATGGGATAAAGTTAGGCTATTGTAATTTGGTCTCATAAAATCGGATTATCGTAAGACGAATTATCGTGACTTGAACACTACAGCTGCCTGTACACTGTATAAAACCTTATATCTTTACATACTCTAGACACCCAAAGGATTACAGCTAGGCTTTTTTCACTTTACATTATTTATAATACTATAATGTACTGTACAGTAAATTCTATAGATCTATACTGCATAAATATGATTTTACTTATTGCGCCATCGCCATTTGACTGGTCTAGGGCGCTATTAACGGGTCTAGAATTTCGAAAGAAGGTGTGCGGTGCCATAGGCTTTTAAATCGCATAGCGTCGAAAATCACTTAGCGTCGGCGGCCAGGAACGGAACCCCTGTCGCTAACCGAGGGCCGCCTGTACCTTAAACCATCATCCTAAACACTTTGAAGTGACATTGAAACAATATTATTTCAAGGTTATCTTACAACATTACCCTTAAAAACATATGGCTTACAACTATGAATGGACACTCCTACAACTATCTAACCAAGGCAAACTAATAAAATACCCTTATATTCAGCCATGCACATGTTCTTTCATACATTATTTTAACCCTTACCGTTTTATTTTAATTTTAACTTAGAGTAACACTGGTATATCAACTTTTGAATGTTAAAAAAAAAAAATTCTACTGATAATTTGCTCTTTACAGTAATAAACCAAACTTACGTAAGGTTAGGTTCCAGATCCCCTCGTGGAAGATTTTCGTGTAATTTTGGCACGGTCTCTAAAAATGCTAATAAATGCTTACTTTTAAAGTTTGAACACTAAATATGACCCTAATAATACTCCCAAAGTATTAAGCTAACTTTTAAATGAAATTAAAGTTATTGTAATTTGATTTAAAAGTTTAATACATTACCTTTAAAAAAGAAATGACTGGTAGGTGTAAAAATAGTTACAGAAACTACTACGTACGTATGTAGCCATTTCGTATGTATACTAACGTTGCCCCTAATTCCATGGGATGCCATTTTCTTCTTCCCTCAGAGTAAAAGTAGTTTTCTTTGCATTACTAGGTAAGCTTCATAAGTCTGTTATAACGAAGGTACGTAACCAATTCAATGAAATAAAGAAAAGATCTATGTACATACATAATGTTTGCAGAGGGTGAAGGTAAAATTCAATAAATTTAAAATCATGTACTAATGTGAGGGCTAACTATAAGAGAGAGAGAGAGAGAGAGAGAGAGAGAGAGAAATACCTACGTCATGTGGCCTGCGACCCAATCTCAACCCATGAATGTATTAGATGGACATAAGGGCGCAAACAAGTTGAAAGGCTTTGCCTAGTTGTTCCTCTCTTTCCCGAAAGTGGGTGGGACTAGTTACCTACACCAAAACAAAACAATTGCTACC
>NC_087206.1:29829913-29914759 GCF_015104395.2 Macrobrachium nipponense
AAGAACTAGCGGCGGTTTTGTTTTTCTGGCGCTACAGTTCTTCCAACAAAAGGTTGCAGAGAAAGTAGTCCAAGTCAACTCGGACAACACTACAGCCCTTGCGTACCTAAAGAATCAGGGAGGTACACACTCCCGTCCTCTATTTATTAGCGAGGGAGATTCTGCTGTGGGCAGATGCGAGACGGATAAGGATCCTGACGAGATATGCAGGAGTCCAGAACGTCAGAGCAGACCTTCTCAGCCGACAGGATCAGATCCCTGCCGACGGAATGGACGTTGCACCAGGACGTCTGTCGAGAGCCTCTGGAGACTGTGGGGGTGTCCGTTAGTCGACCTATTTTGCGACGTCGAGAACAAAGAGGTTGCCTCTTTATTGTCCCCTGTGCTGGATCCGGGAGCAGTCGCTATAGACGCTCTGCTCTGGGACTGGACGAACCTGGACTTGTATGCCTTCCCGCCATTCAAGATCATGGGGAAGTAGTAAGGAAGTTCGCGGCATCGGAGGGGACGAGGTTGACCCTGATCGCCCCGATGTGGCCCGCGAAGGAATGGTTCACGGAGGTAATGTCCTTCATCATAGACTTTCCGAGGACGTTGCCCTGGAGGAAAGATCTACTCAGACAGCCCCACTTCGCAAGATATCACCGAAACCTCCCGCTCTGGGTCTGACTGCGTTCAGACTATCGAAAGTTGGCCAGAGCGAGAGGTTTTTTCTAAGCAGCTGCGAAGGCGATCGCCAATGCTAGGAGGACCTTCTCGAGAGCTGTTTACCAGTCGAAGTGTGGGCTTCCTTCAGGGCATGGTGTAGAAGGAGGGAATTTCCTCTTCCACTACCTCTGTGAGCCAGATAGCCGATTTCCTGCTATTTTTAAGAAATGTGCAGAAGCTGGCTGTCCCGACCATCAACAAGGGATATAAGAGTATGCTGTCAGCAGTCTTCGACAGAGACCTAGACCTGTCTGACAACAGAGATCTTCACGATCTCCTGAGATCATTTGAGACGTCCAAGATACCTCAGGCGAGGCCTCCTTCTTGGAACTTAGTTTATTTAGTCCTTAGACTGTTGATGTCGAGTCCTTTCGAACCTCTCCATGAAGCGTCTCTCAGAACTTGAACGAAGAAGGCTCTTTTCCTAACTGCTCTGGCGACGGCGAAGAGAGTTAGCGAAATTCAAGCCATTTGTAAGCGAGTGGGCTTCAAAGGTGACAATGCGGTCTGCTCTTTGAGTCCCACTTTCTTAGCAAAGAATGAAAACCCGTTCTAACCCTTGGCCAAGGAGCTTTGAAATTAAGGGTATGACAAGCCTTGTGGGCCAAGAACCTGAGAGAGTCCTGTGCCCTGTCAGGGCTCTAAAGTTTTATGTTTTCACAAGACAAAGGAGGTACGAGGTCCCTCAGATAATCTGTGGCGGTGTTCGGTAAAACGGCCCGATTATACCATTAATCCAAGAATGCTTTGGCGTCTTTCTGAGGGACGTCATTAAAGAGGCTCATTCGTCTTACCAGAAGACCGATTTGAGCCTTGCGAGTGAAAGCTCACGAGGTCAGAGCTGTCGCAACCTCGCTTGCCTTCCAAAGGAACATGTCGATCAAGGACATCCTTGACGCCACCTTTTGGAGGAGCAATTCAGTATTCGCCTCACACTACTTGAGAGATGTGAGAACGATATACAAGGACTGTTGTTCTCTTGGGCCATACGTTTCTGCAGACACAGATCTTGGGGGCTGAAGGTAGCTCTCTCCCTATCCCTTAGTTAGGTTTAGGTTAGTTTTTAGTTGTTGTGTTTTTTGGTTGTGGTGAGTCTTGGGTGAAGACCTCCCATCTCTTAGCTTAGTGTTCAGGGGGTCTTGGATAGTTGGTCAGGTGGTGGTCAGTTGCTTCGTTGCCCTCATTTGTATGACTCTATGCTCTTGTCACATTGAGGTCACGTCCCCGTTGACAGAGCATCCAGAGCGCACCAGCACTACAGGTCTCCACCTGGCTGGCAACTCTGATTAAGCACAAGCAGGATTAAGTGACAGTAATCACAGAGTCTACTTTGCTAACAGGTGAGGAACCAAGGTGTACATCATCTACTTAATTTAAGTTTCCTACAAATCCTATTCTGTCTCTTCCCACCATCCGAAGGTGGGATTCAGCTATATATATATGTCAGGTAAGTTTCATGAACAAAATGTTATTGTTATTTAATACTAATTAAGTTTGTTCATACTTACCTGGCAGATATATATAATTAAGTGCCCACCCACCTCCCCTCAGGAGGAACAGTGGCACTGATAAAAATATGAATAGAAAATGGGAATGGTTCCTGATATCCGCCTCCCAGCGGCGGGAATGGGTACTACCACCTGGCCCCCACCCATGCGTGTGCCGCGAGTTTTGAAATTCTGTCGGACTTCGGAGAATACAGCTATATATATATCTGCCAGGTAAGTATGAACAAACTTAATTGTATTATAACAATAACATTTTTCGTAAGTTGAGCCTTTCGTATCTCGAGGTACTACTGTAACTAGGTTTAAATTTAACAGTATATTTCCCGATTGATCTTTAATCTATATTGATCTCTGATCTATAGCGAATAAAGTTATTACATTAAGATATCTCAGTTCTATTCTATACATAACGCCATTTATAACAACTACGGCAATGTTGTACTATAGTACGATGATTGAAATACAAGCCAAACGGATGTTATCCAGTTCGGTTGTACTTAGAAAAAGAAAAAGTTGTTTCTCGTTCAGTTGTTCATGGCTGTACACGTTCACGCAACGAATATAACGTTAAAACCATAGTGGACCCCCCGTATTCGTGTTCTCCGGATTCGCGGACTCACACATTCGCGGATTTCTCTCGGGGAACGTTTCCCCTGCAATTATTCGCGGAAAATTCGCGCATTCGCGGTATTTATCTATGAGAAATATCCACAAATTCCTGGTTTTTGTTATCAATTTCATCATAAAATGCACTTTTTGTGATCTAAAACTATAAAAAAAAACAAAGTACGAAAATTATTTTAGTGGTTTTTCTTAAGTTTTAACTAACAAAATAGGCTGTTTTTAGCGTTTTTATAGGGGTTCCAAACATTCGCCGATTCTAACTATTCACGGGGGGTCTGGTACGCATCCCCCGCGAATACGGGGGGACCACTGTAATTTCATCATTCTGTTTTGCTGTTATTGAACTTATGTAACTATAAGATGGATAAAGTTAGGCCATTGTAATTTGATCTCTCATAAAATCGGACTATCGTAAGACTAATGATCATAACCTGAACACTACAGCTACCTGTACACTGTATAAACTTTATTATATCTTTACATACTCTAGACACCCAAAAGTACTGTACAGTAAATTCTATAGTACTGTACTGCATAAATATAATTTTACTTATTGCGCCGTAGTGGGATTACGGCGCCTTTGACTGGTCTAGAGTTTCGAAAGAAGGTGCGCGGTGGCCGTAGGCTTTAAAATCGCTCAGCGTCGAAAATCGCTTGCCGTCGGCGGCCAGGAACGGAACCCCTGCCGCTAACCGAGGGCCGCCTGTATATTTCTTTTTTGTGTATCAATAAAACAAAACTATTTTATCTATCATAATTTATTCATAAATGATGATCCCTTTGCTTATATATCGTAGCTTGGGGCACTGCGTCAGGCAAGACGGGGCACTCCTTCCTACGCAACTCTCTCTCTCTCCTTCACTAACACGGCTTATTACAGCGAATTTTCTTCTTCTGTATGTTAGCTAGATGTTTTCCTAGTATTTTCCGTTGTGGCATGATGAAATTCTTGCCGAAACAAAGATAAGCAAACGTAAATGCAAGAGAATGTCAAGAGGTGAAATTCGAAGTTGTACTCTCTTTTTACAAAGACAATGTTAATAAATCATGATTATTATGAATTTCATATTCCTTTTTGGGTATTAATAAACCAAAACTATGTTATTTATCATAAATTAAGATCCCTTTGCTCAAAGATTGTAGCCTGGGGGACAGTGACGTGTGCTTCAGGCAAGACAGGGGCATTTACTTACTACGCAACCCTCCCTCTCTCTCTCCACTAACTACGCTAATATCACATATATTATGATATTCTGTAATCATATTAGAGAGAATTTTCTTCGTCTTTATGTTAGCGAGAGGTTTTCCTTGTCTTTTGCTCTTTGGCATGATGAAATTCTTGCTGAAACATAGATAAACACATGTAAAAGCAAGCGAATGTCAGAGAAGAAACTCGAACGTGTAGGCTACTTGAAGTCTGTGCTCGCACTGAATCATGGGATACTCTCATACTCCCCTCCGCGACTCACGGAATCACTACAGATGCCATTTCTCACAATTTCTTTGGCAATAATTATCAAAATTTACGATAACAGAAGAAATATTGCATTTTCTTGTACCGATGAATGTTTTAGGCTTATTGAGTTATGTTTACTAATTACCCAGTAACTACGAAAGTAAGAGGAATTTTGACGAAATATTTCGTATATGTATTCTCAATTGCCATATGAAGCTCCATGAATTTTTTCATGACTGCATTTTTTGCCCTATACCCCCATATATAAGGGTTCCGGACGGCCCCCTTAACAGGGCACTTTTGTATCTTGCCTAAGTTGATTTTGTGGGTGAGAGAATGAGTGAGTTGGCTAGTCTCCTTCTTTCTCTTGTACTTTTCCTTCTGCCTTCTGGCGGGTTAAGGAATAGACACGTCATTTGCTGGACTGGTCTGATACAGGTTAGTAAGGTAGTCATACTGATAGTGTGGTCGCTTAATATAGAAATGTCAAACCCTCTATATTCGGTAGCATATGCTCCACTCCTTGGCAAGGAGGAGTTGGAGTACTACAAACCCTGGTGTTTTGGTTTGCTATTGGACAGTTAAAGTGTCTGTTTGGTTCCCTATACAATGATTCTCCCATATATCATTGTACATCACTCGGGTCTGAGTGGTTAGATATCAATTTATCTAGCTTCTCAATGGGCTTCAGTCCCTCTCCAGAAGTCATTTTTAATGGAAGCTGGACTGGTGGGTAGGCCCTCAGCCAGTTTAGGATGTCTTGTACCTCAATCCAAGTATGAGTCTATCCTATTGTTAAGACTGAAGGCTTGTTCTCTTATGAACAAATGACAAATTTTCTAAGACAATTTGTATTTTTCATAGCTACAAACCTGAGGTCTTAACATTATGCATACTGCCCGCCTCTAGCCGCCCCTCTGCGTTAAGACATCCTGAGTTGGGAAATACTGACGTTGTGGCGTAGGTTGTGGTTCTTGACCACTCTTCACCTGATCTATCTATTAGGGCTGTTGCCTTGTATAATAAGGCGCCCTATGAGGTAATGTTAGACTTGCGATAATCTTACGCTAAGTTGGTTGGTTATGTTAGACTTGCGATAATCTTACGCCGAGTCGGTTGGTTATGCACTTCCATTCTCATTCGAGTGTCTTGGGGTTTGTAGATCACTTACGAAGTCGGTATTATCTTCTTTGGTTATGACGACGATGTGTTAAACTCATGATGATCTCTTCTTTCTGATGTGAGGTTTCTAGTAGAAAACACGAAGTATAAAAATACATATATTCTTCTGAGATTACATGGTGAAGATCAGGTATGATTGTACAGGTCTTCTAATGACGATGGCTTGATCGCTTCTGCCAACGATGATGGCTAATTCTGTTCTGTTCTACATGATAAAGCTTAGGTAAAGAGGTACAGGTCTGCCAATGATGATGGCTAACTCTTTTCTGCCTACCATCTTGGTTACAAATCATAAAGGAAGCAGACAGTAGCTCGAACATACGAACATACAATCAGATGACATAGTTACTAATCACGTAGGCCGCTTGAGCTATAGGTCACGGTGTTTGTCTCAAGCAGGAAGCTTGGACTAAAGTTTATAAACAAATGAATGACTACAGGTGACGGCACGTCAACTTAGCCTACTTGTATGTATCTGTCATCTTTATCGTCTCTGGTCTGATCACATTCCTGCAAGCAATATGGTTGACCTCTTTAGTTTTTAGTCTTTTATATATATGGAATAACATTCCATATTTTTATTATGTAATCACTTACATATGCACGTGTTGCCAGATATCACAAGATTCCTTGCTTTCATCTGTTTTTTAGCCAGACTCAGCTAGGTGCTAGAAATTATCCTATTGTTAAGACCTCAGGTTTGTAGCTATGAAAAGTACAAATTGTCTTAGAAAATTTGTAATTTTTTACTGTAAATGTAGGCTCTGCCTGATTTCATATTTGAAAAAGTGTAGTCTGAGTTATTATTATAAAGCACCAAATTACTGTATATACAGTGGGCCCCCGTATTCGCATTCTCCGGATTCGCGGACTCTCACATTTGCGGATTTCTCTCGGGAATGTTTCCCTGGATTATTTGCGGAAAATTCGCGCGTTTGCGGTATTTTTCTTTGAGAAATATCCACAAATTCCTAGTTTTTTTTTTTTTTTTTTTTTTATCAATTTCATCATAAAATGCACTTTTTGTGATAAAACTATTAAAAAAACCAAGTATGAAAATTTTTAGTGGTTTTTCTTGAGTTTTAACCAACAAAATAGGCTGTTTTTAGCATTTTTATAGGGACTCCTAACATTCACGCGTTCTAACTATTCACGGCGGTGTTTGGTACGCATCCCCCACGAATACGGGGGGACCACTGTACTCGCATATTATGCGACTTTTGAAACCTAATTTTGAAGCTAATTTTAAAAGGGTCGCATCATGCACGCGGTATAAAATTAACATACCGTCTATGCTTTCCAAAATCGGCCGATTGGGATAGTTACTACCGGAGGAAAACAGTAGATCTTTTAAAAAGTTATGCTTTACTTTTACTTCACTATATCCAATAATATTGTATGTATTCTCATATTACTATTGTATTTCAAAATACAAAAGAGCAATCGTGCGCTATTTGCATTATTTTGGTTTATACAACATGTTTAACTGTTCTAGACTAATCATCTATAATTTCCAAATCCGTTGATTAAGGCACAATACCTTAGGATTTTTTACTTTTTGAAGTATTATTTTTATTTTAGGATACACAGGTAAATGAAAATTAATAAAGTAAAAAATGCATAAAATTAATAAACTAAAACCCTCCAAAGTCGCTCTCCATGCCCGTATCTTCAAATAAGGCTCTGAATTCTTCGTCATCAAGGCAGTCATCATATTCGTCATCTTCCAGATCTTTGATAATTTCATCTTCATCTACTGCATCTTCGTATAGGACATCGTCCTCTCTTCCATCTAAAGCATTTGATATTCCACATCTTTTAAATGCTTTAATTATCACATTTTTATTGATTTCTGCCGAAGATTCTTTAACCCACAAACATAGCAAAGGCAAACCTTGAGCTTTCATCCTCCCTCCTTTAGTAAATGCTTTCTCCCCTTCCAACATCCATTCATTCCACTTCTTCCTGATGTTGTCTTTAAAAGGCTTATTAATTGATACGTTGAGAGGTTGACAAACGCTAGTCAAACCACCGGGAATAACAGCTATATCTGTGTTTGTATCTCGAACACCTTTTAAAAACGAGTTCTCTTGATGTGACCTAAACATGTCCCAAACCAATAAACTTTTTTCTTTCCATTAACCACCAGGCCTTGATGCCCAAACTCTCTTTAACCAAGTCTTGCAGCCATCATTATTCATCCATCCTTTTTCATGAACGTGGACAATGATACCGTTCGGGAATTTTTCTTTAGGCATCAATTTCCGTTTAAAGATAACCATGGGGGGAAGTTTCGTCCCATCTGCCATACACTAAAGATAACCATGGGGGGAAGTTTCGTCCCATCTGCCATACACGTTAAAACAACAGTAAAGTGTGTCCTTTCATGACCAGTAGTTTTGATTAAAATGCTTTTCTCTCCTATTTTATTTACAGTCAAGTTTGACAGCATGTCGAAGGTAAGCAGAGTTTCATCCATGTTACCGATACGTGATCATTTGTAATTATTAGCTTTGCGGTGCTTGATTACAAATTTGAGGAAATTATTGATTTTTTCTTCCAGTTCTATGGGTAGTTTTTGTGCTATTTTGGTTTTCCTTCTTAGGACAAAGTTATGTCTTTTCATAAACAGAGTACACCATCCTGCACTTGGTATAAACTCTGGAATGCTCATTTTTCTTGCTTCTCAAATTGCATACAGTCTTATATTACATCGTGTCATAATAAAACCATTTTCTCGGTTTTCGGACACCCACTTTGCCACTTTGTCCTCTAAATGCGGCCATTTACATTTGGATCTGCGATTTGCATACTTATAAAATGGAGTTACTATTAAATTTTCCTTTTGTTTTCTCGAGCTTTGGACACAGCTTTCCCCGACGCCAAACCGCTTACCAGCTTGAACATTGTTTGTTTTTTCAGCTTCAGCTACAACTTTCAGCTTAAATTTAGCAGTATACTTCCTTGCTGATCTTTTCTCCATGGTCCTATTCACTATGTGGGCCGAGGTGCTACTGTTTTACTGCTTGCACTTCTGAGCTATTTATACCAGCTGATTTACAGTTCTGGCAGCAACATAGGCCTACTAAACAAGATTAGGCGTCTCTGTATTCTCTGGAGGACTGCTAATCCATTAGTGTTAACCAGGTGGTCATTGATTACAGTACACCCTTCATAGCCCACGCAACTGACAAACAATTTTTTTCCAACAATACACACATAATCCTGTATCCGAAATCCTAAAAACCAAAAAGCTCTAAAAACCTAAAACATTTTATGGAGTAGAGCATCAATTCATATGGAAGGTATTGTCTTGTTACCGTGGCGAGCTCTCTGGCATGGCTTTTAAAGATCTGCCCTTATGCCAATTTTACAAAAACAACAACTGCCTGTGCGTGACAGACGTTTGAATGTCCTTGAGACAAACTCTGAGGCTATAATTATAAGTTTATAAGGGTTTTTCATTCCCAGGTTCTTTAATCTCCTTCCTATTCGGTCCTGCTCTCTCTCTCCCTTTCTCCTAAATCTTACAGCTGTCCAAGCGAGAGCTTTTTTATGGGATAACATAGGCCCGCATTTTGCATTTTCCATACCTATTTATTTTGCATATGATTGCCCTTTCTTAGAATGGCTGTGAAGTTGATGTCTATCCATGGCTGTGAGATGACCAGGAATAACTTGTAAGTCGGTGTCAAAGTCACTCCACACTTCAGTCAAGTCAAAACTTTGCCATATCGCATTCAAGCAATATTCAGTCATTGTTTCCTATCTATTATTTTGTCAGAGAGAGAGAGAGAGAGAATCTGTCTATACGGTTGTTTATTTTCTCACTCATCAAACTTACTCTGTTGTTTTATTTCATATTTCCTTGCTCACCAATTTATTCTATACCTACGATATTAAGAAATCAAGATATGTGCAGAAGGGAGAACTGCCTCCAGACTGTAGTGTGGATTTGAACGCAACAGCACCAAAATGATATGCCATGTTGATAGAAAATCTGACTCCGCTTCTTGTTATTGCATAAAAAAAAAACTATCAATCGTGAACCTACGTAATTTATTTAGAATTCTGTGTAACAGAAGATTTGATATCTGTAATGGGAGAAATTGTTATATCTCTGTTGTTATAAATTTGGCAGATATGCGGAGATCAAACACGTGGGAGGACCAAAACAGCCCAGCCAGAGAGCTCTGTTCATTTTGTAAATACTATAGTTTGGCATGCTAGGCTTACCCGATTCATTTGGGTGTGCACTGCAGCTGCTGCTACTCAAATTATGGCATTTTTCTTACTAATCCCAAGAATTGACCATGGAAAATCCCAAGATTAACCAAAAATCCCCAGATAAATTAAAACAATTGACATATGCCCAAACGCCCTAAATATTTACGCTGTGTCTGTCTGTCTGCTCCTATCAGAAGGGAAAAAGATACTGATAATTTGAATTGATGGTATCTTTCCTGAGAGAGAGAGAGAGAGAGAGAGAGAGTATATTTAACCAGTGGGCATTAGTACAAATGCAGGCAGTGTGTTCATGCTTGTTAAAAAATGTGCAGCACTGGTAATTCATATCTGGAAGACAAAAAAACAAATGTGAATTTTGTTGTCAGTCGCATGGACTAAATTTACATAGAGCAGGGAACAAATCTTGACATTCCTCGAGAGATTAGAGAAATGAACCATCACTGAACACACTCTCTCTCTCTCTCTCTCTCTCTCTCTCTCTCTCTCTCTCTCTCTCTCTCTCTCTCTCTCTCTCTCTCAACTATACTGTTAAGTGTTAACTTGAGTCTCTGAAGCCAATAGGTATTAGCACACATTAGCACACGCGCAACTGTATGTGTGTGTGTGTATGGATATACTGTTAGAAAATGCGCTGTACCTACAGGTAATACCTACATCTTTGGAAGATAAAACAAACAAACAAATTTTGTTGTTGTAGTTGCAGGGGCTATAAAGGGTGTGACCAACAGACAGAAAGATTAAAATTTTTCTGAGATTAAAGAGCTGAATTTTGTTTTGAAGGTATGTCAACAGCGTTAATAAATAGGTATAATCTTCTAAAGAATTTTTTCTTCTTTTTTCTTTTTGTGGAAGAATCTTCAAACCATTTTGCATTCAAAGTAATGAGAAGGAATAATTCTATTCTTCATGTAATCAGTAAAATACTTACACTAATAAAAACTAAAACTACGTACTGTATGCAAAACACACATCATTGTCAGCTTCGTGTGTAAATGTTCATTCTAAGAAAATTCACCTGAGTAAGTAGTAATAACCAACAACCTGAATTGGGCTTGGTTGGTTAAGCCATTGGGAGATCTGTTATCCAATGACTGCCCTCTGCTTCTGTTCTAGTGATAGACATATGCCGTGGATGGCACTAGGTTTGAATGTTACCATGATTGTGATTTTCCGACTGCTGACGGCAAAAATTACTCAATAATTTTCTTTATATAATTATTTCTTTGTGAAAACAATGATATAATATGATCATTTTAACTTTAATGTATAGTGGTATGAAAAATACCAGTTTTGTAGCGATGCGTCATTAATATCGTGGTATGAAAATACTACATTGTGTTGTAGTGATGCGTTATCACTAAGTGGAAATCCTTTTCCCGGACCATCCTCAAAATTTTACGACTCTTCAACTTCAAGATCGATATGGTGAAATATATTTTATAGTCATACTTATTGTTAAAATTCACAAGTTGAACTGCAAAACATTATTATATTTTGATTGTTATGTACATATATTTTTTTGTGTTTTACAGAATGTTTGTTTTGAAAATAATAGCTGTTAGTGAACATATGGTATTAGCCCTCTTACGCCGATTGGACGTATTAACAAAGTTCTTAAACGTCACAAATAACAAAGTTTTTTTTTTAAATTCACGGAAAAATACTTATAGGCCTACCAGCCGAAAACTTTTGAATCACACACCTTGAGGGATGCTGGGAGCTCACGGATCAAGGCGTTGTTTTGTTTACAATCGTTACGCAGGCACGCAAGCGCGAATTTCTTTCTTATCGCACTAAAAAGTATCAGTGACACATCTCGGATATTATTTCGAACCTTTGACATATTTTTTGCACCATTTTAAATTAGCTGTTACATAGAGTATTATATATGAAAATGAGTGCAATTTCATGTAGAATACAACAAAAAAATACGCATGATTGTAGCTTTTATCAGTTTTGAAATATTTTCATATAAATAATGATAAGTGCCAAAATTTCAACCTTCAGTCAACTTTGACTCTACTGAAATGGTCGAAAAATGCAATTGTAAGCTAAAACTTTTATATTCTAGTAATATTCAATCATTTATCTTAATTTTGCAACAAATTGGACGTCTCTAGCACAATATTTTGATTTATGGTGAATTTATGAAAAAGACTTTTTCCTTATGTCCGCGCGGTAACTCTTCCGATAAATTTTTTCGTCCGATTGTCGTAATGTTTGCACCATTTTGAATTTGCCGTTACATAAAGTTTTATATATGGAAATGTGCGCATTTTCATGCACAATACAACTAAAAACAACCCATGGTTGTAGCTTTTATCAGTTTTGAAATATTTTCATATAAATAATAAGTGCCAAAATTTCAACCTTCGGGCAACTTTGACTCTACCGAAATGGTCGAAAAACGCAATTGTAAGCTAAAACTCTCATATTTTAGTAATATTCAATCATTTACCTTCATTTTGCAACAAATTGGAAGTCTCTAGCACACTATTTTGATTTATGGTGAATTTATGAAAAAAAAAAAAAAAATTCCTTGTGTCCGCACGGTAACTTCCGAAAAAAATCAGAAATTTTTTCGTGCGATTGTTGTAATGTTTGCACCATTTTAAATTAGCTGTTACATAAAGTTTTATATATGAAAATGTGCGCAAATTCATGTAGAATAAAACTATAAATGGTTGAAGGTTGTAGCTTTTCTCATTTTCGAAATATTTGCATATAAATCAGGATAAATAAAAAAAAACCACGTTCGGTCAACTTTGACCCTACCGAAATAGTCGAAAAACGCAATTGTAATCTAAAACTCTTACAGTCTAATAATATTCAGTCATTTATCTTCACTTGAAACAAATTCGAAGTCTCTAGCACAATATTTAGATTTATGGTGAATTTAAAAAAAATACCTTCCTTCCCTCCGCGCGAATTCTCCGCCGCAAATCTCCTAAATGCGTCCGTCGTATTCTCGTTATATTTGCTCCATTTCATATTAGGCGTTTCATATAGTTTTATATATGAAAATGTGCGCAATTTCATGTAAAAAACAACTAAAAATAATTGAAGGTTGTAGCTTTTCTCATTTTCGAAATACTTGCATAGAAGAAAAATATATAAAAAAAATTATACATTCAGTCAAATTTAACTCATCCGAAATGGTCGAAAACTGCAATTGTAAGCTAACACTCTTACATTATAGTAATATTCAATCATTTATCTTCATTTTGAAACAAATTGGAAGTCTCTAGAACAATATTTAGATTTATGGTGAATTTTTGAAAAAAAAAACTTTTTTACGTCTGTGCATTACGAATTCATGCATCATTTTGTGATAATATTTTCTCTGTGTTGCTTTGATCATTTTACAATGTGTTATATACCAAAATCATTGCAATTTAGTGTACAATACAACAACAAAAAATTTACTCGTTAGTTTTAACTTTTTCTCACAGCGCGATTTGTATACAATTATATATGAAATTTTGTTTTCGCACTATCATATATCGCATTATTTATATATGATGATGATATTTTTTTCATTTCTGATGGTTGCATACTAAACTTCAGGCAATGACAAAAAAAGGAGCCAAAAATGAACTCTTAATCTTGAAAACTAAGCGTGCTGTGTTTTTTTTTATATATTTTTTCCGCTTCTGCGCTCACTTCGAGACCCCCTCAGCATGCGGGAGACGATTTTTATTATACCTCTTCGGCGTAAGAGGGTTAATTGTCCCACTATTTTATTATAGGTGATCTGAATTATCTACATTCATTTAACAGTATTAGATTAATATTTATTTAAATAAACTGTAGGTAATAAATAACAATAATGAAAAACATAGAGGGAAAAAATGTTTTTGCTGCAGGAGTGATGTTTGTTTGATTATGCGTCTGACCTCACATTTCCAAAATTGAAAAATTAGAAAAATCAGATAAAATAATGTGTGTGTACCGCACATGTTTTTTTAAACATTATGTACACGCACACAATGTCTACACATTTACTGATATCCATTGGTGAAAGACTCATATTACAGTATTTATTCTTGAGAGAGAGAGAGAGAGAGAGAGAGAGAGAGAGAGAGAGAGAGAGAGATTTAGGACTCCAAGGCGTGGTATTTGTACAATTATTTTTATTATCTTGGGATTCTTTTTTAAATCTTGAGATTTTCTATTCAATTCTCGGGATTAGTGAGAAATTACCGTAACAAGTGTAGTGTAATTTGAGTTTTGATTACAATGCATGTAGTTTATTTACTGCAAATGCAATCCACTTAATTTCATAAGTGAAAAAGTGGAATTTTGAGTTTTGATTACAATCCACATGATTTATTTACAGTAAATATAGGCCAGTGCTTTCTTTCATAAATGAAAGTGTAATTTGACTTTAGATTACAGTGCACATAATTCAGTTTTTGCAGTATAAATGCAGGCCAGTGCTTTCTTTTATAATTGTTAAATGTATACTAATAAAGTGTTTTGGAAAATAATTCCATGAATGAAAATTTAAAACCAATATTATTTTGAAAATGCTTTATAATAATTCTATTATAATCATGACACGATTTTGAAGGGCAGTGGGCCATGATTTGTTTTTAGGGATGTGCCAAAAATGGTCTATGGTCACAGAAAGGTTGAAACCCACTGGACTCCCTAGACCATCTTAAGTCGAGACCCTAACCCAGTGTTTCTCAACCTTTTTACCACCTCATTGCGCATCTATGATTAACACGATACTTTTGGGGCGCACCTTTGATTTTAGTCTTCATCTTTCTGCAAGCAGGCAAAATAATAGCAAGAGTATGTGACTTCATCGTTACAGCAATCATTTCCGATACTCATAAAGATGCAATTTGTTCATGAATCTTACCTGCCAGAGATATATATAGCTGTATTCTCCGAAGTTCCGACAGAATTTCAAAACTCCCGCACACGCAGTGGTCGGCCAGGTGGTAGTACCCATTCCCCGCCGCTGGGAGGGCGGGCGTAAGGAACCATTCCCATTTTCTGTCAGATATTTTCTGTCGCCGGTGCAGTCAACAAGTGTTTTCTGCACCTCCGTCATTGGATTTTGGAACTCTTTTTGGTCACTTGAGTATCCCGATTGATTTTTGGTTATTTGATTAGGATCGGTGGTTAGGCATACGCTAATTGTGGATTGTTTTTTTATTTTGGCTTGATTTTTCCTTAAACTTACGATGTCTGGATCTAGTTCGACTAGGCCAGAGTATGTTGTGTGGAAGAATGCAAGGTTAGGCTACCGAAAACTTCGGTAGACCCTCATACAGTTTGGCGCGAATTGTAGGAAACATGTTTGTATGTTTGATGAGCGCTGCAAACGAGTGAAAATATGTCTGATTCTGCGTGGAAGGCTTATGAATCTAGGTACGTAACTAGAACGTGATAGTGTATGGTCTTCCTCCAGGCGTGTAACACAAGTTACCCGTCCAGTAGAATTTATCCCTCCAAAGACCTGTGATGCCTTCGGGCCCTACAATAGTGTCTTTGGAGGATAATACCCTATCTGTGATTCTTAAATCTTTGCGTAGCCTGGAATCATGTTTGCATTGGAAAGTTATAGTAGTGTAGTGAAGTATAGTGATAATGCCATGAGTGTTCATTCTATCGCGTAAGCGTATAATTTCTCATTGACAAAACACTACCGCGTGATGGCTTCTCCCTACCTCGGTGAGGCAGAATGTAGTAGGGAGGTAGCTGTCCAAGTGTCTAAAATACTCTACGTTTGTTCATAAAACTTACCAGTCAGATATATGTATATATATCTGCCGGGTAAAGGTGAACAAGCGATGTTGTTATTAGTATAATATTATTTTTGCCCTTACGTCATATTACTATCAAACGGTTGTATGGTTCAAGTTATATACTCATACCATAGTTACTCCTACTGGAGGACAACCGAGAGTACGATATTTTTCTTATTACATTTAATCGGTTCTCCCTGCAACTATTCAGGGGTTGCCGGTTTCCCTATTTTTAAACATTTAAGGTAATGTTATGACAATACCAAGTAGCCTTTTATATTTAGCAAATTCAGTTTCGCTTAAATATACCAGTTTGTTGGATTTTGGTTTCTGCTCTATAATGATAGTAAACCTATTCATTCGTAGAATGGTGTAGGTGGCAACTCAGGCAGAGCAGATGCGAGAACGACGAACATTCTCCGAGTCTGCTGTCACTAATGCGTGAATGCCAGTGCTCAGTTCTATCTGATGTCTGCCCATGCGCAGTAGGTTACGTCTCTCTCTCCTGTGGGATTGACGGACTAACCGTATTTCTACCCTACAATCACGGCCTTCCTTAGCCTCGGGTTGAGGGGAATTCTAGCATACATGGCTGAACATCTTCACTTTGCGAGAATTTTTTCTATAAATAAATAAATAAATAAATATATATATGTGTATGTAGTATGTGTATATATATATGTGTATATGTATATATATATATGTATAGATATATATGTGTAAATGTATATGTGTGTGTATGTATATAATATATATATATGTATTATACCTTTTCGTTCTGTTTACCGCATGGTAACAGAATTCTGTCCGAGTCTACAGCGGCATAGCACACATGATTTCCCTCGAAACAAGAATGATGTGCAAGAGATGTAGTCAATTAGCTCGCCGAGACGTCCCTTTGCTCGATTATGAAGGGGACTCCTTCCGCTGCCAAATACGGACAGCGCCGAGCGCGACGCTCGGCAGGACGCTTGGATGGACGCACAACGTAATGCTTCTTCAGACATTCGCCGAGAATCAGAGAATAGTAATGGATCTCAGGAAGGAGACTTTTAGGAAGAAACAATGACAATCTTCTACAGTGTCTTCAAATTACTCCTGTTTAAGTGAAACGCAGCCTTATTAGGGAAGGAAACATGCTCGGTGAGGGAAGGAATGAATTGCAGGGGACCATTTCCTCGCTGGAGAAGTTTGTTTTCCCTGAATAGACTGAAATTCACACCTCTCCAGTTTTTCCTGCAGAAAAACTGGAATAGCATAGATCATCTAGAAATGATTCTGAACATCTCTCATAGTCAAGATTCGTCTATAGGTGATGTCATGGCTCATAATCCTCATAGAATTTGAATCTTGAAAGATTACTTTAGTCTTCAGAGACGTCCTCCCCGCGCATGGAGTTGGAACTCTCGGAGGGTCTCGCTCCCTCTGAGGAGAACGAAGACGCTATAGGTCGCGACAGGCGCCCGTCGTCTTTGGTTCCTCGGAGGGGGTGGGGGGGGACGCTTCTCGTCCGTTAGCTCCTTCTGCTTTGCAGTCGTCTCCTGGGCAATTGAAGACTTTCCGCAGTAAAATAGAGCTAAGATGTATGATGTTATGGTCTCAGGGAGGGGGGGGACGCTTCACGTCCTCTCTCTTTTCTACTGTGTTGCGATCTTCACCGGAGAGGAACGTCTTCCGATGAGTATGCTTTTTGAGCGCTTCGGTCGCTCCTAAGATATATCCTTGGCAGTCCATGTGAGAAGGAGGAGGGCTTCCCCTCGCCCATCGTCTTCTCAAGGATCAGCCTTTTGCCTGAGAAGGAATGTTCTCCATCGAAAAGGATGATTGTGTCTTTGCAACAACAACTTGTTTTGTTGATTGCAGTGAGAAAAGGCAAAGCCACATCGCGAGAGGAAGGATGATAGGCTGCCAATCAAGAGTACAGGCAGTCCCTTCTTCTCCTCGTTCCGCTCTTTCGCCAGTTGCCTTGACCTCTAGATTTCATGCAGCTCTCCAGAGGTTGTCTAGAGAGCACGTTACCATCTTCCGAACGTGTGTCAGTTGAGAAGAAGAAGAGGTCTTGGTTCGATGGCTTCGAGCCTCTTTTGAAGAATAGTTTCAGCCTGCGGCCCCTCAGTCTCCTACTTCGCAATTGTTATCTTCGAAGGACGACTGGCTCATTCATGCCTCCACTCAAACGCGGTGTCTGAAGGATTTTTCAAACATCTTAATCGTTGGTGAAGTCCCTGGAACTACTGGTGAATTTCGAAAGTCACATCTGATCCCAACCCAATCCATCGTGTATCTGGGGATTCAGATGGATTCAGTGGCTTTTCGAGCTTTTCCGTCCCAGGACGTCAGCAGCAAGGCTTAGACAAACGTGTTTTAGCCCTTTCCTAAGGAAAGATTCGGGCTCGGTGAGGGAATGGATGAGTCTAACTGGGGACCATTTCCTCGCTGGAGAAGTTTGTTTCCTTGGGAGACTGCACCTCAGACCGTTACAATTTTTTCTCAAGTACAATTGGAAAGAAAAACAATAATCTACACATGATCTTGGAAATTTCAGGAGAGGTAAAACATCACTGAAATGTTGGCTAGATCCAGTGTAGCTGTCGGAGGGCGTGTCTCTCAAGCTTCAGAGCCCCGACCTAGTGTTGTTCTCCGACGCGTCCACCACGGGATGGGGAGCATCATTAGGGGGAAACAAGTGGCAGGCACCTGGAGAGGGGAACAGGTGTCCTGGCACATAAACCTAAAGGAAATGGCAGCCATCGTTTTTAGAGCTCTCCAGTTTTTCCAAGAAAAAGTCTCTCCATCGAATAGTCCAAGTCAACTCAGACAACACACAGCTCTGGCGTACGAAGAAGTAGGGAGGAAAAACAGTCTCAGTCCCTTTTGCTCTGGCAAAGGAGATCTTGCTGTGGGCAAGGGCACTGGACGTCATGATCCTTACGAAATTTGTAGCATGAGTAGAGAATGTCTGGGCAGATCTCCTCATGCAGGACGAGGTCAACTTCTGCCAAACCGAGTAGACTCTGCATCAGAAGGTATGCCAAGAGCTGTGGGGGTTTAGGTGGGGCGTCCGCTCGTGGATATCTTTGCGACGTCCAGAACGAAGAGGCTTCCACTGTACTTGCTCCCCAGTACTCGACCCAGCTGCAGTGACGATAGACACACTTCTCTGGGACTGGACGGGGATGGACCTGTACGCCTTTCCCCGTTCAAGATCTTAGGGGAAGTCATGAGAAAGTTTGCGGTGTCGGAAGGGACGAGAATGACTTTGTTCGCCCTCGTTCTGGCCTGCGAGAGAGTGGTTCACAGAGGTCATGGCCTTTACAGTAGACTTCCCGAGGACGCTTCCAGTAAGGACAGATCTACTCAGACAGCCCCACTTCGAGAGGTACCACAGAAGCCTCTTCGCTCTGAGTCTGACTGCATTCCAGACTATCCAAAAGTTGGCCAGAGCGAGAGGCTTTTATACGTCAATGGCGAAAGCTATCGCCGTGCAAGAAGAGCATTTTCCAACGCAGTGTACAATCGAAGTGGATAGTCTTCAGGAGTTGGTGCAAGAAAGAACGGCATTTTCCTCCACCACGACCTGTGAGCCAGATTGCTGACTTCCTTTTCTGAGAAGGGATCTAAAACTTGCAGTCTCTACAATCAAGGTTATAAGAGTGTGCTTTTAGTTGTTTCTTTAGGCACCAGATGCCTGGACTTGGCGGACAACAGAGACTTCACGATCTCTTTTGAGAACTTTCGAAACATGGAAAGGTTTTCAACAACCCAAGTTTGCCGTCTTGGAAAACTTGGATGTAGTTCTGAAGTTCCTCATGTCCAGTCCATTCGAACCTATGCATGAAGTGCGAGCTTTTATGAATTCTTCTTGGTTCCATAACAATATGTCATAAAGGACATATGAGCTGTCACTTACGGGAGAAATGCAATTCTGTGTTGACCTCCCGTTACACGAAGGATGTCAATTCAACCTTTCTATTGGTTGTTCGTGTCTGCGGATACGTTGCTGGGATAGGGAGCCGACACTGATCCTTAACTAGTGAGTTAAGTTTTTAGTTTAACTCTTTTTAAAATTAAGCGCTAACCCTCGTGTTAGGATCAGGTGATCGGGATCGTGTTGTGCTCCTTAATTATGCTAATAGGCATAGGTATATGGTCATATGAGTGGATTAGCACCCATTGACAAATGCCAGTTAGGCTTTGCCGAGTAAGTGGATAAGACCCCCATCGGCAAACCCACAAGAACTCTTACCCATAGGTCACATCCTCGCTGAGGCTCTTGAGACGAAGCAGACTCCTAAGCAATAGCTAGGAAGTCAACCCTCCGTCTGAAAAGATAGGAACCAAGGTTTATAAGAGGTATTCTGATAACTTGTGGTGTTTGGTCAGGAAGCCAGGTTACCAGTGTCAAAGAATGCTTTGGCTTTTTTTTTCTTGAGGGGCACCATCAAAGAAGTGCATTCATCCTATCAGACAGTGATATGAAAGTGTTGAAGGTGAATGCGCATGAACTGAGGGCTATTTCTACGTCGGTAGCCTTCCAAAAGAACATGGCACTCAATGACATCTTGAATGCCACATTTTGGCGTAGTAATTCAGTGTTTGCCTCTCACTACCTTCGGGAGGTGAGGATTACATACGAGAACTGCTACTCTTTGGGCCCATATGTCGCAGCAGACAATATATTGGGGACAGAGAGTAGCACTCTTTCCTATCTTTTAGAAAATAATATGTTAGTTGGGACTTTTTAATTTTATTTCTTTTATTTTTTATTTTTATATGTTTATGTAGGTGTTTAGTTTTTTGTGGTCTTGGGTAGGCCGCCTTAGGCGACCTTCCCTCCATTAGCCTTGGTTTACGAAGTTTTAACCAGATAGCTAGGTCAGGTGGTAATGTTTTTGCTTCGCCCTCATAGTAGGGTTAAAAATGTTTTTGTCACAGTGTGGTCACGCCCTCATTGACAAATCATCTGGAGCGCACCAGCTACATAGGTCACGTCCTTGCTGGCACCTCCAGTGAAGCATTAACAGCATTCGGTGTCTAAACAACACCTATATGATCTGTCACATGTGGTCAGCCTCCCGTGACAGTTCATTAGAGCGCACCAGCTACACAGGTCACGTCCTTGCTGGCACCTCTATGGAATGCAGTACCGAAATTGGAGGTCTATAATATAGGATCTAGTTTTGCATTGTGGTCACGCCCCCGTTGACAGATCCTCTATAAACTCAACAGCTTCACAGGTCACTACCTAGCTGGAGTCTCTAGTAAAGCAGAAGCAGACTTGGGTGACGGTACTCACGAAGTCAGCTATGCTAAACAGTTAAGGAACCAAAATATCAACAATCATATATATGAAATTGTTTCCCAAAATCGAATCTGTCTCCCCCTTCCTCCAAAGGTGGGATTCAGCTATATATATATCTGGCAGGTAAGATTCATGAACAAAATGATATTGTTATGATACAATAAAGTTTGTTCATACTTACCTGGCAGATATATATAATCAAAGTGCCCACCCACCTCCCCTCAGGAGACAGTGGCACTATGAAAAATCTGACAGAAAATGGGAATGGTTTCCTTACGCCCGCCTCCTCCCCAGCGGCGGGAATGGGTACTACCAACCTGGGCCGCCACTGCGTGTGCCGGGAGTTTTTGAAATTCTGTCGGACTTCGGAGAATACAGCTATATATATATCTGCCAGGTAAGTATGAACAAACTTTATTGTATCATAACAATATCATTTTGAGCTTTTTCAGAAAACGTTACTCTACTTTTGAAAGCAAATGCTTGCTTTGTTTGTTGGTCAAGTAGTCTTTTGAAATAATTTACGTCTTTTCCTTGAAGACTGCAATGCGATGTTTGAAAATGTTGACTTAATTTACTAAGAAGCATCAACTCTTTTGACATTTTGCAACCACAAACCAAACACAATGGGAGAGGCTGATTTTCATCTCCAGTCCACGTGAAGCCAAAACTTAAATAACTTTTGTCTTATTTCCGATTAGGTCTAATTTTCATTTTCTTAGCTGGACACTTCACTTCACTCGAAACGGTTTCATTATTAGAATTAAGTTCCTCAGAACGGTTTCATTATTAGAATTAAGTTCATCACTCGGTACGTTTACCTGCTAAAATCTGTTCCATTTTATGGTAGTCCACCTGGTTTTCTATTATATAAAAAAGTCCACGAATTATGATTCACTGAGTGTCTTGAACAAGACCTTTGAAGAGTAGTGTAGCAGCAGTTAGGTATCTACTGACTGATTGACCAGAATCGCAGATGCCCTTGCTTTTAAACAGGACACGGAGGTCATCGTCACGAATCATAAAACCGATTTGACATGTCAGCCACCATATGGTGAAGTCATTAACCTGGATTATAAGTCACTAACCTGGATTGCTGCACTAGTTAATTTTTTATGAGATGAAATCAGAGATTAAGAGTGACAGGCAGCTACTGTAGCTGAGAATCAATGGAAAATGTAGGAACTTGAGAAATTATGTTAACAGAAGAATATACTACTCTTCTTCTCAACAATTCTACAGTTTAGTATTTAAGTATCAGAGAGAAAGAGAGAGAATCGTGAAAAAAAAATTACCAAAAGTAATAAAAGATTAAGATTGTCAGTTCAATTTCAGCCACGAATGAGACTGAAGATTTCGTAGAGACAGTCAATATGTACTTGAAAAAGAACTGGTTCTTAACACATATTTTATGGAAATTCATACATCGGCAATAGAATTATTATTATTATTTTTTTAAAATTTTCCGATACTGAGATTAAGGATGAAATAATTAAAAATATAAGTTTTCATTTAGCAATGAATTTTGCAAAGCATAAAACAAACACAAACTTGTGAGAAGGGTGTTCATGGAAGGAAAATTTGTCCAGTAGACTTAAGTAAAAGAAAGCTGACAATTGTCATTTTCGGCTAAACAACTACTAAGAAGATTAGCAGGATAGAAATTCATAAAGAAAAGAGGCCAGTAATGACTGATTTAAATCCCCAACAAAATAAAAAGGAAAGATCAAGGAATTTACCTTCCAGTTTAAAATGTCAAATATCGAAGACTTGACTCAGACATAGAATCGAACACACACTCGATGTCTGCAAAAATTTATGAAAATAATAACAGATACTTTAAACATTAGAATATAATTTTCCTATTCCTTGGGCCGGGCACACTGGTTGAGAAACGCTGCCCTAACCTAACCTAATGTAGGGCATCTGCTTTGACTTGGAAGGAGTGGTGTTTTCCCATCCTCTATTTAATAAAGATTTTTTATATTTTTGGCCATTTCCAAGATATCCCTGGTCTGCAGAAAACTCTTAACAAGTTTGGAGTTATCCTTTGACCCTGAGCAATTAACAATAAATTCTTTGCTTTTACAGAACTAAAAAAAAACCACGTTTTCATCTTCCTGTAAGTTAGCGCAGGTGATAGAAAATTGTTAAATTTTGATTTTGGAGGGGTAGTGCTCAAAATGTTTTCCCCAAATTAAGATGGAAAACATCAAATTTAGGTCTAGATTCTCTTTTGTTCTTCGTTTAGTCTTAATTTCCTATTGAACTTAAACTGTCCAGGCTTAGGCTTGAACTGTATCTTAGTTACGTTTAGGTACATTATGACTGTACTCTTAATACAGTAATCATTAGCTTAGTCTGCAGCCTTATTTTTTTATTAAAAAAAACATTAATACAGTCTAAGTTAAATCATTGTTCAGGAAATTATTTGCATATAATCTACGTTGTACAGCATGCTCATTGTGCAAAGAGAACAGCTTCACAAATGCAGTTTAGATCAGTCAGTCCAGATGCAGATGAGTGTGTACAGTCGCCTCTCATTTAACGCGTTTCAGTTTAATGTAAGCTAGAAAATATTTTAAAATCTTTGAAAAACGTGAAAATATCGATGTGGCCCAAATTGACAATGGAGCGTTGTTTTCAAATCACCCATGCATCAGTGAAGCAGACGACTGCCGTCGACTTAAACAAAGACATAGCAAAGTGCACTGCATGTATTTATTAATAGAGCAAAAGATTTTGTGTACTGTATTTATTAATAATTTATTAAAAAAGCAAAAGACATTGTTTATTTGTTAATAAAGCGAAAGATTTTGTTCTGTTTTTTTTTTTTTTTTCTTTCTTACCTACTTAGTGCAGCTATTCTTCTACTTACGATATGGAGTTAGGTTCTAAAAAACCCATTGTGTGTTTGAAAATTCTTATCTCGAATATACCTAGCCTATCCTACACTAGGGTAATCTGCACCATCTTTACATATAGTATAGTCTAGCCTACACTGCACAGTATACTTTATAAATATACAGTATAGTAATTATTAATTTCTGCTAATTCTCTAGGTTTAATGCATATTGGCCTATGATAATTCAGTAAAAAAAAAAAAATGGACATGAAACGAGAATCAGCTTCGTTCCGACATCAGCATAATTGAGCAATTTCAGGCTTCTGATGATTATGTATACATAATTAAAAACTTAACGACTAGGCATCTTTTCCACGAATCTTTTAAAAATGTATACATTACTTCACTGTTATCCAACAATATTGTATGTATTCTCATATTATTGTATTAGTATAAAATAATAACAGCAGTCAATCTTTTGGTTTGGAAATCAGCTGATGGGGAATAAGAATTTATTTTGCCGTATATAACTCAATTCTGTGGGAATTTTTTTTGCTTCTAGTTAGCATAAACAAATATCTAGATACTTTACTTATATGAGACAAGGTCATTTGTCATTATATGACAAATTTTTAAGTTGAAATATGACTTGAATAAGTCTCGTTGTGAACTAAATTACTTTTTTCATTAACAGTTTGCGTTGGGAGCATGTTTTTTGCGTACAAAAAGAAAAAAAGGAAAAAAAAGATGTGATTCTGTTCGCTATTTTCTCATGAATTCATCTTAATACATGCTTTACATTATTTACTTTTATTGGCGTGAAAATAACATTAAAATTTATATCACGCCCAGTAGTTTTGATTAAAAGGATTTTCTCTCAATTTTATGTACGGTTGTGTTTGATGGCATAACTTACAGTTTTATCATTTTTGCCGATGCATAATAATAGTCATTACTTGAACTGCTTTCTCAGCTTCAGCTACAACTTGGTTTAAATTTAGCATCATATTTCCTTGCTGATCTTTGATCTATAGGAAATAACGTTAATATACATAAAAATATGTCGGTCCTATTCTACAAAACATCTTTTATAACATAACTACGGTAATTGTTTATTATTGTACGATGGTTGAAATACAGGACAAACAGATGTTGCTGTTATCCAATTCGGTTGTACTTGGCAAAATGTGCAAAGTTCCACGTGTCCGGGAACGTAACCCCCTTATTATTATTGTTATTTCTTATTGGAAAAATATGTTTAAATAACACATTTTTAATTAACGCAAGCTCTCCAGGAACGTAACCCTCACGTTAATTGAGAGGTGAAGGTATCCAGCGTTGTTTGTTCAAATAGATGCATAGTTATTCCAGGAGTGTGAATATGGATTCAAAGTTGTTCATAAATGCTGTGTAAACAAATCCAATTCTGATTACATATTCTGATTACATATCATTAATATTTGAAAATATTAATATAGTACATGAACCATAAAAGTTCTCTCATCTCATTAAAAGAGAGAGAGAATTATTGTTTTTATTATTATTTAATGTAATTTAATTTCACAATAGCTTTAAAACCTGTAAATTATATACAAAATTAAACAAACACTTTTGCATTGTTTCTCAGGATTTGCAAATGTTTGCCTCTCTCTGAAAAACTTGGTATGATTATTAGTTACGTTCCAATGAAAAGTTTGTACTATTATGAATTCTTGCAAGTCAAATTGCATAATATGAAAGTATTATATATACTTACCAAGTAATTACATACTGGGAGCCCTTCCACCTCCCCTCTTGTGGACATAAGGGCACAAACAAAAAAAGCACTACTGCGAATTTTTTAAATTTTGGGCTGCTTAACCCTCTTACACCGAAGCGGTAAAAAAAAAATTGTCTCCCGTGTGCCGGAGGTGTTTCAGAGTGAGCGCGGAAGCGGAAAAAATATTTTGTTTTTTTCAAAAATCACAGCGCGCTTAGTTTTTCAAGATTAAGAGTTCATTTTTGGCTCCTTTTTTTTGTCATTGGCTGAAGTTTAGTATGCAACCACCAGAAATGAAAAAATTATCATTATCATATATAAATAATGCGATATATGATAGCGCAAAAACGAAATTTCATATATAATTTTATTCAAATCGTGCTGTGCGCAAAACGGTTTAACCTCTTCATTACCGAAAGTTTGTTTGGAGGTAGGTGGGTACCACCATTCAAGTCTACTACACCGCACAGGTGCATAAAGGTGGTATGCGTAGTACCACCAAAACTCCTCTTTTCAGATAGGGACTTCCAATCATTCTGTAATTTCGGTTGAAGAGTTTGGAGCAAAATAAACAGTATGACACGATGCCAGACGTATGATGAACCCAAAAAAATATTATTATTGCTTATAGTAGTGTGTAGGTGACAGATGAACTGCGTCTCAACAAAAAATCACAAAACCAGGACAAGCGTAAACATGTAATAACTTCTACCCAAGTAAAAAACCAGTTGTATCATCATTTACTGTATTTATTTATTTATTCACATTACATTTTACAAATAAAAGATATGAACACCAGATAAATGAAGGTAGAAATAAAGCCTTATAGTAACTTATATATATAAAAAAACCAA
Source organism: Macrobrachium nipponense (assembly GCF_015104395.2). Classification (NCBI taxonomy): domain Eukaryota; kingdom Metazoa; phylum Arthropoda; class Malacostraca; order Decapoda; family Palaemonidae; genus Macrobrachium; species Macrobrachium nipponense. The sequence goes on from NC_087206.1 coordinate 29,856,162, forward strand.
ACCAGAGAAAAAGCGATTTTTTCTGAGGACAAGAAACTTGAAAAATTAGTTTAGATACCCCTGATGCCCCTAAAGTTGTTTTCTGGGGGGGGGGGGGGGGGGGGGGGGGGGGGGGGGGGGGGGGGAAACTGATGAAACTAATCTTAGAAAACGTAGAAAATGACATTGACCAATTTTTGAAAGATATCTATAAAATTTGCGATTTCCATATTTATTGGCGGGGCTTTCGCTTTAGTTTTTTGTTTTTTTGCTTTTTCCTTTTTTTTGTTATTACGTGCTTATTTACGGTTCGATTTTGAATAATACTTTATGTGCATGTTCCAGGTGCGATATACCAACATTCTGTAAGACCGAATTTCTATTCAAGACCGTAGTTTTCTCACCGACCACCAGTGTCCCTTGTACAAGGGACACTGAGTTTCACATTTTTTTTCATAAAATTCATTTATTTTCCTGTAGGATGATAAAACTAACAGAGAATATGGCGTTTATTATTAAGTGGCTAATAATACCTGATAATTTTCATTACCTGTCTTGATTAGTGTATTTTTGGCAAATATTTTTACGATCGGCACCCCTCCAAACTTGAGTCACTACCGAGAGATTCAGTTCGGCAGCAAACGCAATGTTACATTCTGCTCACCCCACCCGGTAAAGAAGGGGTTAAAGGTAACAAGTTATTTTTTTTGTTCGTTGTAATGTACACTAAATTGCAATCATTTTGTATATAACACACTGTAAAATGATTAAAGCAACACAGAGAAAATTTATCACAAATAAAAATGCATGAATTCGTAACGCGCGACGTAACAAATATCTTTTTTTCAAAAATTCACCATAAATCTAAATATTGTCCTAGAGACTTCCAATTTCTTTCAAAATGAAGACAAATATTGAATATTTTACTATACTGTAAGAGTATTAGCTTACAATTGCAGTTTTCGACCATATCTGACGAGTTAAATTTGACCGAATGTCGAATTTTTTATATATATATTTTTTATATGCAATTATTTCGGAAATAAGAAAAGCTACAACCTTCAAAATATGTTTCGTTTTATTCTACATGACATTGCGCACATTTTTATAAATAAAACTCTATGAAATGCCTAATATGAAACGGAGCAAATATTCCGAGAATGGGACGTACGCATTTCGGAGATTTGTGGCGGAGAATCCGTGCGCGGAGGGAAGGAAAGATTTTTTTTTAAATTCACCATAAATCTAAATATTTTGCTAGAGACTTCAAATTTGTTTCAAGATGAAGATAAATGACTGAATATTACTAGACTGTAAGAGTTTTAGCTTACAATTGCGTTTTTTCGACCATTTCGGTAGAGTCAAAGTTGACGAACGTGGTTTTTTTTCTATTTATCGTGATTTATATGCAAATATTTCAAAAATGAGAAAACTACAACCTTCATTATTTTTTGTTGTATTCTACATGAAATTGCGCACATTTTCCATATATAAAACTTTATGTAACACTAATTTAAAATGGTGCAAACATTACCACAATCGCACGTATGATTTTTTTCAGAAGAGTTACCGCGCGGACGTAAAGAAAATTTTTATTTTTTTCATAAATTCACCATAAATCGAAATATTGTGCTAGAGACTTCCAATTTGTTACAAAATGAAGGTAAAATGATTGAATATTACTAAATATAAGCATTTTAGCTTACAATTGCGTTTTTCGACCATTTCGGTAGAGTCAAAGTTGACCGAAAGGTTGAAATTTTGGCAGTTATCGTTATTTATATGAAAATATTTCAAAACTGATAAAAGCTACAACCATGGGTTAGTTTTTTATTATTTGTGCATGAAATTGCGCAAATTTTCATACATAAAACTTTATATAATGGCTAATCTTAAATGGTGCAAATAAATTAACCACATCGCATGTATGATTTTTTTCGGAAGAGTTACCGCGCGGACGTAAGGAAAAAGTTTTTTCATAAATTCACCATAAATCGAAATGTGCTAGAGACTTCCAATTAGTTGTAAAATTAAGGTAAATGATTGAATATTACTAAAATATAAGAGTTTTAGCTTACAATTGCGTTTTTCGACCATTTCGGTAGAGTCAAAGTTGACTGAAGGTTGAAATTTTGGCAATTATCGTTATTTAATATGAAAATATCTCAAAACTGATAAAACAAAAACTACAATCATGAGTTTTATTTTGTTGTTTTTAATTCTACATCAAAAATGCGCACATTTTTCATATATAATACTTCATGTAACGGCTAATATACAATGGTACAAAAATTATGTCAAAGTGACGAAATAATTTCCGAGATGTGTCACAGATACTTTTTAGTGCGGCAAGAAAGAAATTCGCGCTTGCGAGCCTGCGTAACGATTGTAAACAAAACAACACCTTGATCCGTGAACTCCCAGCATCCCCCAAGGCGTGTGATTCAAAAGTTTTAGGCTGGTAGGCCTATAAGTATTTTTCCTTGAATTTAAAAAAAAAAATTTGTAAGTCGATGTAAAATACGTCCAGTCGGCACACGGGAGACAAAAAATGTCGATGTAAAATACGTCCAGTCGGCGTAAGAGGGTTAAAGTAGAAATGAAACCAATAGCTGTGTAATTACTTGGAAAGTATATATAAAACCTATTTTATTATAATAATTTATTATAGAAATGTCATATGTATTTTTTTATTATTGGAAAAGCAGTGTTTTACAAGCCCAAGGGGCTCACATAATTAAAAGGATTTCAGTAGAGAAAGAAAATCAATTAGTAAAAATTAATGATGAAAAAGAAAAAGCAGGAAAAAAATTAAAGTAAATAAATAAGACAAATAATAGATAACCTAGGAATTAAGACGTATGTCAGCCAGTTTAACAGAAAAGCATTTGTGCTATGTTTGAACTTCAGAAGTTCACTGAGATGGCTACAGTTCTGTAAGGTCGATAATGATTTAGAAAGTAGTTAGCAAGAATTACATTCAAGGGAGGAACTTTCGAAATCATTATCTTCTTCCTCCAGACTTCCCTCTCTAATTCATTTATGTATATATGATATCTTGAGAGACTTACATTTTGTGGGTTAATGGGATTATTTTGTCTCATGAATGGTGTCTGTACTCATTTTCCAAGTTATATGCATATTAAAGACCTTATTTTGCCATCAAAGGAGCTTTTCCTTTCCTCAACTCCCTGAAATGCTTTGAGTTTTGAGTTGCTTACATAACTTAGTTCCTAAGTGCTCCTTATGGATTGTGTAGGTTATTCTGTAAATTGAAGCTCTTAATATCTATAACCTCCTGCCTAAGTTACACTTCAAATTGTATGGATGATGGGATAATAGAGAAACGAGTCAAAGCTTTTAGGAAACAAATTTATTTTTTCATAGAAACCCATCATCCATATACAGTATATGTTCTTACCCAACATCTAGTCTTTAGAATCCAGGTAGAATATTTACATAGCTCCTTTGTATGTGAGAAAAGGCTGCATTGTCTGGTAAACTGAAGAGCATAAATGTGGTCTGTATGTAAATGATTGACTTGTTAAATTAAATTCAAATTGATTTGTTGAACTAGATCCATATTGATTTGTATAGAAATTTTGAATTTTTATTTTTTTATTATAATAGAAAGAGTAATTAATTGTAATTGTATTTTCTTTTCTTTTTTAAATGGAATGTTCACTGGTGGGTCATAAGTTTTGAAATTCTTTTAGTATGATTTTTATTAAGTTTTGGGTTATGAAAATTCCATTTAAGACTTATCAAACAGAATATTATCTTGCAAAATATATATCATTAGTTATATGACATTCCAGATTGTGATACTTATTTTACTGAAGTTGTATTTTGTGTATCTTAAGGTGTGTGGCATTGATGTATATCATGACCCATCAAGAAGAGGTGCCTCTGTAGTTGGTTTTGTTGCATCCATGAATAATACCCTTACTCGATGGTTCTCCAACACCAGCTTTCAGCATCCTGGAGATGAAATTGTTCATGGTTTGAAGATTTCCCTTCTTGAAGCACTGCGCAGATATCATGGGGTTAGTGTGTTCATGTTTTTCAGTGTTATGTCATTTTAGTGTATTTTTCAGTTTTATTATGTCATTATAGTGTTAAAGAAAATTGTACATAGTACATTTTGCAGGATATAATTACTGTATACTTGTAAACATTTTCACACAAAATTTGAAGAGTAAGTAGAGCTACTGGAGGAAGTAGATCTACTGGAGGGAGATGAAACATGGACCAAGACTAGGCTGTGTTGTCCCCAGGTTGTAATCCTTCCATGGGGACTTTATAATGAAATGAAAACAGATGTTGATGGTGGAAATGTAAACAACATAAGGTATGGTGATGCTTTTTTTTATTACTGGTTACACAGTAAAACTTGAAAGGCTTATCAAGAAGTTGAATTGTGTAGTGTCCATCTTTCCATTATGTGTCACCCCTTAAATACTTATCCTTATGCTTATTACCTAGAAATTTTTTATTTTTATTGGGAAAACCTAGCAATGAAATAAGTAAATTCCACATAAGAGTGTATTTCAGTTTGATGATCATTTTGATGAATATTTCCGTGCATAAGACAATCTTTAGATAAGACGGTAAAAAATCATGGCAAATTTTCATTAATTTATCTCATATCTGTAGTATAAGATGACTTCTAAATTACAAAACCAATTTTTTTTTTTTTTTTTGGAGAAAAGTGATTTGCTATATTTTATAATAATGATGACTTGAATAATGGTTGGTTTGGTTGTTGTATCCAATAAGTACACTATTAATACTATTATCATATTGTTACTGTATTACAGAATATAAACATTGTCATGTACACCATTTGTATTTGATATTGTTTACATTCTCAAAATCTCGGCTGATTGAGTATTATCGATATCTTCATTGCCATTAGTTGGTAGAAGAGATATAATTCAGAAATATACTTTTTCTCGTAAATTAACGAAGTTTGGTAGAAAACATGCACATATTACTTAGCTTTAGGTGTGATTTCTCCAGTTCCGAACATCATTTTCACCCACCGTTATTTGTCTTATTCAGCCTCAGCTGTAACATGCAGCCTTAATTTACTAGTATTCTTCTTGACATCTCCTTTGCATTGAGGGATGAACAAAAATTTATTTTATTTCTACCTATGGAGGCCACCATTGAGAATTGGCAGGGTCTAACAACTTGACAATTTTAGTGGAGCTCTTAACCCCTAGTACGTATACCGTTTATTTCTGCGTATAAGACAACCTTTAGTTAAGACGAGGCAAAAAATCATGGCAAATTTTCATAACTTTATCTCGTCTGTAGTATAGGACAATTTCTAAATTTTGTACAAAACCGAAATTTTTTTTTTGGAAAAAGTTATTTGCAAAATGTAATTAGTACAACTATATTAATAATAATGATGACATAAATAAAGGTTGTTTTGCTTGCGGTATCCAGTAACCGTACAGTGGACCTCCGTATTTGCGTTCTACGGATTCGCAGACACGTTCGCGGATTTCTCGGGAACGTTTCCCCGCAATATTCATGGAAAATTCACACATTCGCATTATTTTTCTATGAAAAATATCCACAAATTCCTGGGTTTTTTATCAATTTCATCATAAAATGCACTTTTTGTGATAAAACTATTAAAAAAACCAAGTACAGTAGTACCTCAAGATACGAAATTAATCCGTTCCGAGGCGGCCTTCGTAACCTGATTTTTTCATATCTTAACCCTTAAACGCCGATTGGACGTATTAAACGTCAACGAAAATTGTCTGTGGGGTGCTGGATTAACGTATGAAACGTCGACGCAAAAAAGTTTTTTATAAAATTCGCGGAAAAATAGTTATGGGCCTACTTGGCAAAAACTTTTGTATCACGCACCTTGAGGGATGCTGGGAGTTCACGGATCAAGCTGCTGTTTTGTTTACAATCGTTACCCAGGTGCGCAAGCGCGAATTTCTTTCTTCTTGCACTATAAAGCATCACCATAAAGCATCAGCGACACATCTCAGAAATTATTTCGTCACTTTGACATCATTTTTGCACCATTTTATATTAGCCGTTACATAGAGTTTTATATATAAAAATGTGCACAATTTTATGTAGAATACAACAAAAAACAACCCATGGTTGTAGCTTTTATCAGTTTTGAAATATTTTCATATAAATAACTATAAGTGCCAAAATTTCAACCTTCGGTCAACTTTGACTCTACTGAAATGGTCAAAAAACGCAATTGTAACCTAAAATTCTTATATTCTAGTAATATTCAATCATTTACCTTCATTTTACAACAACTTGGAAGTCTCTAGCACAATATTTCTATTTATGGTGAATTTAAAAAAAAAAAACTTTCCTTACATCCGCGCGGTAACTCTTCCGAAAAAATCAGACATTTTTTTGTCCGATTGTCGTAATGTTTGCAGTTTTATATTAGCCGTTACATAAAGTTTTTATATGGAAATGTGCACAATTTCATGTAGAATATAACTAAAAACAACCCATGGTTGTAGATTTTATCACTTTTGAAATATTTTCATATAAGCCACAATAAGTGCCAAAATATAAACCTTCGGTCAACTTTGACTCGACCGAAATGGTCAAAAAACGCAATTTTAAGCTAAAACTCTCACATTCTAGTAATATTCAATCATTTACCTTTCTTTTGCAACTAATTGGAAGTCTCTAGCACATTATTTCAACTTATGGTGAATTTTTGAAAAAAAAACTTTCCTTACATCCGCGCAGTAACTCTTCCGAAAAAATCAGAAATTTTGTCGTCGGAAAGTCGTAATGTTTGCACCGTTTTACATTACCTGTTGCATAAAGTTTTATATATGAAAATGTGCACAATTTCATGTAGAATACAACTTAAAACAACCCATGATTGTAGCTTTTATCAGTTTTGAAATATTTTCATATAAATAACGATGTGCCAAAATTTCAACCTTTGGTCAACTTTGACTCGACCGAAATGGTCGAAAACCGCAATTGTAAGCTAAAACTCTTACATTCTAGTAATATTCAATCATTTCCCTACATTTTACAAGAAGTTGGAAGTCTCTAGCATGATATTTCGATTTATGGTGAATTTTTGGAAAAAAAAAAAAAAAACTTCCTACGTCCGCGCAGTAACTGCCGAAAAAATAAAAAAATTTCCGATTGTCGTAATGTTTGCACCGATTTATATTAGCTGTTATTTATAGTTTTATGTATGAAAATGTGCCAAATTTAATATAGAATACAATAGAAACAACCCATGGTTGTAGCTTTTATCAGTTTTGAAATATTTTCATATAAATAACAATAAGTGCCAAAATTTCAACCTTTGGTCAACTTTGACTCGACCGAAATGGTCAAAAAACACAATTGTAAGCTAAAGCTATTACATTCTAGTAATATTCAATCATTTACCTTCATTTTGCAACAAATTGGAAGTCTCTAGCACAATATTTCGATTTATGGTGAATTATGAAATTAACTTTTTCCTTACGTCCGCGCGGTAACTTCCGAAAAAATCAGAAATTTAGTCATCCGAAAGTCGTAATGTTTGCACCATTTTATATTAGCCGTTACATAAAGTTTTATATATGAAAATGTGCGCAATTTCATGTAGAATACAAATAAAAACAACCCATTGTTGTAGCTTTTATCAGTTTTGAAATATTTTCATATAACGATAAATGGAAAAAATACAACCGGTCAAATTTAACTCGACCGAAATGGTCGAAAACTGCAATTGTAAGCTACAACACTTACAGCCTAGTAATATTCAATCAATTACCTTCATTTTGCAACAAACGGGAAGCCTCTAGGACAATATTTTGATTTATGCATCGTATCGTGATAATATTTTCTCTATGTTGCTTTGATCATTTTACAATTTGTAATATACCAAAATCATCGCGATTTAGTGTACAATACAACGAAAAAATAATTAACTCATTAGCTTTAACCGTTTTGCTCACAGCGCGATTTGTATACAACTATATATGAATTTTTTTTCCCGTTGTCATATTTTCCAATGTTTATATATTTTTTTTCATTTTTGATGGTTGCATACTAAACTTCTGGCAATGACAAATAACGGAGCCCAAAATGAACTCTTAATCTTGAAAATTAAGTGTGCTGTGATTTTTTGGAAAAAACTTTTTTTCCGCTTCAGCGCTCACTCGCGAACGCCGCCGGCATATGGGAGACACTTTCGGAAATACCGGCTCAGCGATTAAGGGTTAAACCACATTTTACATGTAAATTGTCTAATTCGTTCCAAGCCCTACAAAGACACCCCAGTAAATTTTATGTTAAAGCTAAATTGACCAATAAACAATGAAATACAACAATTTGTACCATTCAATACCTAACTTGAACTACATATATATACTACTAATATGTACTATATACCTGTAAATAAAGTGTAAATTTTATGTTAAAGCTAAATTGACCAATAAACAATGAAATACAACAATTTGTACCATTCAATACCTAACTTGAACTACATATATATACTACTAATATGTACTATATACCTGTAAATAAAGTGTATTAGTGTACATGGTACAAGAAATACTGTACGCACATACGTACGTATGTAGTAAAATGTGGAACCTTACCTTTCGAGTGAGGCGATCTCTGAAAGTGGCGACAGGAGGAAGACAAATGGCAGAAAACTTGAACACTTAACTTTACGAAACATTAAAAAATGACAGGAAACATTAACACTAAACTTTACGAAACACATTAACAAATGGCATTTTTTATTTTATTTTTTTTATTTTTACATTTTACGTTATATATATACTTAACTTTTTTTTTAACAAAATTTCAATTTCTTCACCACTTTCAACTTTCTGTTTTTTTGAAGTATCACTTGGCTCTTCCTGTATGCTTACTCCTACTAAAGGCCTCTTTATAAAATAACTATCCAAGGAAGATTGCTTCTGCCTGCTTTTGACAATGTTCCTGAAACGACTCAGGCAAACGTCATCGAACTGCGCAAGCATACGACCTGTGTAAGCCTTTTCAGGGTGTCTCTTTTCTACAAATGATTGCACCTTATGAGAAGCAGCTAGAGCATCCTTAATTTCTGCCGTTGTCATAGGGTCGTCCTCCTCCTCCTCACCGCTGCTAGAGAACTCTTCTTGAACAACGTTACGTTGCATGGCCTCCAACTTCTTCAGGTCATTCGTCGTAAGCTCCTCTTGGTGCTCTTCGAGAAGGTCATTGATGTTGTCCTCGTCGACGACCAGCCCCATGGACTTGCCGAGTGCAGCGATCTCGTCAAGATCTGGTTGCGAAACAGTTCTAGGATCGTCAACTGTTTCCGAATCTTCATCAGCTTCGCCCACGTCGAATCCCTCAAAGTCTTGGGTGGATACGGCATCAGGCCAGAGTTTCCTCCACGAAGAATTCAAGGTTTGCCTCGAAACCTCCTGCTAAGCTTGATCGATGAGTCGGATGCATATTACGATATCAAAATGCTCCTTCCAAAATTCACGCAAGGTGAGGTTTGTGGTATCGGTGATGTCAAAACATCTCTTGGAAAGATGTTTCGTATACAGTAGGGCCTCGATAATCGCGGGGGATAGGGCCCAGAACCCCTGGGATAAGTAAATACCCGTGTTATCCTGGTACCCCCCTCAAAAGTTGCTCAAAACTGCCTACTTTAATAATTAAGTTAACCCACCCAAGACCACTATTCCAATGTTTATAACTGCCTACTTTAGTTCAAACACCAAATATGTCTTCAACTATCACCTTAAACTAAATTCAAGATACAAGCGGTCCCCGGGTTACGACGGGGGTTCCGCTCTTGAGACGCGTCGTAAGCCGAAAATCGTCGTAAGCCGGAACATTGTCAAAAATCCTAAGAAAACCTTACTTTTAATGCTTTGGGTGTATTGAAAACTATGCAAACTGCATTCTTATGGCATTTTTCACCAAAAAAAACTTCAAATATTGATTATTTTGCATTTTTGGTGTCATATTTCATCTGCCAGATGAGCGTTGTAGGCGTCGTAACCCTGGAAATAACGTCTATTGACAAGCATCGTAACCTCAGAACGTCGTAGGCCGACACCGTCGTAACCCGGGGACTGTCTGTAGTTTCAAAGTTATTTTACATTAGCCTTAAAAATATATGTAGTCTACGTGCTACTTTACATATGTAGGCTACTAGCATATGGATTACAGCTGGAAGCCTACACATGCATGCTCATGTGGGCCTCTTTTCTTCACAACACATGTTAATATATTACACATAATAACCTTCATCTGACGTTTAGGCTTCTTTCCCATATGAGTAAAAGAATCGGGGCTTTTGGATGCCACATAATTAACTTGTTTATATGGGTACACTTTAAAGAACGCGGTGAACACGACTTCAATAACAACATAAAATGTGGGCAGGCCAGTGTTGCTAAATGGGAATGGCAATTTCTTGCTAGATTTTGCTCCATAAAGTGCTAAAAAATTCACATCATACACAACAATGCCACCCAGCCAATTTCAACGATTGCTCTCTTTTTCGATTCAAACATGTTTCTAACATACACAGTGTACTTGTACGTTACGTTACATGATTCCTAATAATTTTGAAACCTATTCAGTTCAATTCCTGAAAATGGGTTTGCAAGATTTTGTTCTTCTTACATGATATATCAAACATAGTAGAATAAAAGAAATATTAAACTTAACATTACAAAGTTTTGATGTCAAAATATGTATGCTAGATGTATTTGAAAACAAATGCAAGTTTTCCTGCCAGATGCTGGATTGAAAATTTTCTTGCTAATTACCTCAAGAAAATGAAAGCTAGCATTAAAAATGCGAAATTGGTAACACTGGACTTGACAGATCCATGTTAGTAGTACAAATTATAGTTATTGTATCATTAAAAATATCAGAATAAACGAAGTCGCAAAGCCTATTCTATTCATTTTTTTCTAAACACGTAGCCTAAAAGGAAAACTTTATTTTGTTTCATCGTGCCTCAAACCCCTGACAATGCAGAGTACATATGATCATTCTAAACTATTATTTACTACCAGAATAACAATGATATTGTGTAATGAAAATGAATGTTACGTATATTCCCAAACATTATTACTACCATTTATAGTACTATTACAATATGGAAAGATAATCTTGCTGTGAACGCTACCATAATTCAATTTTGATATACGTACGTACATTTTGTCAGCTGGCTGGCTTAGCTTAGATAAAAGTTGCTTTCACTGATGTGAAATTATTCCACGAATAGCCTTTTTATTATGAAGATATGACGATAATATAGAAGGTAAAAAATGGTTTTATGTATTTCGTTTATGCTTCGTCGCAGAGAGAGAGAGAGAGAGAGTATTTCGTTTACGCTTCGTCGCTGAGAGAGAGAGATTCTTCAGATCTCCATTGCATGAAGAATGAGTAAAAATGTATTTTATTTTAACCTTTGGAAGCCACCATTGAATATCGGCAGTGACAACTTAAACACAACTCGATAAACGCTCAATAGTTATGGCAGATGATATCAGCTATCAGCTGTTTATATATGTAGAGAGAGAGAGAGAGAGACTGTTGCCTGATTTGGCTGGAACATTGACAGATATCCATCAGCAAAAGTTTAATAATAGTGGTGTATTGAGAATAATGATAATATTAATAAAACATGTTTTACTGTGTCTAATCATATTGCATGTATTATTACCATATTATAGTATTATGATATGAACATAGCGATCTACCATTTGCATTCTGGTTTTGTTTACATACTTAAAATAATCAACTGATGTCATTTTACCAATATCATCACTGTTTTTAGTTGCCAAATGGAACTTAATTCAGAGATATGCCTATAATATATAAGGTGAGAATGGTTTTATTACCTTTATTGTCAGTTAATATCATAATGTGAATCTGTTCATGTATGTTGGTGGTTATCGCACTGCAACTAGGTTTAGCCTACCCATGAACGTCATACATATAGTACCTTGAATAGGCTATTTATTATGAAGAGATCCCAATAATATATAAGTTGAGAATGGTTTTATTACCTTTATTGTCAGTTAATATCATAATGTGAGTTGTTTCATGTTTGTTGGCGATTATTGGACCGCGGCCGAGGTTTAGCCTACCGATAAACATTGCATACGCAACACTTTTGTCCCGCGATGCTGTGATTGATACCAGCGATATAGCATGAGAAGCGGTCCAAGAAAAAACCTGTGAATGACTGATTCCGTGATTACTGATCCGCGATTAAGCGATGCCCCACTGTACAGCTTCTTGAAGTTCGATATCACTTGCTGGTCCATGAGCTGGAGGAGAGGGGTGGTGTTAGGCAGAAGATAAAGAACCTTGATAAAAGAATACTCCACTAGGATATCTTACTCGAGGCCAGGAGGGTGAGCAGGGGCATTGTCCAACACCAGCAGACATTTCATAGGGAAGCGCTTTTCTTCCAAGAATTTCTTCACTGTCGGGCCGAAACACAGATTTACCCACTCTGTGAACAAAAGTCTCATTATACCCACTCAGTGAACAAAAGTCTCGTTACCCAGGCTTTCGCATTACCCCTCCACATCACTGGAAGCTTCTCCTTCAGCACTTCGTGGGCCTTGAAGGCTCAAGAAGTCTCCGAATGATAGACAAGTAGGGGCTTCACCTTGCAATCCCCACTGGCGTTTGAACAAAGTGTGAGCGTAAGCCTGTCTTTTCATAGGCTTATGCCTGGGTAGCTTCTTCTCTTCTTGCGTGATGTATGTCCAATGAGGCATTTTTACCAAAAAAGGCCAGTCTCATCACAGTTGAAGACTTGCTGAGAACTGTATTCTTCATTGATCGTCATCTCGTCGAACATCTTATTAAAGGCTTCGGCCACTTTCGTGTCCGAGCTGTCCGCCTCCCCATGCCGCACCACCGAATGGATGCCAGACCATTTCCGGAATTTTTCAAACCACCTACGAGAAACCTTGAAGTCTGGGGTTGGCGTCGATGTCCCTTCTCCGTCGTCTTCAGCCTGGGCAATCAAATCGCCGAAAATAGCGCTGGCCTTGTGGCAGATTGCCGTCTCGGTTATCGTATCGCCAGCGATTTCTTTGTCTTTTATCCAGCCAAGAAGCAGCCTCTCCATCTCATTGTGTACGTGGCTCCTCTTGTTGGACAAAATAGTCATGCCCTTGGAAGGTGTAGCTGCTTTGATGGCTTCCTTCTGCTTAAGGATGGTGCCTATCGTCAACAGGTTTTGCCCGTATTCCTTAGCGATCACACTCAACCGCATGCCAGCCTCATACTTCTTGATAATTTCCATTTTTGTCTTCTTAGAAAACATCCTCTTCTTTCCGTGAACTTCATCAACTTTCTTGGGACCCATGACTATACGTAATTAAGTTATGTAATACTAATTAAGTTCTCACACAACACGACAAAGTACAAAGTGAAATCACTAACACGAATTTACGTTAACAAACGAAATCGTATATGTGAACGAACGAATTCCGCGTGCGTATGATAACGCGGTGCGACGAAGTGGCTGAAGAACGCCTCTACGTGGAGCACAATGTGAGAGATGCTGACCAATAGGAGAGCAGGATCTTACAGCTGTGACTAGCATCAGGAACCAATGGGAGAGCGGGAGGATGTTAGGGAGTCTACTCTGTTGGTGGCGCACGAGTTTTAAAGTTGTTCTCGGCAGTCCAGGCGAATCTCGGGACTTTACAGCAACAACCTTTCGTAACCTGAATTATTTTTGTATGCAGAGGCAAAAAACTTCGTTTTTGCTTTTGTGACTTGAATTTTTCGTAAGTTGGGACTTTCGTTTGTCTTGGTTCCACTGTATAAAAATTTTTAGTGGGTTTTTCTTGAGTTTTAACTAACAAAATAGGCTATTTTTAGCCTTTTTAAAGGGGGTTCCAAACATTCGTGGGTTCTAACTATTCACGGGGGTGTCTGGTACACATCCCCCATGAGTACGGGGGGACCACTGTATTACTATTATCATATCGTTACTGTATTACAGAATGTAAACCTTGTCATGTAGTACATCATTTGCATTTCATATTGTTTACATTCTCAAAATCTCGACTGATTTGAGTATTATCGATATCTTCATTGCCATTATTTTTTTAGAAGAGATATAAATTAACAAAGTTTGGTTGAAAACGTGCACATATTACTTTACTTCGTTGTATAAGCATTAAGTAGGTGTGAATGCTCCAGTTCCGAACATCACTGCCACCTGGCTGTTATTCGCTTTATTCACCATCGGCTATAACCTGCAACTTTAATTTACTAGTATTCTTTCTTGAGATCTCCATTGCATGAGAGATGAACAAAAATGTATTTTATTTTTACTTATGGAATCCACCATTAAGAATCGGCAGGGTTTAACAACTTTAACGGAGCTCTTAACAAACGCTCGATAGTTAAGGTAAATGATGTCAGCATCAGCTGTTTCTCAATTGAGAGAGAGAGAGAGAGGTTTTGTGTATTTATTATATTGTATTTTTTATGTTTATTATTATTATCTTGTCAAGATAGTAATGGGGAATGTTTGTGTCTGTTTCTGGAGGGTGTGAATGATGAATGGGTGGTTGACGAGTGAACTACTTGTTTGGCGGGCGTTTTGGCTCAATAAGAAGCAGTCAGTCAGTGAAGGCATTCAGAGAGAGAAGCAGTCGGTCAGTGAAGGCATTCGGAGAGAGAAGCAGTCAGTCAGTGAAGGCATTCGGAGTGAGAAGCAGTCAGTCAGTGAATACATTCAGAGTGAGAAGCAATTAGTCATGAGGGTATTCTGAGTAGTAGTTAGAGGTTAGTCTGTACAATTTTTTTTTTTTTTTTTTTTTTTTTTTTTTTTTTTTTTTTTTTTGAAGAGAGAGAGAGAAAGTGAGCAGTCATTGTAGCTTAAGTCTTTGGCAGTGCGGGGTGTCGGTGAGGAATCAAAATTGTCGGGCTTTTGTCCGTCTGTGTTTGTCGTGTTCGATGAGCAGTTTGTTGGTGACAGTGTTGGTGTTGCGTTTTGGGTTGCTCCTGGAGTTTTATTTTTCGACGGCCATACCCCTTTAAAAGCACAGCTTATTGCTCTGATTGATTGCAATTTTTTCTGTTGAGTAAATGAGTTTTTTTTTAAACACCATGCTGACCTGGGAGTCCTGCTGATAATTGGGTAACATAAAGGGGAAAGTGTGGCTGGGGGAATTTGTCGGCCAGATCGATTAACGATATACCCATGCTGTTGCTGAGCTTGAGATGTTCTACACAAGAGTGAAGCAGTTGATTATGCAGCTAGAGGTTTTCAAGAAGAAAATCTGTTGAAGAAATAGATAAGGTGATAATACCTTGCAAGAAGTTAGAATTTAAAGATTGAGGAAGAAGATATTTGCAGCTTGCATTACTGAGGTTGAAGGTTGCGCAGATTATGAACTTATTGGACAGATAGAAGGTAGAGTGAAACATACAAGAAGTTGAATGCATAGAAGAAACAGGAAAACATGTACATTAAAAAAAATTAGTTTTTTCTTTTGTTTTGTTAATGCTCTGTAGATGGTAGAAGACAAGGAGATTAATAATGAAAAATAAGAAAAAAATGGTTTTTTGCTGGTTTTGTTAATGTTCTGTAATTAGAAGACAAGGAGATTAATGTTGGGAGATTTTGAAGATTTGAGACAAATCCAGACTACTCTTCCATGATGTAAAAAGTTTATAATGAAAGTAAATAGACTCCAGTAAAAAATTAGTATTTTGAGGAGTCTAATTTACGTATGGTTTACTGTTGCACATTGTTGGAAATGAAAGTGAGGTCAGTTGCCTCACCAGCATTGCCTTCTTGAAAATAATTTTAGTTTAATTTGCAGGCCCATTATATTTTCAGCTAATGATTTTACATACCTTACAAGGCTGGCTTCATCCTCACCCATCAAGATGGATGGATGTCACCAATTCTTTGCATCACAATTTGTTCCGACACGTAATACAAACCCTCGGTCCTTTACATAAGGAATTACTTACAGCGCCAGCTGGACTGGTTGTAAGATTTCTAACAAGGTAGTTTGGTAGTAACTGCTTGTCCGATGGTCGGGAGTCCTGCCGACTGGAGGTAAACATATCACTTTGCTTTCGGCTGCTGTCGGATGTAGACGAGTGTTCGCCTCTCTGCCCGCCATCGTCGTGAGATTTTCATGGTTTTCATCAACGAAGCTGTTATTTTCAACACTTTTCCTTGTATATTTCTAGTGTGTGTGATCACTGTAACTACTTATTGTTTTTTGTGGTTTGCATTGGCAGCCAGAATTGTGTCATGCAAGCCCACAAAGACGAGAAGCCCCCTTGCCCCCCATCCAGCCGGAGAGAGTGCCCTGGTGTGGAGGGCGATAAGTGGGCCTTTAGGTCCACTGATTTTGTGGACCCCCATGTATTGTGTACACGGTGCCGAGGGCGCAAGTGCTCTCGGGCTGTGCCATGTGATTTTTGTGTTTCCTGGTTGGGGGAGCAGTGGGAGCTCTATGAGAAGAGGAGGAAGCCACATAAAGTCGCCAAGGTGTCATCAGAAAGCTCTCCCCCGACACCTTTGGTGACTGACACGTCTTCTTCCTTCCTCCCTCCTAGCCAGCTCCTGCGTATGGCTCTCTCCCCTTTGGGGGACGTGTCCCGTTCTGCCTGTTCGTTCGATCTGTCGATTGCAGAGGAAGGAGCGCGACACCATGACCTGGAACTGTACTCAGGGTCTTCTTTCCATTCAGGGTGGAGACCTCCAGCAAGTTTGGCGCTCATTGAGTCTTCTGGGCACTCCCAGTGTCCAGGGGCTGTTGCAACATCTGGCTTCCCCAGTGACTCATGGGATGATGACGATGACTACCACCACCCTTTCAACACCAGGGTATGCCACACCTGGTCTACACACAGCATGTAACCTCAGTGACCCCTTCAGCCGCTGTACAAGCCCCTCTGACGTTTGTGCCACGGAAGGAGATGGTTTCTCCGCCGCCTGGTTTTGCTGTCCTCGCCCCGGCCCTTGACTTTGAGCTCCCGAAGAGCTCCCTGCTTGACCGCCCACCACTTCCTGTGCCTGTTCCTGATGTCTCCGTTCCTGCCTGTGGTTGTGCTGCTCCTTCCGCAGGTTCCTCCAGACAGGTGCAGTTGGGCCGTGTTGCTACCACAACTGCCCCAGCTCCGTCCTGGATGGAGGACCTGTCAGTTGTCCTGAGGAAGCTGACGAAGAAGTAGTCCAGGAAGAAGAGGTACGGTTGTCGTCATCCACTGCCACCTCTTCCCCTAACGACTTTTCCAAGGCCCCATGGCCAAGGAAGAAGGTGGCGGCCTTTCCCCCCCCCCCCCCCCCCCCCCCCCCCCCCCACCCCCCCCCCCCCCCCCCCCCCCCCCCCAGAAAGTCTCGCACAGAGACTTCTAAGGATCTGTTCCACTCTGGTGGGACAGGTGGGTCTTACGCTGGTCCTCCTGTTCCTTCGGGAATGGGGCCTGTCTCTTCTTCACCAGGGAAGAAGAAGACGGGGACCGTAGAGGTGCCAGCTACCGCTGGTACCTCTGCTCCTGGTTCCAGAGGTTCCACCTCCGGACCAGGAACCGTCTCGGCCGCTCGCTCGTGAGCTTCACCGAGTGTACGGTGACCTACCAGTGACCGTGCAGCCAAGGTCCAGACCATTGAGCCTGCTCACCGTCAGGACCCAGGCACGGAGCGGAAGACTGGCAAGAGTCGGTCAGGCGACTCTCGCCGGGCCGGCGATCGCTTTTGTGGTGATCCCCCAGTTCCCAGGGTTGATGTGACTGTCCCACCAGACCATCCACGTGTTGAGGCTAGGAAGAGGTCCCCCCAGTCACCAGGTACAGCCTCAGCTGAACCAGGTACCGTGGCGCGTCGAGAGGATGTGGCTCGCTCTCACAGCATCAGTGGACACTACCAGTCGCCCAACCATCACTCCCACCGGGACCGGACGGCTCGCACGACTGGTATCAGTTTTCCTGACGCACAAGACCGTTGCTACCGTTCTCGGTCCAGCGCTTCTCCTCACGGAGACCACTGGTCCAGACCAGCAGCTTGATTGCCACCGTGGGTTGGCGATTGCTTGCAGTCCTCCCAACCTACCGGCTCCGCTGGTAGGCAGGGTAGGAGTGCCAGGTCTACCCCATCTGTCCCATCAACCTCCTCGGGTTACACCGGAAGGAGCGAGGCAAGCCTCACGGTCCTGCCACGAGAGCCTACGACCCTGGCTCAGTCCTTGGACCTAGCAGGTCGTACACCCAAGTGGTTGGAGGAGACCACGAGGGGTCTGGCGAGGTTCATCCTTCTGAAGGAAGAGTGTCTCATGAGGTGATCGGCCTGGATGGATCTGACGGTCCATGGCCTCAGGATGCGATCACCCCCGAGATACAAAGATCCTTCGCTGAGGTCATCGCGCTGATTCATCAGCACAATGACCTCGGGGAAGGATCGGTTGTTGCTCCCTCCGAACTCCATCGAGGTTGGAGTCGTTCTGGGGACCCAAAAAGGAACCCAGAGCGACGGTGGGTTTACCCCCATCCACCTTGGCTGATGGTGTGCTGAGCCAGGTCAACGCTCTCGTCTCCGGACAGAAGGGTTCGTTTAGGTCCAGCAGGTCGGACAAGCTGCTTCCCCCTCCTCTGCCTTACCCGCAGCATTTCTACGTGCCATTGGTGGACCCGTTGCCAACCAAGCAGGTTGACCCAAGATAGCTAGGCTAACTCCGGGGTTGCCTCTCCATCACCTGCTGGCTGAAAACCTCTGGTTTTTGCAGCAAGTGGCATCGGCCCTGGAAGCGACTGCCATGGCAGCCTTCCAAGCAGTCTCATGGCTGGACCTGTGGTCCCTCACAGTGTCCAGAGTCGCAGCCTCCTCAGGAGCTATCGTTCCCAAGGAAGACTTGGCATTCGGGAGACCGTGCCAGTCTAGAGGTAGGTCCATCTCCTACCTCACCCACCAGACAGCCAACCTGTGGGCCAACCTGGTCCTGAGATGTCTGGACTCTGTCCTGGCTCGGGTGACTAGGGCAGCCGGTCAAGAGGTGATGCTGGGTCTACGGAGCGGACCATTGCTAGGTTTCTCCTCTCTCTTCCCCAGAGAGATGGTGGACGCTGCGGTGGAAAAGCGGCGCACTGATGACAGTTACCGCCTAGTACACCAGGCAGTCTTGAAGGCTTCTGGGCAGCCTTGAGCAACTGCAGCCAAGCCTTGGAGCTTGGCTAGCTCTTCCTCTGCTTCCAAGGCACTAGCTTCGTCGAGGTCAAGAGAAAAGACCCAGCCTTCGTCTTCTGCTTCGAGGAGTGAGCGACAGCCCTCCTCCCAAGCCTCCTACTCCTGTGGGAGACCTGCCAAGTGGAAGCCGAAGAGAGGGAAACTCTAGGGACGGCGTTCCCCCTCACCTGCTGCCAGAAGTGGGGGGCTTGCCTGGCGAGCCATTGGGCAACTTGGCAGCGCTACGGAGCCGTTACCTGGGTAGTGGATGTTCTTCGGGAGAGATACCTACTACCCTTCAAGTCGCGGCCACCCCTCCCTTTGCACCCAGTCCATCTTCAGACGTATGTTCCCGGTTCTGCCAGGGACTTAGCACTTCAAGAAGTCAAGACCATGCTGAGCAAACGAACTGTGGAGATTGTACGAGACCAGTTGCCGGGTTTCTACAGCTGACTCTTCCTAGTAAAGTTTTCGGGGGGGGCTGGAGACCGGTGACAGATCTCTCTCCCTTGAACTGATTCGTTCGCCAGACTCGGTTCACGATGGAAACAGAACACTCAGTGCTTGATTCCATCAGGGAGAACGACTTCAAGCTTTTGGTGGATCTGAAGGATGCGTATTTCCAAATACCCATCCATCAGTCCTCCAGAAAGTACCTCCACTTTATCCTCGACGGGACGGTGTACCAGTTCAGGGCACTTTGTTTCGGTCTCTCAACCGCCCTTCAGGTGTTCACGTGAGTGTTCACTCTGGTGTCGGCTTTGGCCCATCTGGTCGGGATACATCTGATGAGATATCTCGACGATTGGCTGGTCCTGGTGAGCTCCCACTCGCAGTTGCTGCAGGACGGAGATCGACTCCTCGACTTATGCCGCTATCTGGGGATCGTGGTGAATGTCGAGAAGTCAGATCTCGAGTCCAAGCAGAGGATAAAGTACCTGGTATGCTGATTGATCAGCAGGTTCAGGGAGGCAACCAGACAGTTCCTGTCTTGATGGGAACAGTCAGCTCAGCAGTGGCAAGTTGTGACCGGTCACCTGTTGTCACTGAAGAAGTTAGTCCCTCAACCTGTGGGGACATCCAGTCATGGATCTATTCGCCAACCGGCACAACAGAAAACTCCAGGTTTTCTTCTCAGTTGAGCCGGACCCATGGGTAGCTGCAGAGGACGTGTTCCAGCGCCCGTGGGACAACCTCGTAGTGTACGCCTTTCCCCTGTTCTGCCTGATTCGCAAGGTAATCAGCAGAGTGTTGATCACCAGCAATCTTTGGACGATTCTGGTGGCACCCGGTATCCGGACCTGCTGGCTCTTCTCTCCGAGGCACCGCGAGAGATTCCTCCTGGGCACAACCTACTGTGCCAACCGCACGTGGAACAGTACCAGCAAGCAGTTCAGTCCCTGTGTCTTCACGGCTGGCGGTTATCCACCACCTCTTGCGAGCGAGAGGCATCTCGCTGAGCAGCAACAGAGATGGCTGGTTACCTCAGACAGTCTTCTGCAACAGTTTACCAGGGAAAGTGGTCCATCTTCTGTGGTTGGTGTCGTGGACGGGTCTCTCTCCACTCAGAGCCACTCTTCAGCAGGTCGTGGATTTCCTCTTCTTTCTTTGCCAAGAGAAGCTCCTCTCTGTCTCACAGTTAAAGGCTACAGAGCCGCCCAAGCCCTAGTCCTTAAACTGTGAGTAGTCGACATTTCCACTTCCATGGAAATATCACTCCTAATGAGGAGCTTCGAGAGGTTTTGCCCACCCAGGGAACTCAGGCCTTTGGGATGGGATGTGACTCTCGTACTTAGGAGCCTGACTCGCAGACACCCTACGAGCCGCTCTGAGAGTCATCAGACAGGGATCGGACCCTCAAGACCGTCTTTCTGCTGGCCCTGGCATCGGCGAAGAGAGTAGGAGAACTCCACGGTCTTTCCTTCGATGTTAAGCACTCGTGGGGATGGGGATCAGTTACGCTTGATTTCGTCCCGGACTTCGTAGCCAAGACTCAGAACCCTTCTGTCCATGACGCCAGGTTCGAGCCCTTCACAATCCCCTCCCTGGAAGACTTCACCAACAATGATTCGTATGAGATGCTTCTTTGTCCTGTGAGGGTGCTACGGTGCTCTCTGAAGAAAACTCGACACCTCAGGCCTGAGTGTTGTCGCCTGTTCGTTAGCACCGGGGTTACCAAGAAAGAAGTGTCCAAGAACGCTGTTTTTTTCTGGCTTCGTGAGGTAATCTTGAAGGCGTACGACTCAGACAGGAGTGCCAACACCAGTATCCTTCATCCGAGAGCCCACAACGTCAGAGGCATTGGTCCAACCCTTGCATTCTGCAAGAACTTGTCTGTGGCACAGGTGCTGAAGGTAGGGGTTTGGGCCAACCAGACTACCTTCACCTCCTACCTTCAGGATTATGTCCACAGGTCCTTGGACACATTTTCCTTGGGACCCGTGGTGGCTGCTCAACAAGTTGTGTAGCTTACCCAGCTCCTTTACGAGACAAGGTAGTATCTTATCCTTGTGAGACTGCAGGAATGGAAGAGTGAATGAGAGTGTGACTGGCTTCTCTTCCTCCTCTTTTTCTTCCCTCTCCCTGCTGGCAGAGGGTAGCAGTCGTCACCATGCTGGACAGGATGACGATGCAGGTAAGTTACGTAACCAAGCTCCATTCTATCCCTTTCATTAGGGATAGAAGCGTTTATCCGTCCCTTCCCTAACAAGGGGGAAGCGGACACCAATGAGAGACAAACCCAAGACCTTATATTTGGCTCTTACGTAGGACCTAGTTCTTGCTTGCTATTCATAAGAGGTATGCTTGCCTCCCTCTTATGAATTGGTCCAGAGGTCTGACCACTGATCTTGCAGTGCGCACACTGATCAGTTGGACAGAGGCTAGGTTCCCCCCCCTTTGCTCTTACGACCAGGGAGAGAACCCAGTTTGGGCAAACACCAGTCTGTTCACAAGACTCAGATTCCACCCACCAATAAGTGAGTCTTCCTTATGTAAAGGACTGAGAGTTTGTATTACGCGTCGGAACAAATCACAATTTTGACTTAATTGTATTTTTCCTAACTATACAAACCTGAGGTCCTTTACACATAGTCCCACCTCATGCCACCCCTCCCTCTGTTCCTGGGCCTAAAGCAAAGTGATATGTTTACCTCCAGTCGGGCGGGACTCCTGACCATCGGACAAGCAGTTACTACCGAACTACCTTATTAGATATCTTCCGACCGGTCCAGCTGTAAAGGACCTCAAGTTTGTATAGTTAGGAAAAATACAATTTAAGTTAAAATTGTGATTTTTATTTGTTTTTACTGGTATGCAACTGACACTAGAAGAATTATCTTAAAGTTAAAGATCACCAGTGTGTTAGATATGAAAAATACAAATGGATTAAAAATTTGTCATTTCAGTTCTTATCATGAAGGGGAATACTTTACATTTATTATTAGGATAACTCTTTATTTACGTACTGTTTGTATGTATAATTATTCATGTTTAGAGGGGTTTGGTGTTAGTGAAGGATCGTCCTTCTTTTACAATTTCTGCCTTAGTAAGATGGGCATTTTGGAACGTAACTGAATCATTAAGGAATGTGCATCTGTATATGATTTGTGACTGTTAGCTACTCACTGTCTGTGTATTCCATTGACCAAATCAGTAGGGATTTGTTGTTGATGTTTATGGTAGCTTTATTTTACAGCTTCACCATGCTTTGCCAAGAACCATTATTGTGTACAGAGATGGCGTTAGCGACGGTCAGCTCAAATTAATAGAGGACCATGAGGTTCCACAAGTTGCAACGATTTTCCAAAACTTTGATTCATATGAACCGAAATTGTCATATATTGTTGTTCAGAAGAAAATCAACACAAGGATATTTGCAGCCATGGTTAGTAAACATTAATTTTTGTTGAGAGTAATGACATCAGTATGCAACACTAAATAGGATTGATAAGCTGACTATCATGGCTGGTAACATAATCAGACATACTTTTAGACCTCTTGAATTTCTTCCAAGTTGTGTTAGTCATATATTTATAACAAAATTGAACAATAGATATAATCTACATCTGGATTTTCAGGTGTTAGACAGGTGTCATGAAGGATTAAGGGCGCCGACCGGCTACTACCATTTTTTAAGGAGCGGACTTTGACATTCATACCACTTAATAAGGTGACTTGGGACATCCCCAAACCGCATATGATTTTCGCCTCTGACCTTTGGTTTTGTGACGACAGTGCGATTTATCCCAAAATAACCATTTTTCATATTCTATCTCCTCCCATGATACTTAATTTGTATAAAGATCTGGGATCACTACCTACCATATATAGACCTGATGTAGACCACCAATCAAATGGAGAGTTTTTTTTAAAAAATAGACCTTATTAATTAAAGTTATATAACAAATTTCAATGCTATAGATTTAAAACTAAGAGAGAAGATAGAATTTGAAGGTCAACAAGTATAGTTTTGAGACATGGGCATTCAAAGTTTTTCTTTGTATTTTTACAAAGAAATTGTCAATAGATCATGATTATTATGAATTTTTTATTCCTTTTTGGGAATTTATAAACCAAAGCTGTCATTTGTTATAATTTAATCATAAATGAAGATCCCTATGCTCAAAGATCATAGCCTGTAGCCTGGGGCACTGCACTAGGCGAGTGGAACCGGGCGCTTCTTCTTACGCAACACTCTCTCTCTCTCTCTCTCTCTCTCTCTCTCTCTCTCTCTCTCTCTCTCTCTCTCTCTCTCTCTCTCTCCTTCACTAACTTAACTAATATCACTGATATTATGATCTGATCTCTTATTAGAGTCAGTTTTCTTCTTCTGTATGTTAGCAAGATGTTTTGCTTGCCTTTTCCTCTTTGGCATGATGAAATTCTTGCTGAAACATTGAAAAAAAAAAGACATAAAAGCAAGTGAATATCAGAGGTGAAACTCGAGCATGTACTCTTTCATGTTTCTGCTCGCACTGAAGGGTGTAAAACTCAGTCTTCCCTTCTTGTGACTCATAGAATCTACAGTTGCCATTGCATTTTCTTGTATGAATCAATGTTTTTGGCTTATTGAGTTACTTTTACTAATTACCCTGTAACTATGAAAGTAAGAGGAATTTTGATGAAATATTTTGTATATGCATTCTCCATGAATTTTTTCATGATTTTGCATTTTTCACCCAATATTGTCTGGCTGGTATCCTTAACACCTTCGGGACCGTGATGTTTCTACGACGTCATGGAGGGTGCAGTGACCCTCACCGTGACGTATATACATTGTCATAACTCCATAGTGCAATAGGGAAGCTCGTAGTGTTGGGTTATGTCTCCTATTGGTTTTTGCAGGAGTGGGTAGGCTGTACCCAACACACACCAAGCTGCTGCTACTTTTTTTTCAGCCAATCATGGCTGTTCTTGGTTATGACGTCACAGCCTCCTCATAAGTTGATGCAGTCATGGTTGCGTTCAGTGATATCTCTTCCAAGGAATATGTTCTTTCTGAGGAAGAGTGTGATGATAGTGGTGACAAGCTCTCAAGTGATGAAATAAGTGAAATAAGTGATAATGGCATGGAAGAATGAGAGGTAGAAGGTGGGTTTACATATGTTACCAACATAGAGGATCATCGTCCAACAATGTTGCCAGACTTTTTTGTGGGGATGCACTTTTCATTACGTCTGGGGATGCAGATAATAATGGTTTTTTTTTTTTTGATAATGTGATGAAAGCTCTTTGTTCATGGGCTAATGAAAGAGCTGCATTATTTTATTAAGAAAATCCCCAGAAAAAGAGAAAATTCATGGTTAGATATGGCGAGAAGCAAAAGTAAATGTTATATATATGTATAGTATATGTTGTATGTGTGTATACATATATTACACATGTGTGTATATATGACTTCACATTCATTTCCATTAATATATAAAGCAGAATAGATGTTAGTATAACCTTTTTTTTTTTTCAGGGTCAAACAGACTCTAGGGTAAGTTGAGAAAATGCAGGATGCAGCATCTAGCCGATCATGCATCATGCGGTACCGAAGGGTTTAAAGGAAATCTGAGTGTATATAGGTATCTTGGATGAAAAGGAAATTGCAAAGATGACAAGTTACTAAAAAACAAGTCATCAACAGAGCATCATCTTATTGGCAAAATGTCACAATTAGTATGGCTCAAAGGTTTGATGCTTAGTGATTCGGTTATTGTTTTCTTGAACATAGGGCTGCCCACCAAAATGATAAGTTAGTTAATTAACCCAAAAATTGGAATGAATGCTGATAGCAGCAGTGATAAGAATATTTGGTGAAAATAAAAGAATAGCCTGGAAAATGGAAAATGCCTTTCATCTTAGGTAAATACCAAGTCAAGCTTGTAAGTTAGAAGAACAAGAGTGACAAATATGAGCCTTACACCTTACAAGATTGTCAGGTGTCAACAAAAGAAAATCAAGAAAATAGTAGGATGTATCATATATGTACCATATTTTATGGCATTGAAAATGCTTGTGCTCAAAGACACCCTAATTTTGACTAACAAAGTAATCTTTTTGTGATTAGAAATTCAAAAATTTAATTAATTTTTTAAAACTCAGCTGTTTAACTGAAAATGCTTTCCTCTTTTCCACTCATCCCTTGCAATGAATCCAGGCAACACAAGGAATGACTGTTGCTAGGTGCACTTTAGACCCAGGGTGTTTGGCCATTGAAGTACAAACTCCTCCTCCTTTGGAATATATATGGAAATTTAATTGACCACACAGCAAGGCTACCATAGTATTTAGATTTTACTAGACAAATCTTATTCATGAAGGTGTTTTGTGTAATTAAGGAACATTTTATATTTCAGAGTGCTAGAAATTTGGACAATCCTCCTCCAGGTTCAGTTGTAGATCACACTATCACAAGACGTTACTGGTATGATTTCCTGCTAGTGTCCCAGCATGTGAGACAGGTATTCATACATTATGACTTGAGAAGACTTGACTTCAGTGTATAGTTCATATGCAGTGAGAAATTTTGTACATGAACTTCCCTGACAGATATATACTTAGCTATAGTCTCCGACGTTCCCGACAGAATTTCAAATCTCGCGGCACACGCGACAGGTAGGTCAGGTGGTCTACCTTACCCGTCGCTGGGTGGCGGATGTACGAACCACTCCCTTTAGCTTGGCAGATTTTTCTCTGTCGCGGGAACGATAACAACTGTTGTCGGTTCCTCTCGATAGTTTTTCGATTCTCGCTTGCCTGGAGTTAATTTGGACTTCTTTTGGTGACTTATTCGCTTTGTTTGGCTTGGCATACGCTGATTGTGGACCAGTTTGATTTTGATTTGGATTTTCTTTAACGATGTCTGACCTAGATTCAGTAGTTAAAACTTCGGTGTTGTTTAGGGTTTGCGTGAATGAAGGATGTAAGGTGAGGTTGCCGAAAGCTTCGGTAGACCCCCACACGGTTTGCATGAAATGCAGGGGGAATGAATGTTCTTTTGCTAACCCTTGTAGTGAATGTAAGGGATTGAATGAAGAAGAATATAAGGCTCTCTCTTCTTATGTTAGGAAGTTGGAACGTGATAGAGTGCGTAAGGCTTCCTCTAGAAGTTCTAGTAGATCTAGAATGAGTGAGTTGGATGTGGATCCTAATACTAACGTAGAATTAGAACCTTCTTCCCAAGTTGCCGCCCCTACTCCCCGCACCGAAGCCGAAGATTCGCCTTCGGAGGCGGCAGCTCTGAGAGCCACGATTCTTTCTATGGATCAGAAGATTCGTCAGTTGCAAGGTAAGGAGAGTGTTAGTGATCAGTGCAGTGTCCCCAGTGTTGTGGAGGGTGCGTCAGACCGGCTCCTTAGTGCCTCTAGGCCTAGACCTCTTCCAGACTCCCAGTTCCAGTGGAGTAGGAAAGTCGAAAGCCGCAAGAGGGCTAGGGAGAGCCCCCACCGGTCAGGCGTCCCCTCGGCAGATCCTGAAGTACGCTCCCAGGCTGCCTCGGATCGCTACAAAGGAAGGAGCTCCTACGCCAATGCTTCTCCTCTTCGTCTCCCTCTCCGAAGAGAGGTTGGAACTCCCCGGATGCGTCGCGCCCGTTGAAGAGGGCTTGGAAAGGCTCCCTGCATCCTTTGGCTTCTAGTCCGGAGGTTTTCCCGGAAGAATCGTGCGGTGGAGGCGAAGAAACCCAAGAAATCCTGTGATCGTTCTTCTTCTCGCGCTCCGCGCTCGGCGCCTGCTTCCGAGGAAGAACAACAAGATTCTCCTACGAGAGTACTCGCGGGACTTCAAGCTCAGATCACGGCGCTAGCAGACTCTCTAGCAGACTCTCTAGCAGTTAGATCATGTAGGAAGAAGGACGTTTCTCTTCCGATCAAGAGATCTAGGCGCCGCTCTTCAGAGGATCGTTCTCCTCTTTTTAGGCGTTCTCCTTCATATTGGGAGGTTTCGTATGAAGGTAGGGCTCGCGTGAGCGCCCTCGCTCGCCTGGCTCTCTTTCGACTTCAAGGCGCCAAACATCGTAGGACGCTCTATGGAGAAAGAAGTTTTTTCTCCAGATTGGATTCCCGCTTCCGGTAAGCGCACTGCACCTGCTCATCACGCTATTTCTTCAACTCCCTCGCGTGAGACTTCTCCTCAGCAGCCTCAAGATCCTAGAAGGCACCCTTATACAAGTAGGCGTTCTTCTTCCAGATGTCACTCTCCTCGAGTGTCGGATCGTGACTTCTCTCCTGACAGGCATCAAAGAGTCTGGTATGGAGTCTTGTGCATGATAGACGGCCTGCTGTTAGCCGCTCCCCGCAAGGTAGGCGCCAAGAGCCTACTGCACATCGATCTCTAGTAGGCGCTCGTCTCTTTTAAGGCGTCATACTCCTGATTATTCTCCTCGGGGCAGACAACAAGAGTCTTTCAAGCGCCCTTCTCCGTGTAGGCGCTCTCCCGCTTCTAGGCGCACTACTCCTGACCGTTTGTCTCTTGGTAGGCACCAGGAATCTCGGAAGCGCCCTTCTACCAGGGTAGGCGCTCGTTAGCTTTGAAAGCGCCCTTCTCCTGAATGTTACCCTCTTCTTGTTAGACGTCAAGAGTCTCGCAAGCAGCCTTTCTCCTAGTAGGCCCATTTCGCCTTCCAGTCGAACTTTCCGTTGATCGTACGCAACTGGACAGGTATGGAGAGCCGCGCAAGCGCTCTGCTCTCGATAGGCGCTCTTCTCCTGGCAGCCGCTCGCTCAGGATAGGCGCAAAGAGTCTAGTAGGCGCTCGCCTCCTCGTAAGCGCCCTGTGGATGTTTCCGAGGATTCTCGGAGTGGAGCCCTACTCTCCTTCGGCTGAGATTTCGTCTACCTCGAAGAGGGTGTCTCATCGTAGACAACCCAGATCTTCTCATCGTTCTCCAGTGGATGTGAACTCTTCTAAGAGAGGGCGTTCTCCAACCTCTCGCTCAACTCCTACTAGGATCCCTTCGTCACCTAAGGATCTTCCGCGCTCGCCTCGACAAGACGTCCTAGAAGGTTCGGATGAGGAACCGACACTTCTGCTGCTGTGTCTTCTTACAAGAAGCTTACAGAGCTACTTTTGCAAGTTTTTGGGGATTCCCTTACTCCTACGGCTCCTCCTCCTCCTCACTCACTTTTTCAACGGCGAAGACAGCGAAGAGTTCTTCTTGTGT
This sequence comes from Macrobrachium nipponense, assembly GCF_015104395.2. NCBI lineage: Eukaryota > Metazoa > Arthropoda > Malacostraca > Decapoda > Palaemonidae > Macrobrachium > Macrobrachium nipponense. Next base: position 29,884,997 of record NC_087206.1, read on the forward strand.
GAGGATGAAGCCAACTCTTTCAATGAAGAAGGCACTGAGGAGTTTTGGTTCCTGGATGGCTTCCAAAGAAGAAGCGGGGAAAACGATGTTCGCTTTTCCTCCTTCAAAGTTATCAGGACGCGCTGGTTTCTGGTACGAAACAGGAGAGTCCTTAGGATTGGGTCTACCGTCTTCGGCTGATTCGGATTTTTCGGCGCTGGTAGATTCGACAAGGAGAACTGCCCTTAACTCTGCTAAGACGACTTGGGCAATGAATGAATTGGATCCACATGCTTAAAAGCGGCAATGTTTTAGAGAGCTAGAAGTATTTAACTTCCTTGATTGGTCGTTGGGGGTCCTAGCCAAGAAAATTGAAGTGCCAGAGTCATTTTCGCCAGAAGATCTCATGTGTGTTTTGTCTTGTATGGACAAGTCGGTAAGAGACGGAGCGAGTGAAATCGCCTCCCTGTATGGGGCCGGGATCGTGAAGAAGAGGTCTGTTTATTGTTCCTTCTTAACGAAGTCTGTCTCCCATGCCCAGAGGTCTTCTTTGCTGTTTGCTCCTCTGTCTGCTCAGTTGTTTTTCCCTAAACATCGAGTGCAGGACATTTCGAGATCACTTTCGGCCAAAGCCACCCAGGACCTTTTGGCACAGTCGGCAAGAAAACTCGCCCTTCCTTCCCTACCAAGGCTAAGAAGGAAAAGGCAAGTGTTCGAGAACCCTTTCGAGGGGCGTCTTTCATCAAGAACCTCTACGTTTAGAGGTCGTTAGTAGACCTTCAAAAGGGGTAAGACTTTCGCCAAGTCTGTTAAAGCCCCCAAATAACTTGCAAGTCCTTCAAACAACGGTGGGCGCCAGACTTGAACTCTTAGAGTTTGCAGAAGTCTGGGCCCAAAAAGGGGCGGATCCTTGGACCCTTTCTATTTTGAGGAGAGGTTACCTCATCCCTTTCGCCGAAAGACCTCCCTTGACGACCATCCCAAGGGAACTGACGGCCAGGTACAGAGACCCCATCATGAATCAAGCTCTCCATCTAGCAGTAGATCAGATGCTGGAGAAGGGGCTATCGAACTAGTGACAGACCATCATTCATCGGGCTTCTACAAACCGCCTTTTCCTAGTTCCGAAGTCCTCAGGGGGGATGGAGACCGGTGTTGGACGTAAGCGCCCTGAACTTCTTCGTAGAAAAGAAGAAGTTCACGATGGAAACGCCTTCATCAGTGCTGGCAGCACTTCGTCCAGGGGACTGGATGGTTTCCTTGGATTTACAGGACGCTTACTTCCACGTACCGATCCATCCTTCCTCGAGGAAGTTTCTCAGATTCATGATGGGGGGGAAAATTTTTCAGTTCAGGGCTCTGTGTTTCGGCCTCTCGACGGCCCCTCAAGTGTTCACGGGGATTTGAGGAATGTGGCTCAATGGCTTCATTTGAAAGGGGTGAGGATATCCATGTACCTCGACGATTGGCTAATAAGGGCCAATTCAGAAGATCGTTGTTTGAAGGACTTACAAGTAACTTTAGAATTGACGAAGGCTTTGGGACTTCTCGTCAATTTCAAGAAGTCGTCACTAATTCCCGAGAAAGAGTGTGTGTATCTCGGGATACAGATGAACTCTCTGAGTTTTCGGGCTTTTCCTCTCAGGAAAGGATAGCCCGAGGATTCGAGAGAGTAACAACCTCTTAGGGAAAGAAGTATGCACAGTGAGGGAGTAGGATGAGTCTTGCTGGGGACGCTCTCCTCGCTGGAGCAATTCGTTTCCATAGGAAGGTTGCACCTGAGACCGCTCCAATTCTTTCTTCATCGGAATTGGAGTCGTCGTTCTCAGGATTTGACGTTCTCCCTGTCGTTATCCCAGGACATCAAGAAACCTCTCTTATGATGGACAGATCCCAACCTCTTTGCGAAGGGACTGTCTCTTCAATCCCAGACCCCCAACCTGGTGTTGTTCTCCGACGCGTCGGACACAGGGTGGGGGGCAACTCTGGGAACCAGCGAAGTGTCAGGTACCTGGGTGGGGACCAGGTAGCCTGGCACATCAACAGAAAGGAGTTGATGGCTGTGTGGTTGGCTCTGAAGGCTTTCGAGCCCAAAGTCAGAAGATCGGTAGTGCAGGTCAACGCGGACAACACTACAGCTCTGGCATATATCAGGAAACAGGGGGGGACGCATTCCTTCTCCCTGTACGAGACAGCAAGAGACCTTCTTCTGTGGGCAGAAGAAAGAGGAATCAAGCTTCTCACCAGGTTCGTGCAGGGAGAAAGGAATGTAAGAGCAGATCTCCTCAGCAGGAAAGATCAGGTCCTTCCCACAGGGTGGACCCTTCATCTGGATGTATGCCAGAGCCTGTGGAAGTTATGGGGCAGGCCACACATAGACCTCTTTGCCACGTCACAAAGAACAAGAGGCTGGATCCTTACTGCTCTCCGATATCAGATCCAGAGGCATTAGCAATAGATGCTCTTCTTCTAGACTGGAACGGACTCGACGTCTACGCGTTTCCCCCCTTCAAGATCCTGGGGCTAACCATCAAGAAGTTCGTAGAGTCCGATTCAACGAGAATGACCTTAATCGCTCCCTTTTGGCCGGCCCAAGAATGGTTCACAGAGGTACTGGAATGGTTGGTGGACCTCCCAAGATCGCTCCCGCTAAGGAGCGATCTACTCAGACAACCCCACTTCGACAGGTACCACAAAAAATCTCCTCGCTCTCAGTCTGACTGGCTTTCAGACTGTCCAAAGTTTGGTCAGAGCGAAAGGCTTTTCAGCAACAGCTGCTAAAGCAATCGCAAGAGCGAGGAGACCTTCCACCTTGCGTGTATACCAGTCAAAGTGGGATGTCTTCAGACGTTGGTGCAAGAGGAAGAACATTTCCTCTTCCAGTACCTCTGTGACCCAATATTGCGGATTTCCTTATTTTCCTCAAAGAAGAATGTCATCTGGTTGTGTCAACTATTAAGGGATACCGCAGTATGTTGGCGGCGGTATTTCGGCATAGAGGCTTAAATATATCCGATGATAAGGACCTGCATGATCTTATTAGATCATTTGAAACCATTAAGCGTCCTCATGTAGTACCGAACTGGAATCTAGACGTTAGTTCTACAATTCCTTGGATCGTCTAGATTCGAACCTCCTGGCTTAGCCTCTTTCAAGGATCTGACGAAGAAGGCTATCTTCCTTTTGGCCCTAGCTACAGCTAAGAGAGTGAGTGAGCTCCAAGCTATCGAGGGCATGTAGGGTTTAAGGAAGATTCTATGGTGTGTTCGTTTCTTCCAAATTTCCTTGCAAAGAATGAAAACCCATCACGGCCTTGGCCCAGGAGCTTTGAAGTTCGTAGTTTATCTTTTCTAGTAGGGGAAGAGCCTGAAAGAACTCTTTGCCCTATGAGAATTATGAAGTATTTCCTTAAGAGGAAGGAACAGCTTAAGGCTAATCAAGATGTGCTTTGGTGCTCTGTAAAGGACCACACTCGGCCCATGTCGAAGAATGCTCTTTCCTTTTTTCTGAGAAGCCTTATTACAGAGGCACATGTTGCCTGTAAGGAAGAACATTTTAGACTACTGAAAGTGAAAGCTCACGAGGTGAGAGCCATCGCAACTTCGCTTGCATTCAGAAAAAATATGTCTGTGCGGAACTTGATGGAGGCGACTTTTGGAGATGCCAATCGGTTTTCGCAAACCATACCTACGTGATGTAAAAATCACATATGATAAATGCTTCGCCTTGGGTCCTTTCGTATCGGCGGATTCGGTACTGGGCAGGGAGCTGAAACTTATCCGTGTAAATTTTTTATATGGTTACCCTATATTTTTATATTGTTGTTTTTGGTTGTCTGAAAGAGGTTGCAGGAGGCACCTCTTTTTGTCGTAATATTAACCCTTTGTATTTTGGTTAGGTGGTCTGGTGGGTTTTGGCTCCTTGCAGAGGTAAGTGGGTAAGGATCTGTTAGGTAAGCGGACAAGGTCCCTCTAACAGGATCCGACTTGGATTCTACCACAATAGGGGATCACATATCCCAGTGGTAGATCCGAGAGTCTTTCAGCATCAGGTCACGTCCTAGCTGTAGCTCTCCAGGCAATGCAGACTCAGAGACAGTATCTATGAAGTCTTCATCCTGAAAAGGTGAGAACCAAGGTTTTTATATCCTACAACATTAGTTGTTTCCCGTCTTACCTGTATTATTTAGCTGTCTCTTACCCTCCACCAAGGTACCAATCAGCTAAGTATATATCGTCAGGGAAGTTCATGTTACAAAAAATGATATTCGTTAAACTACAATAAAGTTTTTGTACATACTTACTTGGCAGATATATACGATTAATGGAACCCACCCAGCCTCCCCTCAGGAGACAGGTGGAAGAGAAAAATCTGACAAGCTAACGGGAGTGGTTCGTACATCCGCCACCCAGCGGCGGGTAAGGTAGACCACCTGACCTACCTGTCGCGTGTGCCGCGAGATTTGAAATTCTGTCGGGAACGTCGGAGACTATAGCTAAGTATATATCTGCCAGGTAAGTATGTACAAAACTTTATCGTAGTTTAACAATATCATGTTTTTTGTATAAAGACATGTTTGTTTCTTTCACAAGTTAACCCAAATTTGGCAGTAAGTTAAGAAGCAGTGTGAAATGGTTTTGAGAATTTGAAAAAATGTTCATCGTTCAGTTATATAGTAGATGTTATATATTTTAAAGATTTAATCCTTACAGTATTTATAATTACCTATTTTCATGTATGCAAAATCATTAATTTATTTATATTCTAGTGGACTAGCATAATATTTTTTAATGTGTTAGTGTTCTTGAGTAAGTTCCTAAGTATAAATTTTGTCAAAAGTGATGTGAAGTTACCATATCAGTAAGTGGTAATATATTAATGTTATTTATTTTTTAAAGGGAACTGTATCTCCAACTTACTACATAGTTGTACGAGACACCAGTAATCTTAAGGTAGATAATATGCAGAAGTTAAGCTACAAATTGACCCATTTGTACTATAACTGGCCTGGTACTGTTCGTGTTCCTGCACCCTGTCAGGTAAGTTCCAAGTGACTTTATGCTTATAGTGCTGATATTAATAGTATCCTATCATGGTTAAAGTACTGAGAAATTTCATTAAGGTGGGTATCAAGTTTCCTAACATTGCTCTGGATTAAAGTAAAATTTTTAGTATCCGTTACTAGATTATGTGATTGCAATGCAGTTTTATTAGACAAACTATCTCATGGGGATTATCCAAAGGGTTTGTTAAAAAATGAAAGGTCAAAATTGGAGTTGACATTTAAGTTGAGAGATGTTGGTGGACAGCTAGGTTGAAAGTACAGTCAAGTTGGGAAATGTTGAGAGACATTGAGCAGCTTGGTGGATAAAGATCCCAGGGAACAGATGTAAAATTTAAATGCTTGGAAGTAGAGAAATTTGGAACCAGAAGGATGTAGCTAATAACATTACTTACTTCTGGGCACTGTGAACAACACTCATTCGTGGGAACAGGAAAGGTAAAGTGGCATTTTAATAAACAACAATTTTATACAGTTTTGAATTGCCTTCCCTAATTATTATTTTGTAATTATCATTCAATTTGAAATACATGCAGTTCCTGGTTATCGGCAGAGGTTCTTTTCCTAGGGGCTTGACGGTAACTGAAAATTGCTGATAATTGAAATTAAAAAGTCTACCTTCCAGTGCCCTATCCTATCTTCTAGTTAAATAAGTTAAAAAAAGTAAAAGAGAATGATCAAAGTTTTGTTAGTAACATTGTAATGGTTGTTTAAACGTGCACAGACATAAACAACTGAATGAAAACAGTTGTTTTGCTACAAACTACTGAATTGGATAACAACAGCTGTATTGCTTGCATTTCAGCCATTGTACTATATAAAAAATTACTTTAGTTATGTTACAAATGACATTAAGTAAGATAGGACTAATATATTTTAAGTAAGATAGGACTAATATATTTTTACATTTTACCAATGTATCCTCTATGGAGAAAATATCATCAGGGAAATATACTGCTAAATTTAAGCGTAGTTGTAGCTGAAGCTGAGAAAATGTTCACACAAGTAATGACTATGAATTATCATGCATCAATCATTTGTCTTCTTTTTGAAAGAAATTGGAAGTCTCTAGGACAATATTTAGATTTATGGTGAATTTTTGAAAAAAATATTTGTTTACGTCCGCCCGTTACGAATTCATGCATTATTTTGTGATAATGTTTTCTCTTTGTTGCTTTTATCGTTTTACAATGTGTTATATATCAAAATGATTGCAATTTAGTGTACATTACAATGAAAAAAAAAAGTAACTTGTTACCTTTAACCGTTTTGCGCACAGCGCGATTTTTGAATACAATTATATATGAAATTTTGTTTTTGCGCTATCATATATCGCATTATTTATATATGATAATGATAATTTTTTTCATTTCTGATTGTTGCATACTAAACTTCAGCCAATGACAAAAAAAGGAGCCAAAAATGAACTCTTAATCTTGAAAACTAAGCGCACTGTGATTTTTTGAAAAAAAAGTTTTCAGCTTCCGCGCTCACTCCGAAACACCTCCGGCACATGGGAGACAATTTTTATTTTACCGCTTCGGCGTTTAAAGGTTAAGAAGGGTAAAGATGTGTAGGAGTTTTGAGGGAGAGAGGAAGCTTGAATTGGGCACTCAGTTCGTAGCACCGGCCCTGGACAACATTAACAGGATTACTGTTGTAGCCTACATACACAATTAATAAATACTTGAAAAATGTGTGAAATTACTATAAATATAACACTTGATATCTACTGAAAAATTAAAACTAAAAAAAAAGGAAAACAAACAAACCAGTCTCTACTCAAGAAGAAAAACATACATACTTATTACTGATCATTATCATGCCACTGAAACACCATTTTTCTTTAACAGATCACATACACAATGAATAAATACTTGAAAATTATGTGAAAATCACTTCAGACATAATTAAAATTTTGATAACTACTGAAAAAATTAAAACTTAAAAAAGGAAAAAAATCAGACTTTACTCATGAAGAAAAAACATTATTCACACTTTACTGACTGTTTTGTCATGCCACTGTGGGTATTTATATTCACAAAATTTAACATTCCTTAGTTGTGTTCAAACTTAGCAATCTACTCATTTGTTAGTGCTGCTTTTGAGGCAATTTCACTATGAAGATATGTATTCACTATAGCTGTGTATGAAATCGAGGAATTTTCTGCATTTTCTTTAAAATTTTAGTGAAAATACATTCTAAAATTGTACTAGAACTGTAAGTATGAAAGAATTTATGCTAAGCTCTAATTCTTGGGTCAAATTATGTTAAAAAACATGAAATTATGCTACATTTGGTAACACTGGATGACGCTAACTAGCGGCGGCTGGCGGAAACAGTTTTCTTTACAAACATCATATGGTCTGGGGGTCGGAATCCGGTTTTTTTGGTTGAACACAGATACAAAGTTTATTGGAAGTTTAGTGGCGAAATCCGATTATGTCGAGTTCTAATGCAGTCGTGAGCCAGGGCTCTACTGTATTTGTCTGGCACGTTCACTATGTAATCATTTTCATTAAATTTATTCTACGATTAAAAGGAACTGATGAAAATTCGGATTTTTATATGAAATTACAATTTCTTTAAAAGAAATAAAAATTCAACATGGAATGACAGTTTCTTGAAAAGTTTAGATCGAACACTTCTCTCTCTCTCTCTCTCAAACACATCTGCTTCTCTGTTAATCACTTTTACTAGTCATTTTCATCAAAACCTATTTCAACAATAGAAAAAAATAAATGATTGAATGCAGAAGTTAGTCAAAACAAGTTAACCTAGAACAAAAATTCTTACTTCATGTTCAGCAATGATGGATTTCAAGTTGTCGACTGCTGCCAAAATGGAAGTTGCTCTTTCCTTCGCCTTTAACTTAAGGACAAGCTTTTTAGTTTTGAGGAAATAGGTCTTCCTCTTCGACTTCTAGGCAGATGCATACATGATGCGGATGATCAGAATACGCTTCGCAGATCTGAATGATAAGTATGGCGATGATGACGATACCGATCATTCATACACACTGCACTATGACGTCACAAATGCGTGAGGCGGAGCCTTCCGTCTTAGCTAATGGCTGAGCAGAAGCCTTCAGAATACACTTCGCAGATCTGAATAATACTTATGGTGATGATGGTGATACCGATCATTCAGATTACACTTCACAGATCTGAGTAATATATATGACGATGATAATGATACCGATGATTCATACACACTGCACTATGATGTCACAAATGTGTCAGGCAGCGCCTTCCATCTTTGCTAATGGCTGAGCAGGAAATCTTTCTCTTGTATTCCCTCTTGGAGGAATAATAGTTTTTTTCCTCCAAGCATTCCCCCCACCCCTTCTCTCAGATACCAGCAAATCCGCCCCCCCTAAACTACTTGAAAAGACAATAGATTTTATATGTTTTGCGGCGCATGACTCACAGACTTTGAACGGCTTTGCAGATACAGGAAATCTATTTTTGGAAACTATCGACCGCATAAAAGGGGTATCGCACAATTTGAACACACATAATTCGGGACCGGACTGTATTCGCGAATTTTAACTACTTGGTGGGGGGCAGTGTTCTGGTACCCATCCCCCGTTAATTAGGGGGTTGCACTGTACTATACCGAAATTAAATTACATTTTGCAACTGTATTGTAAAATTCAGTTAGAAATGAAGAATACCAGAAATATAATCACATAGTATGTTATTTACAACGGCATAATCACAAAAGATTGTTTTGATATAAAGCACAGGATCTTGACAAAGCAGAAAAATAGTATGAAGATCTGATGGAAGCAAACAGTGGAGTATGGTAGATCACTTACCCGGAAACAAAGTATGAAAGGTTGTGAACTTTGGTGGATTCATTTCACTGTTTGATAACTAGCATACTTAGCAGATTGATTTTTTAGTACAAAATGTTATTTTTATGACTGAATTCCACAAACTAAATCCAGGAAGTTGAGTTGCCACTGTTTTCCAGTGATTTAATCCCACATTTTTTCATTAGAGAATATTTTTCTTTAGTTCACTTGTTATTTATAGTAGGTCTTTAAAAACTGGAAATGAAACAGATGGATCCTTGTACCTTAATTTGAATACACTTGTCCTTATTAGAGCTTAGTATAGGAATAAACTTTCCATCTGTCATTTACTCGGGTTGATTCAGTGTAAGCGCGATTCGAAACATCTGTTGAGGTATATTGGCTTGCAACATTCCCAGAATGTTGATATTATAGAAAATGTGCTTTGATTCAGTACTAGTACGGTGTAGTAATAGAGAGCTGGGTAAACATTAGCCTGCTAGATATTCACTTTTGTGTGTAGGATCCTAAGACATTTTTGAACTTGATGTTGACAGAAAAGTTTGTCATGTGCCATCAAATACAGCAGACAGGGAGTCAACATTTGGATCCCTAATGTTTCACAATCTTAAGCTTAAGAAAATAATTAAGTCTAGTAACTTTTCTGTTGGTTGGAAATACTAAGCAAATTTTCTTTTTCAATTGGTAGCATTTTCTTTAATTATTACTGTCTACACGTTTTCTCAAGCACATATTACATATCCTGTTGCTTGATAAGGTGTGTTGTGTCTAGCCTTCAAGGTCATGCATACTATAATTCATGCATTTTGCAAATACAATTAGTTTTTCATGACCATGAAGTGGTTTGTGAGACACTGTGCATTTCCTGTGATCTTCGTTAATTTAGGTTTATAAAATTTGTTCTAATTGTCAAATTGTTGTATTTCAGTATGCACACAAGTTGGCGTATTTAATCGGTCAGAGTGTTCGAAAAGAGCCAGGTCCAGAGTTGGCTGATAAGCTGTACTTTCTCTGAAGAAACTAGCTTCCAAGTAAGGTAAGCTGGTCACAAAATTAATCTTCAACCCAAAAACCAAATATATTCTATAGTCAACTCACAGGGATAATGTAGAGAATTATATATTCTCTATTTTTTTTTAAAGAAAAAGTTTAAACTGGTTTAAAGGATTTATGCAATTTGTACTTACTAGATACAGTAAATTCTCTTGTATCCAGTATTTAAACAGCTGGAACTCTCAAGCAGTCAGCAACATTTTTCCTCCAACTTCTGTATTGTTGTATAGACCTGAGTACCTTCACACTACCATGGCTTTTTGAAGGATTTCTGCCTTTACTTAATAAAACTATGAAAAAATAGGTACTACCTTTAAAATACCCTGTAAATCAGTACAAGTTGGTTGATATGGAAAAAGTAACATTAACCGAACATGAAGTGAAATTTTAATGAATCATGGGCAAAATAAATGGCTGAGGTAATTCTGTTGACTTGACACAAGAAAATTCGTCACTTCCACTTTCAAAATGAAGAGCTGGAATTTGCAACTAAATGCATTTACATGTCTCAAGGTTAATGGCTGTCAGGGGTCCCATCTTAGATTTTATTTATATGTTATGCTATTTTCATTTATATTTTTACCATATTTTCTCATTACGTATTTTATTTTTACAACCCAAAAAGATAAACAGAGACATGTATGTAGGGTATATCACATTCATTCGCTCCTATCAGCAAACTTGCTATAGCTTGTCTTGCCATGTGTTGTTACACATATGATTTTTTAATTTATATTTGTTAATATGCAGAAAAAACCTGTCTTAACATTAGGATAAATCTTCTGGCATTGGCTGCAGAGTGTTTAGTATTTTCTGCGAGCAAGAGGCTTTTCTCGCAGAGCAGAGATACAGATGTCTGGTTGTCTCAGAAGATCTTTTACACCCATGTACCAGGGAAATTTTGTTTCTCTCCACTTGAACTTTTATTTACCAGATAGCTAATTTCCTGATCTTCCTTCAAACAAAAAAATATCTGTTTCTGCTATTAAGGGCTACAGGGCTGTCTTGGGATTAGTTCTTCAGCTGAAGGACATGAACCTAACTTTATCTTGGGAGTCTCTATGCTGCTCAAAAGTTTTGAGCAGTCTTGTTCTTCTAGAGAACTTAAACCTTCTACTTGGGATCTACTCAGGTGCTAAGTAGTCTAACTCAAGCCCCATACAAGCCATTGCAGAAGTCATAGGACAGGGACTTGACCTTCAAGACAGTTTTCCTTCTAGCCTTGGGCTTCATCAAAAAAAGTGGGCGAACTCCATGACTGGCTTTTGATGCAAAACATACTAGGCGTTGGGGGCCGGTAGCCTTCAAATTTGTTGCAGAATTCATTTTTATGGCTCAAAACCCCCCTGTTCATTATGACAGATCTGCCTCCTTTTCCATCCCTTCCCTTTGTGATTTTGTAGACACCGATCCAGAAGAATTACTGCTTAGTCCCATCAGTGCAATGCGTAATTATCTAAAAAGGACTTGACACCTCAGACAAGGGTTTTGAAGACTTTTTGTTAACACAGGCTGGATGAAGAAAGAAGTGTCAAAGAATACCATTGCTTTATTTGCTACATGTAGTGATTAAGCATGCTTACTCCCCATCAGTTTCTACTGCCAATACTTAGCATGCAAAAACACAAGACATTAGAGGACGAAGCTACTCCTTGGCATTCAAGAACTTATCAGTTTATAGGATTTTGAATGCCGGTTCTTGGCTTCAAAGCCACACCACTTTCACTTCTACCAGAGGGACATTGCCCACAAGTCCTTGGATACTTTTTCCATGGGTCCGGTGGTGGTTGCTTAACAAGCTGTGTAGCTCATCCATTGCTCCTAGTGGGACAGTTTGTATCTTGCCCCTAAGTTGATGGTATGAAAATGATTGTGGTGGCTGGTGTCTTTTCTTTTCCCATTTTCCCTTTCTTCTATATGCACGGGTGGCAAGATGATGGATCCATCATACACTGGAACTGGATGGATACAGGTGAGTGAAGTAGCCTTTCTGTTATTTTGTAGGCTACGCAAATATATCTTTCCTCTCTTTACCAGGGAGTTAGAGGAATGATAGGCGACCATAGTGTGTTATCTGAGCAGATACAGCTCTTTAACTTCCTCCTATGCAGTGAATCTGTTCATTGTATTTTAGGCCAGTAGTCTTGACTGTGGGATGCCCATATCCAGCACCACAGAGGCTTAGGTCTCCTTCCTTTGAATTTTCTTATTCAGGAAGTGTGGCCAGGTGTGCTGAATTTCCAGTCGATTCAGGAATCTCTTACTTCCCATCTAAAGGAAGTCTATCATAATGTTAAGACCAAGGGTTTTTCCACATGAACAAATGACAAATTTTAAATTAATTTGTATTTATTATATCTAACAAACCTGTGGTCTTGACATTTACTACCCACCATGCCCCTTTCAGTTAACCCTGGGCTGGAAGAAAACTAATACATCATAGGGTTGAGATTGGGTCGCAGGCCACATGACGTAGGTATTTCTCTCTCTCTCTCTCTCTCTCTCTCTCTCTCTCTCTCTCTCTCTCTCTCTCTCTCTCTCTCTCTCTCTCTCTCTCTCTCTCTCTCTCTCTCTTATAGTTAGCCCTCACATTAGTACATGATTTTAAATTTATTGAATTTTACCTTCACCCTCTGCAAACATTATGTATGTACATAAGATCTTTTCTTTATTTCATTGAATTGGTTACGTACCTTCGTTATAACAGACTTATGAAGCTTACCTAGTAATGCAAAGAAAACTGCTTTTACTCTGAGGGAAGAAGAAAATGGCATCCCATGAATTAGGGGCAACGTTAGTATACATACGAAAATGACTACATACGTACGTAGTAGTTTCTGTAACTATTTTTACACCTACCAGTTATTTCTTTTTTAAAGGTAATGTATTAAACTTTTAAATCAAATTACAATAACTTTAATTTCATTTAAAAGTTAGCTTAATACTTTGGGAGTATTATTAGGGTCATATTTAGTGTTCAAACTTTAAAAGTAAGCATTTATTAGCATTTTTAGAGACCGTGCCAAAATTACACGAAAATCTTCCACGAGGGGATCTGGAACCTAACCTTACGTAAGTTTGGGTTATTACTGTAAAGAGCAAATTATCAGTAGAATTTTTTTTTTTAACATTCAAAAGTTGATATACCAGTGTTACTCTAAGTTAAAATAAAACGGTAAGGGTTAAATAATGTATGAAAGAACATGTGCATGGCTGAATATAAGGGTAATTTTATTAGTTTTTGCCTTGGTTAGATAGTTGTAGGAGTGTCCATTCATAGTTGTAAGCCATATGTTTTTAAGGGTAATGTTGTAAGATAACCTTGAAATAATATTGTTTCAATGTCACTTCAAAGTGTTTAGGATGATGGTTTAAGGTACAGGCGGCCCTCGGTTAGCGGCAGGGGTTCCGTTCCTGGCCGCCGACGCTAAGTGATTTTCGACGCTATGCGATTTAAAAGCCTACGGCACCGCACACCTTCTTTCGAAATTCTAGACCCGTTAATAGCGCCCTAGACCAGTCAAACGGCGCCTTAATCCCGCGATGGCGCAATAAGTAAAATCATATTTATGCAGTATAGATCTATAGAATTTACTGTACAGTACATTATAGTATATAAAATAATGTAAAGTGAAAAAAGCCTAGCTGTAATCCTTTGGGTGTCTAGAGTATGTAAAGATATAATAAGGTTTTATACAGTGTACAGGCAGCAGTGTTTCCACTCAGGCCGCAACAGCCCTGCACGCACTCCAGCCGCATAACATTCTCTCACAGTACAACCATAGAAAAAGATACCATTGAAAGGGTAACAAAAGCAGACTTTTAAGGATTATACAATAACTATTGTAGCACTAACATTTATTTAATTTATATTATATATATTATATTATATAGTATTTTATTGTATTATACATATGTAAGAAAATATAATAAATTTACTCATAAAGTAACAAAGCAGCAGAAACCTTATGTATAGACAATAACTATTGTACCACTAACATTTTATTTATTTTATTAATTATTATATCTTATAATATATTTTATTGTATTAGTTGTACATCTGTAGGAAAATATTTTATATTTACTCTTAAAGCAATAACTATTGCTCAATTGACAAACTTGCATCACGTTGCACACTCTTGATCATATCGCGTGTTGGGTTGAATGCAACACATCCACCACCCTCAGTAGCTGTCTCTGATGTTAAAACAATATTAGCCTGTGTGCGAAGAGAAAGTTTATTTCTAACTTTAGTTTTATTGAGATTTACTTTCGAAAAAATTCTCTCTGCATCAGCATTACTAGTAGGCAATGACAATATCCTGAGAGCAAACAGAGGTAGAGATTGATACATTAACGTCCCTTCGTCATTCTTAAGCGTCGACAGCCACCTGAAAAATACCTCTGGGTTGTCCTGAGTTTTCATATCTTCGGGTACATTAAGATTTGGGAGACTCCTCCATTCATCATCAAGTTGTTGCAAGTCACCCTCATATACCCGAGGAAGCTCCTGTACCACGTCTGAGAGAGATGGTGTTACAGTTAATACATTTGCACTTACACACTTTGCAACAGTAAACGTTGAACACATTTCTAACAACCTGGAATCCAAAGGAAACCTTTTTTTCATTTCTAAACAAACTGTTACCAGAAATGTCCTACAGCGACTCCGCACATCACATATAAGCTTTGTGTTCCCTCGGTGTTCAGGTGACTGGAAAAGGCTATGTAACTCTGCACCTAAATATATGTGTTCTAAGGGCATAAAGTGTTTCTCCTCACATGGGTCTATGTGTGCTACATGTGGTGCTGAATTTATGATCTCGTGCTTGTAATAATACCTAAGGGTGTCCTTATACAAAGTGTTGCACGAGTTGTACAACTTGTGAATTGTTGACTCTCTTTTCTGGAACATGAGGTTGAGTTGTGTAAACTTAGGAAGTATAAATGCCAGGAATTTGAAGTACATGAAAACAGCAGGATCATTAAGTGCTACATATATAGCAGAGGGAGTTGACAGCCTGTCTTCTAGGTGTTTTTGTGAAAAGTATAGCTTTAAGGGCTGCCACTGTTCTACCACACGATTTACAGCCAAATGTAATGAGAGCCATCGGGTGTCTGCGACTGTAATAGTTTGTGGGGTTTAACATCACAGAAGGACTGGAATTCTTGAAATTCATTCTTTCTCTTTGCACTATGTGCAAAATACGTATAGATGTTTCTAATTAGGTCCTCGCAAACACGGGGTAGAGTCTTAGCTGCATTTGATGCACACAAATGCACTGAGTGACAAACACACTTGAGTATTGTCACACCTGGAGCAACAACACGGAGCCTGCTACTAAGTGAATTATGGGGACCCATGATATTGCTGGCCCCATCAGCAGCAAATCCTATTAGATTGTCTATTGGAATGGAGTGTTTTACAAAATAGTCATTAATTAATTGAAACAGATGTTCCCCTGTTGATCCTGTGGCCGTCTGTGTTGATTTATCAACATTATCATATACAGACAACAAATCAAGAAATTTTGTTTCAATCTTACCTGTGGCTTGGTTAAATAATTTTATTACAATAGCACAAGCTATTACAAGTGCTTATGTCAGTGGTTTCGTCAATTATAATGGAAAATTTGTTCTGTTTCATAGCATCATACAACTGCTTTTGGGAGAACTTACCTATATCACCAAGTACACGTGTGGCTTTAGTTCTCTTGAGTGATAATTGGTTTGCAATTTGTGAATCAGGGAATATATCTTTACATATAGAACTGAGGTGATCAATAGAATTGATAGAAATATTATGTTCTGCCAAAAAGGATATTAACTTAATTTCTGCACGAGTAACAGAATCCCCAATCTCATTTGGAGCAGCAGGCTGGTTTGGTGCAGCTGCTTGAAGTGCAAGAGCATCTGTGTGGCGGCGTGATGTTTTGTGACGTTTAAGAGTTGAGATTTCAGTGACCAGAGATGACCTACACACCCCACAGAAAGCCTTATACTCATCACCATCCACCTTGCTGATCCATGCCCTTAACTCCGGATCTCGAAGCCACTCCTCTCGAAATTTCCGTTTTGGCATGGTCACAACCAGGGCACAGACTTATTCTGCAGATGCATAATGTTTAATTATATATGTTTCCCATGCAAAGACCCAAAGAAAACTTGCAAAAACTGGCCCAAGTTATTAATGTCGTGGTTGAATAAATTATCCCTTTTCTTATGATTATTTAGCTATTCATCATGAGTTAATGTCATCTGGTTTCAAGTAATTAGATTGCAAATAAAAGGAACATGTAACATACGTATCCTATTATAGGGTTAAAGGGACTGGTCACTGGAGTGTTCCTCGTCGTACAGGATAATACAGCAATATTTACTGTAAAATAACATACATAACAGGATAAAAACAATACATTATATACACATACACACACACACACACACACACACACACACATATATATATATATATATATATATATATATATATATATATATAATATATATATATATAATTATATGTACATATACATACTTACACTCATACGTACATACATATGTTTATACATACACACACAAACAAACACACACACCAAAAAACACACAAACAGATATAATAGATAATAATTTATATATATTATAGTATATAATCATATATATATATATAGATATAATATATATATAATATAATATATATTATAGTACATATACAGACCACTGTACACTTCATTATTCGTTACATACCATATGGTGATTACATACACACACAAACACACCACACAACACACACAAAACAGAATAAATATAATTATATAGTTACTATTATATATATATATACATATATTATATATATATATATATATATTATCTAATATATATATATTACATGTATGGTATGTATGTATGCAGAGAGAGAGAGAGAATGAGAATGCATTGCCAAGAAAGTTATTACTACTCTTTTGCATTTCACACATATAGCTCTAATATATATTTACTGTCTAGCACTATATACAACATGTGTGGCACTCATGATACTTCTTTTTCAGTTTATATCTCGAGTAACATAGGGCCTCCAAAGTCCTCAAACTTACAAACAGTACAAGTACTATGGGGTTTACAATACCCCAAACAAATCGCACTATAAGAAACAAGGGGGCCAGCTAACCCCTATCAAAGCAACACTAATATATTTTTGGTGGTCTCTGGGACCCCAGGTTACTCACTTAAGTGATAAAATAGGTCCTGAAAAGCACCTAACACTCACCCCTTGATGGTCAGAAATCAAACTGATGATCTGATGGCTTTCAGCTCATTTATAGACTAAACAAGGATCCTGAAGCACCAACAGAATATTAGGCTTTATGAATTAATATATTCATACATATGAATGATCTAAATTCTTAGATTATTATTCATCATCGTGGTTAATACGTTGGATATATTTACCACAATATAGAAATCCATAAAACAGATAATATCAAAAGGTTCTATAGCCATATTAGGAAAGCATGCGGCAACGTGAGCCGCAAAATGCGGCTGCGGCTACCTCGGCCGCTTTTCATTTTTGGAGTATGTGGCCGCAGACTTTTTTGGCCGCATAGCAGACGAAAAAGCCGCACCTCGGCAACACTGACAGGCAGCTGTAGTGTTCAAGTCACGATAATTCGTCTTACGATAATCCGATTTTATGAGACCAAATTACAATAGCCTAACTTTATCCCATCTTCTAGTACTTAAGTTCAAAAGCAGCAAAACAGAATGATGAAATTATGGTTTTAAAGTTATACACGTTGCATAAACGTGTACAGTCATGAACAACCAAACGTGGTGAATAAACTTTTTTTTTTTTTTTGACTAAGTACAACCAAATTTGATAATACCCGTTTGGCTTGTATTTCAATCATTGTACTATAGTACACTATTACCGTAGTTGTTATAAATGACGTTATGTAGAATAGAACTGAGATATCTTAATGCAATAACTTTATTCGCTATAGATCAAAGATCAATCGATAAATATAATGTTAAATTTAACAAACTAGTTATAAATGAAGCTGAGAAAACTGTTTCTAGCTGCTAATGGCTATTATCGTGCATCGGCAACAAGGATGAAACTCCAGTAAACGTATGTCCATCACAACCATAGATAAAATTGAGATAAAATAATTTTAATCAAACTACTGTGCTTGAAAGAACACATTTTACTGTTGGTTTCACGCCGATATAAGATAAATAACGTAAAGTTCATATTATGATGATATAAAGGAAAAATTGCGAACGGAATCACATAATTTTTTTACGCAATAAACATGCCACCAACGTAATCTGTTAACGAAAAAAAAAGTTCACAATCACAACGAGACATATTCAATTTAATATTTCCACCAAAAAACATGTCGTACTATAAGGAAAAATAACCTTGTCTGATATAAGTCAAGTATCTAGATATTCATTTATGCCAACTAGAAGCAAGAAAATTTGCTCGGCATTGCGCTTAATATGCCGAAACAAACTCAGTTTTGCCATCAGCTGATTTGAAACCAAAACATTGGCTGCTCTGCGGAATACTAGCTTAGATTTGCTGTAGTATTTTATAATACAATAATATGAGAATACATACAATGTTATTGGATACAGTGAAGTGATGTATAACTTTTTAAAGGATTTATGGAAAAGATGCATAAATAATAAAATAACACCATGCATTTTTTGGAAACAGTGGCAGACAAGAAACGAACATGAAAGAAAAAAAAACCACTCTGACAATATGGAGGGTAGTTACGAAAGAAAGCTGCCTTAATTTGTATCATATTTATGTACAAAAATAAAAATACCCTATACGTAATATATTTTCATACACATTTTAAACACGAGCTGAACATTTATAAAATCGACACATCGATCACTAAGTTTGCACTCTTTTCAACTTAAGATATATTTTCGGAAGAGCGGCAGGCAGCTGCTTACAAGAATGAACATGAAAAAACATCGTATTTGATAACGTGAAGGGGAGTTTCAAAAGCTGCCTTAGTATCATATTTCTGCGCAGAATTAAAAATACCCTATACATAATACATGTGCATACACATTTTAAACATTAAAGCATGAACATTTATAAAATCGACACATCGATCACTAAATTTGCACTTTTTTTAACTATAATTTCGGAAGAGCGACAGGCGTCGACTTACAAGAATGAACATGAAAAAACATATTTGATTACATGAAGGGCAGTTTCAAAAGCTGCCTTTGTATCATATTTATGTGCAGAAATAAAAATACCTATATGAATAGATGTTTTCATACACATTTTAAACATAAAGCATGAACATATATTAATCAACACATCCATAGCTAAATTTGCACTCATTTAACTATATTTTTGACATTGAACAGCGTCAGAGGCATATATTTTACCCTAATACCTATGTAATAACTCTCAATACAATTTTTCAATATCATTTGCATAACCTTTATGGGCTGAACAGTATTTCTACAAATGTATGTGCTCGTTAGATATAGCGGCACTGTTGACCGAAAATTGTGCCGTAAAAATACCTTAAAATGCCTCATTTTTTTTTAATGAATATTTTTGACGACAGCCGTAAAACCGATTCACCGTTGAGCGATTGCGCCATTAACCGCGGGCCGTCTGTATACGTAGGTATTTGGTGTTTTAACTATATGTATTAAAATAGAAAGTTATAAGCATTTTTAGGATGATAGGTTAAGGTATATTTGGTAGCTGTACTACATATTAAAATAGGTAGTTATAAGTGTCTAATATTAGAGGGGGTCTCTAGTATTTGTGAATTTAAGCAATCGCAGGCAGTCGTGGTTCATAACCTCCGTGAATATCAGGAGTCTGCTCTAAAATAAGTGAAATTTAATACTGTACAGTATGGTAACAACGTGTAAGAAAGTTGCTGTATAGAATACTACATTAATGTTAGTAAAACAATGCTAGACTGTGGGTAAACACAGGATGGTTATGGGGGAGCCCATATATACCTATATATCCACAGTATTGTATGTTATTTGAAAGAAAAATTAAAGGGTTTGATTTTTATGTAACCTTTTTAAGTGTTATACAGTATTTTCCATGTGTTTAGGCAAAATATTAAAAATGTGATGTCCATGTTATTAGGTAGTGTTCGTATAACCTTAGACGCCTTATGGACGTATTTTACGTCGACTAAAATTGTCTGTCGGGTGCTAATCGTACGTACAGTACGTCGACTACAATAAGTTTTTTTAAATATTCAGGGAAAAATAGTTATAGGCCTAGTTCACAAAAAATTTGAAATAACGTGCCTTGAGGGATGCTGGGAGTCCACAGATCAAGCTGCTGTTTTATTTACAAGCATTACCCAGGCGCGCATGCGCGAATTACTTTCAGAGCGATCTCTTGCCGCCTTCGTGTATTGCAGAACTTTTGCGAGTGTTAACATATTTGTGACGCAACAGGACGTTCACAGAGATGTCCCAACATCGTCAGGACCGTGAAAGGCGCGTATTGCCTGTCGGTAGTGATCTTGTGAGGCGAGTTTTAGATTTGGATGCTGGAGAGAGGGACCAAGCACCCAAGGTGACCCAGCTTTCCAACGCTGTGTTGTGGGGCCTCGTGTGGCTGAAAGTGACCAAGGACCACATCCTTTGCCTTTTACGACAACTAGAAAGCATCAGGGTGTCCTGAGGGGCATTCATAAACATTTGGGAGGCCTCCAACAAAAGGACATAGATGAATACTTGTTGGAGCTTGATCGCGAGCAGGTTGAAAGTCCTCATTTTGATGGCAGTTGGTCATCTAGTGACTAGGACATCATGCCCGATGTCAGTGATGACGAATATTTGCCCCTAATGTCCGTATGGGAGCCACAGCCTGAAAGTGAGCTGGAATTTAGTGGTTTCAGTGCCTATGAGGGAGAGTCTGAGGAGGAGGCGCCGATTTTTGCTGGTGGGGACGAGACAGAGAGCAATGGTGATAGCGAGGGAGATGGGCCAGTTGGGAGGGGTGGGAGTGCGAAGCCATGCACATGGGCCCGTAGAAGGTCACAACGTCATGGCAGCCTAGGTGAAGGCTATTGATCCAAAAGTGATGAGGGGTGGTTGGAGGACCCCACCCCATCTAACATGCACCCATTCACGGCAACACCTGGACTGACCGTACCTGTGCCTCTCACTGCACTGGGGTTCATTCAGCTCTTCCTGACGCGGGAACTGCAGGAATACCTCATAGCAGAGACGGCGGATTACGCTCGGCACTGCCTGAGGAACTGCGGACGACGTTGTTGTATCGCTGGCAGGGCTGCAACCTCACGGACATGGCACATTTTTGGGGCTCCACATTTTTTTTTTAGGAATGATGCCTGATGCCGACATCAGGCAATATTGTATGCCGGAATTTTTTTTTTTAAGTACGCCGAATGTGCCCAGCATTATGGCCCGTGATAGTTTCCTGGCGTTGGACAGGTATTTCAACGCCTTCAACCGAAGGGCCATACCCCAGAATAACCCCGACCGCCTTATCTTAGTCCGCCCAGTGTTGGACTACATTCGTGAACGGTGCCAGTTTCTTGTGGTTCCTGCCAAGAACCTTTCTTTGGATGAGGGGATGATGCCATACAAAGGATGTCTCAGTATAAAAGTGTACAACCCCAAGAAGCCAAAGAAATATGGTGTAAAATTATTTTTTATTACAGAGTCCAACACTTGATACATCGTGGACTTCTCTGTGTATTCCAGGGTGTGTATGTATGTTTGTATGTATGTATGATTGGCATGGGCGCCCAGGCCGTCAGTCTGACAGGACTGAGATTCGGAATGGAGATGGGTTTCCACCCTGGGAAGGTCGAGACCTATGTTTGGGAGCCTGGAAACCCCCGGGACCCTGGGGTCCCAAAATTTCTACTCTCTCCCCCCCCCCCCCCACCTCCGAAGGGTGAGAAGGGATTCCGTGAAAAAAGAGGGTGTTTAGAATGGGGTTTACAGAGAGAGAAAATGAGAGAGAGTAGAACTGGGTGTTAGGAAGGAAGAAGAAAGGAGGAAAAAAGACAGACAGAGAGAGTTGGTATTACTGTGAAGAAAGAAGGTAGGAGACAGTGATTGTTGGAGAGAGTAAGAGAAAGGAACGAGAGGGAAAGGAAAAGAGAGAGTGAGAGAAAGTGATTATTATATATATATTATATTTATATATCATACTTATATTACATATATATATATATATCATATATATATATATAGATATATATATATATCTATATATATATATATATATATATTGGTATTTTTTGGTAAGCAAAAAATCTTATCATTCTAGTGATATTCAATCATTTACCTTCATTTTGCAACAAATGGGAAGTCTAGCACAATATTTCGATTTATGGTGAATTTTTGAAAAAACTTTTTCCATCCCTCCGCACGCAGTAACTGCTGAAAATCTCAGAATTTTCTTGTCACCTTGTTTTAATTTTCGCACCATTTTTTATTAGGCCTTACATAAAGAGTTATACGTACATGGAAATGTGCGCACTTTCATGTAGAATACAAAATAACTCATGGTTGTAGCTTATATCAGTTTTGAAATATTTTCAAAACTGAAAAAATTTGACCTTCAAAACTGAAAAAATTTGACCTTCAGTTAAATTTAACTAGACCGAAATGGTCGAAAAATGCAATTGAAAACTAAAACTCTTACAGTTTAGCAATATTCAATCATTTACCTTCATTTTGCAACAAACAGGAAGTCCCTAGCACAATATTTTGATTTATGGTGATTTAAAAAAAATAAAACAAAAAAAAAAAACTTTTTCCATCCCTCTGCGCGCGGTAAAACTGCTGAAAATCTCAGAGAATTTCTTTAGTCACTTTGTCGTAATTTTCGCACCGTTTTCTATTAGGCCTTACATAAAGTGTTATACTTGAAAATGTACGCAATATCATGTAGAATACAACAAAAAATAACTTGTGGTTGTAGCTTTTATCAGTTTTGAAATATTTTCATATAAATCACAATAAATAGAAAAAATTTGACCTTTGGTCAACTTTAACTCAACCGAAATGGTAAAAAACTGCAATCGTAAGCTAAAATACTTAGTCTAGTAATATTCAGTCAATTACCTTCATTTTGGAACAAACAGGAAGTCTCTAGCACAATATTTTTATTTATGGTGAATTTTTGAAAAAAAAAAACTTTTACGTCCGCGCCTTACGAATTCATGCATCATTTTGTGATAGTATTTTCTCCATGTTGCTTTGATCATTTTACAATTTGTTATATACGAAAATCATTGCAATTTAGTGTACAATACATTAAAAAAAATTAACTCATTAGCTTGAACTGTTTTGCTCACAGCACAATTTGTATACAATTTTATATGAAATTTTTTTCGTGCTGTCATATTTTCCAATATTTATATATGATAATGATATTTTTTTCATTTCTGATGGTTGCATACTAAATTTCAGGCAATGACAAAAAAGGAGCCAAAAATGAACTCTTAATCTTAAAAACTAAGCATGCTGTGATATATATAAAAAAAAAGACTTTTTCCACTTTTGCGCTAACTCCCGAACGCCGTGGGCATACGAGAGACACTTTGGTAAATAGCGGCTAGACGTTTAAGGGTTAATGTATTGTGTGGTGTTTGAGAGAGAGAAAAAGGGAGTTTGCCCTTGTTTTTATATAGATATTGGGAGAATAAGGTAGCTAATTGCTTTTGCAGTAGGTTTTCAGTTTTAAAGTATGGTGGTTGTTGTTTATAAGCATATTGTGTTTTTGTGTACGTATGTAGTATTGACAAGGCCGGGGGAAGTAAAGGGTTTGAAAATGTTGTTTAACATCTGTAGTTTTATCTGACCTTATCTGGCTTTAGGCCCTATCCTGGGGGCACCCTTGGCTCTGTTATTGTGGATAATTGAAGGACTGCTGTGTTAATCCAGATATGGTAGAGATTACATTTACATTACTGTTGGATGTTAAACTCATTTGCTCTGAGCCTGTTATCTCCACAAGTGATGAGGTCATTATCCTGCTAATCATGTAACTGACTAATTTTCACCCTTTTATATTTGTACTTCAGTTCTTTGTTATTTTCAATACTGTTATTACGTACACAGTTGTTATATGTTTTGTTATAATAGTAATGAAATATGCAAATGATGTAGGTGATTATTCAAATTCTGAATTATGTAGCTTTTATTGGTGATTTATTTCAGTACATGAAGTAAAGTAACACCATTATTGGTACTCAGTTTAACAATCTTCATTACAGACCTTAAACTGTTGCTCTTGGCTAAAAATTTTATCTGGAATAACCTCGCAAAAAAAATATCATAGAGACTTAGCATTATGTTGAAAATTGTGAATGTATTATCTCCAATTAAAGTTTCAGAGCACTGATTTGTTCATAGGTAGAACAAACCTTCCGTCTTAAAATCAGAATAAATCTTCTGGTGCCGGCTGGAAACCAGTTACAGGCAGTCCCCGGGTCACGTCACGACTTAGTTTACGACGTTCTGAGGTTACGACGCTTTTCAATTATATTCATCAGAAAGTATTTCCAGGGTTATGATGCATGTTCCGGGGTTACAACGCATGCTCCAGAGTTACGACGCCTACAAACACTGATCTGGCAGATGAAATATGACACCAAAAATGCAAAATTATCAATATTTAAAGGTTTTTTTGATGAAAAATACAATAAGATTGCAGTTTACATAGTTTTGAATGCACCCAAAGCATTAAAAGTAAGGTTTTCTTATGATTTTTGACGATGTTCCAGCTTACGATGATTTTCGGCTTACGACGCGTCTCAAGAACGGACCCCCCTTGTAACCCCGGGACTGCCATGTATAAACAAGAAAAAAATTGTATATGCAAGAAATCTGTGGCATCTGGCATCTGATACATAAATGAGGTGGAAGCAGATCAGAGACCCAACTTGAACCATGTGATGCATTTAGTCTTTCTTCAACCACCTTGGATAGCAGATGTTTGCTTGCTCTCCTCCTCCCAAGCCAGTGTTTTCCTAAGCCTGTGATTCCTTCTCTGCTTTCTCATGCTTTGGGTGTTATGTTTTGTGATATCTTTATGGGTTCCTCCATCCGATCTACAAAGTCCTGTGAGCATTAACGTATGTGTCCCAGCCCTCCAAGTTTCCTGTGTTCTTGCTTCCTAGCTTCCACTTTGACAGACCCCCATACAACTTAGAGTAGGTGTCGCTCTAATTCTTGTAATATTACCAATCCATGCCCGGAGTGTCACTCCTAGCTTGTTGAGCAGTGGAAGAACTTCTACAAGAAGCAGCAGCATTGTAGGAAGTCGGCACATCCATCTTGGGAAGGATTCCTTCCTCCTCAAGTGGGCGTATATGCTTCCGCCCCTTCCAAACCTATTCCTACTGCTTTATCATCCATTGATTCCTTGTTGTCTTTTTCCTTTTCTTCCATGGATTTGTCTTTGGAAGCATTGGAAGTTGCTCAGGGTGATTTTATGTTTAATATTGCCCCTTCTCTCTCAAAGGGGAATGTAACCCCTTCATGGGGAGAGGAGGCAGCGCCATCTTGTTGATTTGTTTCAGGCTATGATGTGCAAAAGATGTTGTATGTTTGAGCCTCCTTAGGCCTTTCAATGGTACCCTCCCTGGAAGGCCTATTATCCCATTTCATGTCTACACCCTCTACCAGGATTGGCTCCCCTAGCAGTCCTCCCTCCACCTGGCCTCCACTACCTTGGGTTTTGTGTGCTGCCACCTAGTGGAATGCCATTGTTAACTGCGTTTCATGCTAGGTGGCCTTTTCCCTTGCCAACAGTGAGGCCATTGGCTCAGGGCCAGAGTCTGTCACACCCCATGATGTCACTCCCAACATCGTCTCTGCCCATGACGAGGGTTGTCAAATCTATCTCTGACCACTTACACTGTCAAAAAGTAGCTCAGAGCTAAGGGATTTTCAAGGGCAGTTGCAGAGTCTATTGCAAAATGCAGACGACAGTCGTCTGCCGTCTACCCAAGTAAGTGGTCGATCTTTGGCACTTGGTGTTAAAGTAATGACATCTCATCTGCTAAGACATCTGCAACAGAAATCTCAGAATTTTTGTTGCCTCTGAGAAACTCCAGAGGATTATCTACTTCCACAATTAAGAGGTACAGGTCTATGCTTGACTGTTTTTTGCCATTGAGGCTTGGACCTTTCTTCTAATCAGGATCTTGCTGATCATATTAGATCCTTTGACCCTTGTAAACAGAAAAATTTTGATCTAGTGTTATGGAATCTAGTCGTGGTTCTAAAGTGGTTTGCAGGTCTTTTTCGAGCCACTTAGTTCAACTTCTTTTAAGAACCTAACTAAGAAAACCCTGTTTTTGGTAGCCTTGACAACTGCCAAAAGTCTGTGAAATCCATGTGATTGACATAAGAGTAGGCTTCACTCAAGGGGATGCGATCTGCTTTTATACTCTTGGCTTTCTCCCAAAGAATCATACCCCGCCTAAACCCTGGCCTCGTTCTTTTAACATTACGAATCTAGTGAATGTTTTAGGTGCAGAGGATGAGGAGAGAGTGCTTTGCCCCTTGAGGGCTTTTGAAGTTTTATCTGCACAGAACTGAGAAGTTACGAGAACCTTCCAGTAATCTGGGTGTTCAATCAAAGACCCAACTCAACCCCTTATGGACAACGCCTTTATTTCTTCCTAAGGGACCTTATTCGTGAAGCTCCTTCTCAGATTGCTGAAGAGCTGTTTCCATTGTATAAAGTCAGAGCTCACAATATTAGAGCTGTAGCTACGTCATTAGCTTTAAGAACAATCTCTCTCTCTTCCACTCTTTAAGCAACGTATTGGAAATGTAAGTCAGTGTTTGCATCCCATTACTTGAAAGAAGTGGAAACGGTTTGTAATAATTGCAGTACCCTAGGCCCTTTGTTGGTGGCTGGCATAGTGTTGAGTGGAGGAAGCATAGGAAGTGTCTCTTCCATCCTAAGCTCTTTGCCTTATTGTAGCTTGTTGAGTCCTATGGGAGCTGGGGGTACTTTTTCCTTGGGTACCCTCCAGTTTAGTTTTTAATGGATGGTGTTGGTGTTTTAAATCTTATGGTGTAGGTAATACCCTTAATAGTCTGGTTGTCGTTTGTGATGGTACTGCACCCTGGGCAGGGGGAAATTTTTATGCTTTATTAGGCAACCCACAGCTATACCACCATGCCGCTATGAAGTAAGATGAGCGCCAACCAAAAGCAGTATCTACCTGCAGCAGCTCTCTTACCAGGTAAGGAATCAGCAAGCATTGCATCAATTCTGGCAATTTTTTCTATTCTCAGAGGCATTACATGTACAGGCGGCCCGCGGTTAACGGCGCAATCACTCAACGGCGAATCGGTTTTACGGCGGTCGTCAAAAATATTCATTACAAAATAAGGCATTTTAAAGGTATCTTTACAGCACAATTTTTAGTTAACGGCGCCGCTAGCGCCGTTGTCTAACGAGTTCATACATTTGTAGACATGCCGTTCAGACCATAAAGGTTATGCAAATTATATTAACAAATTTTATGGAGAGTTATTACGCAGATATTAGGGTAAAATATATGCCTCACGCTGTTCTATGCCGAAAATATTGAGTTACATAAGTGCAAATTTAGCTAAGGATGTGTCGATTTATAAATGTTCATGCTTTTGTTTAAAATGTGTATGAAAATGTATTATGTGAAAGGTATTTTTATTTCTGTACAGAAATATGATACAAAGGCAGCTTTTGAAACTGCCCTTCACGTTATCAAATACGATGTTTTTTCATGTTCTTTCTTGTGAGCCGCCGTCTGCCGCTGTTCCGAAAATATCAATTTAAAAAAAAAGTGCAAATTGTGTCGATTTTATAAATGTTTATGCTTTTATGTTTAAATGTGTATGAAAATGTATTACGAATAGGGTATTTTTATTTCTGTGCAGAAATATGATAAAAAGGCAGCTTTTGAAACTGCCCTTCAAGTTATCGACTACGATGCTTTTTCAAGTTCGTTCTTGTATGCCGCCGTCTGCCGCTCTTCCGAAAATATAGAGTTAAAAAGAGTGCAAATTTAGCGATCGATGTGTCGATTTTTTAAATGTTTATGCTTTTATGTTTAAAATGTGTATGAAAATATATTATGTAAAGGTATTTTCATTTTTGTACAGAAATAAGATACAAATTAAGGCAGCCTTTGTAACTACGCTCCACGTTGTCAGCGGATGTTTTTTCATGTTCGTTCTTGTCCGCCAGTTCCGAAAAATGCATTGTGTTATTTTATTAATTATGCATCTTTTCCATAAATCCTTTAAAAAGTTATACATTATTTCACTGTATCCAAGAATATTGTATGTATTCTCATATTATTGTATTTTAAAATACTACGGCAAATTTAAGCCAGTATTTACGCGGAGCGGCCTATGTTGTGGTTTGAAATCGGCTGATGAATACGCGTTTGTTTCACCATAACGCAATTCTGAGCGAATGCTCTTGCTTCTAGTTAGCATAAACGAATATCTATATACTTGACTTATATGAGACAAAGTTATTTTTCCTTATACAGCGTGTTTTTAGGTGGAAATATTTATTGAATATGTCTCGTTGTGAATGTGAACTACTATTTTTTTCGTTAACAGATTACGTTGGCGGTATGTTTATTGCGTAAAAAATTACGTGATTCCGTTCGCAATAATCCTTTATATCATCGTAATACGAACTTTACGTTATTTATCTTATATCGGCGTGAAACCAACAGTAAAATGTGTTCTTTCAAGCACAGTAGTTTTGATTAAAATGATTTTATCCCAATTTTATCTACAGTTGTGTTTGATGGCAGACGTTTACTTCAGTTTTATCCTTGTTGCCGATGTACGATAATAGTCATTACCAGCTTGAACAGTTTTCTCAGCTTCAG
Organism: Macrobrachium nipponense; assembly: GCF_015104395.2. NCBI lineage: Eukaryota > Metazoa > Arthropoda > Malacostraca > Decapoda > Palaemonidae > Macrobrachium > Macrobrachium nipponense. Next base: position 29,913,826 of record NC_087206.1, read on the forward strand.
TTATAACTAGATTTAAATTTAACAGTATATTTCCCGATTGATCTTTAATCTATATTGATCTCTGATCTATAGCGAATAAAGTTATTACATTAAGATATCTCAGTTCTATTCTATACATAACGCCATTTATAACAAATACGGTAATGTTGTACTGTAGTACGATGATTGAAATACAAGCCAAACAGATGTTATCCAGTTCGGTTGTACTTAGAAAAAAAAAAGTAGTTTCGTCGGTTCGGTTGTTCATGGCTGTACACGTTCACGCAACGAGTATAACGTTAAAACCATACTTTCATCATTCTCTTTTGCTGTTATTGAACTTATGTAACTAGAAGATGGATAAAGTTAGGCCATTGTAATTTGATCTCTCATAAAATCGGACTATCGTAAGACTAATGATCGTAACCTGAACACTACAGCTACCTGTACACTGTATAAACTTTATTATATCTTTACATACTCTAGACACCCACATGTACTGTACAGTAAATTCTATAGTACTATACTGCATAAATATAATTTTACTTATTGCGCCTTGTGGGATTACGGCGCCTTTGATTGGGCTAGAGTTTCGAAAGAAGGTGTGCGGCGGCTGTAGGCTTTAAAATCGCTTGGCGTCGGTGGCCAGGAACGGAACCCCTGCCATTAACCGAGGGCCGCCTGTATACGTAATGTTTTGGGGTAGAATGTGTCCATGCATCCCACCTATCAATGTGGGAATCAGCTATGTAATCACTTGGTAAGTTACATATATAAAAATGATATTTTTGTTATAAAATAATGTTTTATACGTACTAAGTATAATTACAAATGGGAGCCCACTCACCTTCCGCATGGGGGCACAAACAAGTTGAAAGGCTTTGCCTAGTTGTTCCTCTCTTTCCCGAAAGTGGGTGGGACTAGTTACCTACACCAAAACAAAACAATTGCTACC
>NC_087206.1:29915259-29991666 GCF_015104395.2 Macrobrachium nipponense
CAAAACAATTGCTACCACAAATTTCAAATTTTAGTTGCTGTATACTAGTTAGAAACTATAGCTATGTAATTTCTTGATAACTTTATACATAGAACATTATTGCATTATAAAAATATAATTTTATTAAAGCATTTAGACATTGAGAAAATAGAAATAACCTCTTAAACTAATCACAGAAAACTTTATTATAGTAGTGTCCTTTTGGTGAGTTGGTTAAAGTTTATTGAATAAATTGATGGGATTCATCTAGCACTTCCTTAATTTTGCTAGCATCTCTGGTCTCGCCATTCAAGGATAACCTACTAATTTTGCCTGTAAAACATTTTTTTTTTTAAATATGCGTCTTGATATCATACCAAGACTAACCGAGTGATACGCTTACCCTTCAACTGCTTAGAGTAGAGTGCACTATATTTGAAATGAAACAATAAGATTTGAGAAATGGGCCATTGCCCACAGAACCACCTGGTGACTTAGGGAATTAGTCGACATCATATTTTTTTTCACATAAAGTATTTTATAAACAGATACAAATGGTATGTTACACATATGGTATGTGGGAATGTATTAGAGTGTAAAATAATTTGTTGTGGGTAGACATAACCTAATAAGAAGCCAAAACAAAGTTTGTTAATGAAAAGTGAAAATGGCAATGTTGATAAAACATGTGCCAAACTTTGGTAATTGTCAAGTCAGAAACCCTAATTAAAGAGGTTCACGTGGTGCAGAATGTTGTTCAAAGGTCATGCATGAGTGGCATAGGCAAGGTACCAGTTAATCTGTTAACTGCTGGAGACCAAGGGATCTTAGTATGTGTCCAAACCAAGCTGCCTACTGTTTTCCACTTTTCTTTTGAATATTCAACAAATGACTGAGATACGTACTATTAGGAATTTCATTGAGCAAAGCATTGCCAGAATCATGAGTACGTATTGGTTTCAGGGTGAAACGTTTTATAGATTTTTTGATAAGTAGTCAGGGTTTTATTTGCTCTATATTTGGTAAAAATTACCATTGGATATTTACATTCATGTGGTTTCCAAAAGTTAGTTTTCAATAAAAGCAAAATGTCTACCTGGTGTAAGGTTGTTAATTCGGTTGGATGCAGAACAGCACTTAAAATTAATCACATTGTATGTGGTGGTCTAGTGTACAACCAATAATGTAATAAAGTACTACTAGAAATAACTCCTTCATAGAAGTTTTGTCCATCTTGATTTTCAGTTATCCATTTGTCAAATTTCTAAGATGCTGAAATTTGTTAAATGTTTTCTAATATCTCCACCAAGAACAAACCCTTTTTGTCTGTTCTGTGAATGTTATCTTGGTTATCTTTTTAAATTGATGATTAGTAATGATAATATTACATCCAAATATACCAAGTACATTGTAATTAAATGATGAGTGCCTAAAGATTTTGCATCCTTTTAATCTTAAAATTTAACCAACATCAGTAATTACCATTTGATCTGGAAATTTATACTTTTGGTTGTTAGGAAAGACAAAGAGCTGTAATAAGGAAGCAATAAAATGGTCAGATGTATTTGTTTGGAGGTGTACTTCAATTAGAAACAATATTTTGGAGGTGATTATGTAACAGGCTCAGCATAAGCATTATTTTGAAGCTGTGCTTCAATCAGAAACAGTATTGTTGGAGGGATACTGCATTTCAAAGATATAAACAAATTTTTTTGCCCAGTGTTCTGATGTTTGATATTCAAGTCTTAATATGTATTATTCTCTTTTTTTTAACTAGCATTATCAAGGTTGAAGCCAAAGAAGGACAGGGGTGTGTGCGATGATAATGATTCATCAGCAAGTGTGTTAACTGGCAACTTATCATGCTAGAATGTTGACAAGAAGATTATGCATTTGAAGATAGAAGTCCTCAGTTTTCCATGGGAATGAGACTAGTGTTATTTGCAGTTTGTCAAGTTGATGTACACTTCTTGCAGTTATTTATAAGCTCCACTATGTTATTTACTTGTTGCTGTCATCATTAATTTTCATCTATAATGTACTCTACTAATTTTACTTATTGTTTTAGTATCCCATTTCATGCATGATTTGCATGGCCATATTTAACAAGCAAATACCTTAAGTTTTTTATAGCCCAAAGAAAATTAGCAGCAACTGTTACTCATTTGATCATTATCCCTCCAGTGTTCACCAGTTCTTTAAAATGTTATTTGTAATCAGATTTTTAAGGGAGTGAATGGTGTCTTCATTCATTGTTATTGTTACCAATGTTTGAATAATTTTTTATTTTAATTTTGCTTAATCATTAAAATGCTAGTTTTTATTTTTGTGCCACATGATAGCCTAGCTTTTATTTTTGTGTCATATGATAACCTTGGAAAAGACAAGATTACTTTAATACCATTAAACTGTTCGTTGCTCAAGTACATGCAGAGCCCTTAATTTCTTCCAAGCCAACTATGTTTTTATGTTATTCTTCACAGCTCGATCCCTCAGCTTGGGTGGTGGGCACCATGCTACATGGGTGGGACGGTCTGGACATGTACATTCTTCCACTGATCTGTCTATGAGATTCTAACAAAAGTTTCAGGTATCGGTAAATTCTCAGATGACATACAAAGCTTTTTTTTGTCTTTTTTTGCCTCGGCATGAGTGGTTTTTGGACCATTTAAAACTTGTAGATTTTCACAAGTCTGCTAGCTTGGAGGATTCTTTTAAAGGCAACTCATTTCCACAGGTTTTGTCTCCATTCCCAGTCACTACATCTGCAGACTTTTTGTCCATTTGAGGAATATAAAGAAACTTCTCTCATGGTATTCAAAATGTACAATGCTGTTTTGCCTCGACTCGAGTAACAAATTTATGCACCATGAGTAAATGTATTCCTGAAGTTTCACTGACGCCTTCAAGTTTGAGCTTGTCTTTGGTTTTGCTTGCCCTTGCTTGACAACCTCAGTTGGTTTGCCCTTTGCCCCAGAGGTTGTAGCCAAGACTCAGTTTGTTAGAGGGATTATTCCCACATATGTTCCTTTTGAAATCCCTACCATACCATCTTCGGCTTAGTATAAGTCTGCCATGTCGTGAAAGCTCTCTCTTCCGTCCTTGTTCTTATACATCATAAAAAAAGTCCTCCCATAGGGGATAGTGCCATAAATTTACTGGACATGATGCACTGTAGGCATTACTTGAGGTGTATGCTGCATCCCTTCAGCCTAGCTGCACCCACTTTTTAGCCTTTTACTTTACCTCAGTTATCACTTTTTCTGCAGTCTTAATGTCCAACTTCTTGTAGCTTAACTGCATTGTTTGTTCCTAGTTCTACCTTTAGGTCTTTGTACTTTTATCTTTATTTTCATGGTCTTTACCTTGCTTTCTAATCACTCCTACCACCTTTTTTCACCGTCTTAATAGCTTAAGTGCTTGAAAGTGCCTAGTTGATGGTTTGACAGCCTAAATTTCATAAATCAGTTAAATAAAAGTCTTGTCCAAGAACTTACTATCTTTTGGCTACAAAACTTTTTTTTCTGTGGCTTGTTTTAAGGCTCCAAGGAGGATGTTGCTGTCCTAAAGTTGAAGCCTGTGAGGTGCACACCATGTAATTCTCCCAAGTTTTCAAGTTCAATCTGGGGTTCTTTGCCCTCCTGAGGAGAAGAGACCTGATGTCAGAATGCTAATTTTATGGTTGTGGTGTCGCCCAGAAGACCTTTAATTTGTGTTAATTTGGATCCAATGTCATTTTACTTAATGTGATTTATTCCTCTATAATAATCTTTAACATGGAGACATTCATCTCCTGGAGTACCTGACATTCCAGTTTTTAGTAGGGTGGTAGCCCCTCCATCAGTTTATTTTTCCTCTACAAACCTACGTCTTGTAAAAGTGTCCAGTATCTACCATTTCTTCCATTGCAAACTCATTACTGATGGAAATAATGTTTTTGGACTTACCTTTACCAACTTCCAAGAACTTTCCAGGGTCTGGACCACGAGCAGCTAAGTGTACATTTTGAACTCTTCTACTTCATCTTCCCTCCTAAACAGTAATTCAGGCTCTTATTTTATGAGTACGTTTGTGATTGAACAACCCCCCCTTTTTTTTCCATAAGTTTTTATGCAAATATTTATACAAACCTGTTCATCATTGGTTTTTGTACCATCCTTGCTTCCCCCTCTCTCTTAGATGAATGTGACACAGATTGAGCACTGTGGCAGATTCCACAGGAACTAGGGAGTTGACGGCCATGCAACTCTGGATTTTCTTTTTGTTTGACACTGCTTCCTGTATCTGGGTGCATTCCACACAGATGTTTGTGACACATTAATGATTGATGGATTTCTATGAAAACTTATTTTGTTTGTAAATTCATAGTTTTTTGTTTCTTTGTATTTTGCACTTTTGGTTCTTTGTATTTTGCACTTCTCCCAGAAAGGGCTCACCTACATGTAATGGGAGAGGGCTGTCTCTGGTATCAGTGGCCATGTCCAGACAAAATTATGAGGATAACATTAAAATCTTTTTTTATATGTATATTTCAACTTGATCGTTGTAGTACGTAGTACCAGTGTACCGTAGCACAGGCGCATGTTTTTCATTCTTGTTGCTGGACAAAAACCTTGTCAGCTTTATCATCCCTGCTGGAATCAGCAGACTCTCCAAAGAATTGTAAAGTTTGTAGTAAAAATTTAATGCATGTGTTTAGTTATGCTATGTTTTCTTACCATAGAGCATGTCATTCCTTTGCGTGCTGCTCATCCATGCCCATTTCAATTCATTGTTTTTGAATTTTATAGATTCAGTCAAGTATATTCTTCCTAAAGCCATTGATAAATTGAAATATTGTCTAGTCCTTCAAGTACAGAAAGGTGTGCATGGTTTGTACTGGTAGATATTAAAATTTTTATAAAAATTACTTTTCACTAAGTGTATCAATATTCATTGAGGAAATGCATTTTTAAATCAACAGTACATGTTTTAAGCACATGAGGGAGACCATAGAGTAATCTCACTTCTTGTAGGTAGTTTTACCAACTTGCCATGCCATCTCTTTGAGTGGTCAGAAACATCAAAATAAAGTTGTTGACTCCTTTACTTAAAATTATGTCCTGGATTTGGCACCAAATAATTACAGGGTTTTCTTAACCATTATTTCAGATGTGCAGGGTTCTCAATCTTCCGTCTTTCTTATTTTTCATTGCTAAGAGGAGTAAAGGCATGAACTAATTTTATTGAAAGGCCTTAAATTTATTTCAATTTCAATATGTATTAGTTTTTTTAATTGAATTGAATTGATTGTTGAAAATTCAGTTGTCATGCATGTATGCTTAACAGTGGCAAACCTAATGAAAATTACTTCGGTAGAGGGCAATCTACACTCTAAATTAACTTTTATCCTGTAACATTCATCTTGCTTGTAAAATATGCAAAATGACCAATGGGATGTTGTGCTATTGACATCTGCTATGCAACCTGTAATTTAGTTATGCCATACTCCACTGGAGCCAATATTTGGAAATTTTCTTTCCGTGTTCCAATTGCAGAAGAAACTTTTTAAATTTATTTTTTAACTGAAAAAGGCAAAAAAGCAAAGGTCACAGAATGGATATCTTGGACTAAAAAGTATCTATACAGTCTCCTTTACTTTTGATGTTAATATTATACCAATATCCATGAATTTAATCACCCCTCAACCAGCCAGCTGGTCTTCTTCATACCCTGCTAACAAATAAGTTATGTTTTGTGCAGCTGTTTGCTTGTTGAATTGTTTGCAAGTTGATTACTGTACTCCCTATACTTATTTAAGTACAGTGATATAAAATCAGTACAGAACAAGTTTTTTCGTCCTAAAACAATACACTGTACTACATGTACAGAATATGGAGTCACGCAAAGCAAAATTTGAACTTGAGGGTGGCAAGTGGAGCAATCCCATTGTTTGAATGTTGGTTAGTAGATGATGTCTGTACATCCCAAATAAGTGACTGCTGTAATTGGTTGCTTAATATTCAGTAAACTTCATACAGTATTAAAATGACACATTTTTAATTTGTATTTTCATAGCTAAAAAACCTGAGGTCTTAACATTAGGATATATCTTCTGGCACCAGCTGGAAACTGGTTAAAAATAAATAAAAATCTTATGTGCAAGAGATCTGTAGTATTTAGCATCTGATACGTAGCTTAGGTGAAAGTAGGACAGAGACCATGTTTGAACCTCATGACGTATTTAGACACTCACTTTGAGGGAGGTTTGAGGATCCTGAACCAACTGGAAGTTTGGCACACCTGATCATTCTTCTTAGAAATGAGGATTCTAGGGAAGAGGATCTAAGCCTCTTTGAGATGTTAGAGATATGGGTATTTAACACTCAGTTCACTGGGATTAAATACAAAGTAACTATGTCAACACTCAGTTCACTGGGATTAAATACAAAGTAACTATGTCCAGATTCATTGCATATACGGAGGTCAAAGAGAACTATTTCTGTTCAAGCATCAAACCATGTTAGCCAGACAAAATGGGTTTGTTACCACTCCTCACTGTCCTTGCCAGAGAGAGGAGTAGAAGCTACTGAAGAGCAGATTTGCTTGTAACATTAAAAATGCTGTAACAGTATGACTGCAACACTCACCTGCGTCAAGCCAGTTCCAGCGTATGATTTGTCTAATCTTCAAACCACCCGTAGATAATGAAGAAAGGGAAAAAGAAAAAAAAAGAGGCCAATCATCTCATTCATTCTCTCTTCTACACTATCATCTTAGGCAAGATACAAACTGTCCCATCAGGGGCACTGAATGAGCTACACAACTTTACCAGCCACCATCAGACCCAAGGAAAAAGTGTCCAAGGACCTGTGGGCAATATCCTTCAGGGAGAAGGAAGTGTAAGTGGTCTGATGAAGCCAGGAATCAGCATTCTAAATCCTACGATCCTATAGACAAGTTCTTAAATGCCAGGTAGGAACATATTCCTCTTGAGTTCATGTGCTCTTGCATGCACAGTATTGGTGAACAGAACTTGACGATGAGGAATAGCTTACCTAATCACGATGAGGAATGGCTTGCCTTATCATCTCACGTAGCAAAAACAAAGTGGTATTCTTGGACACTTCTTTCTTTGCTTGGCCCATGCTAACAAAAACTATATGACGCCTAGGTCTTGGGTGACGAGTTCTTTTTAGATAACAACACAGTAGATCTGATGGGACCGTAGTAACTGTTGAGGGTCATTGTTAGCAAATTCCGGATTTTAAGTCTTAGCCATGAATTCCAGGACAAATTAGAAAGCTACGGACCCCCGACCCCTGGTGTATTTTACGTCATCGACACCTGGTGTATTTTACGTTATAATCTAGACCAAGGAGCTGTCCAACTCTGAGGAAGCCAAGGTTAGAAGGAAAACTTTTCAAAGTCATTTCCCTGTCTGACTATTAACGCAGGGGCTCAGACAGAGCTTGAGTGAGACTACTCGGCACCAGAGTAAGGTCCCATGTAGGAGGTTTGAGTTCCTCAGGTGAACAAGAATGCTCAAAGCTCTTGAACAACAATAGAGATTCCCCAGGATGAAGTCCTAAGGCAGCCCCGTGGCCCTTGACTGCAGAAACAAAGACATTCTGTTCTGAGAAAAATCAGGAAGTCCACCATCTATTGAACAGAGGTTCCAAGTGGAGAGAGCCTGCTGACCACACCAGTCACAGCAGACGGCCCATTTGCCCAGGTACACAGCTGATGATGATCTGAGGTAGCAGGACATCTGAGTCGTTGCCGTGCGAGAAAAACCTCTTGCTTGTAAGAGATACTGGAGTCTCTAACAGTGCTGAGAGAAGAAATAGAAGATCCAGAAACCACTCTGCTTGGGGCCACAAAGGAGCTACTTGGGTCATCCTGAGATTCTTGGAACCCATCACTGTTCAGGATTCAGGACTTGATGGATCAGGCAGAACGGACTGAAGTCATAAACTCCTAGGTTGTCCCAAGGATACTGAAGGGCGTCCACCACAGCGAACGGATCTGGGACCACCCAACATAGACCTCTAGCTTCCTGTTGAACCGCATAATGAAGAGGTCCAACATGGGTCTTCCCCACATAATGAAGAGGTCTAACATGGGTCTTCCCCATAGATAAAATGTCCTGTTCACCATGTTCTGATGCAGAGACCATTCCATACTCAGAACTGTCCCCAACGATTTAGCTTGTCAGCTACTACATTCCTCTTGCCCAGAATGTACTTAGCTGTGAGCTCCACCGAGTTGTCAATCATCCACTGGTGCAATTCGACTGAAGTTGGCATGACACCACCCGCCCTCCCCGTGTTTGTTTTCATACACCATAGTAGAGTAGAATATAGAATTTAGGCCAATGCCAAGTACTGGAACCTATGAGGTCATTCAGTGGTGAAATGGAAATTGACAAACATTTGAAAGGTGTAATGAGGAAAACCTCGCAGTTGCACTATGAATCAAGTGTTAGGAGAGGGTGGAAAGTAAGATGAACAAGAAGAATATGAAAGGAGATGCAGTATAAGGAATGAAAGTGGTTGCAGCTAGGGGCTGAAAGCACGCTGCAAAGAACCTTAAATATTGCCTACAGAGCACCGCATGAGGTCCACTAACATTAAACCCCTACGGGGTACCACCATAGTGTTGTCTGATAAGAGAACGGAGTGACCTACCACCCACTCAAAACATTTCTGAATGCCCAGGAAGACAGCTTTCAACTCCAACATGTTGCTCTGGTGTTCTTGTCCTGAGAACTCCACGCTTCCAAAATCAGGAGAACTCTAGTTGAGCACACCAACCTCCTGAGGTGGCATCCAAGAACAGAAGATTTGGAGGGAGTGAATGAAGAGGAACTCCCACTGTTAGGTTCTGGTCGTCCAAATGCTCTGGTCAGTATTTGGAAAACCTCTTAAGAAGTATGTATAGATTTTCCAGTAAAATTAAATTGCTAAACATTTAGTGAACATTGTTGAAACAATCCAGTTTTGATCTCTCTACGTATGAGGATCCTACATGAATAAATGTTTTTTATAAATGTAGTAAGATACAAAAGCACAGGGCAAAAACATATAGGAATTGGTTGGCAATATGTCTTCTCAGGTGCTTAGGATACAGTTAGCCTTGAATTACATTAGTTTGGTTATAGGTGAAATTACATCAGAAACAGGTGCCAAGAATGCATACAGTGTACATCATTATTGAAAGTACCTTGAAGGGCATTAATCACAATGGATAATTTGTTTACAAAACTTTATTAAATACAACAAAGTTTCAGTAATTACAACGGTCTTGACAATTTACAAACCAGACTTAATACTTGTTCTTTATTTACTTATGTCCCTAAAGATCATGAATATGGATGCTCTTTGCCCTTTAACATTTACATACCTCAAAAACGCCCCTGCAAGTAACATTGTAGCTTATATCAGCACTGAAGTAAAATTAAATTGCCAAACTTTTAGTGACAATATGTTGTTGAAACACATTTGGTATTTGTGTTAGGGATTTAGTTTGACCATGTGTATTAGTTTTTTCTTTCATAATAAACAGTTTGTTTCAAAATATTTTGATACACAGGTGTAAAACTTCCAACCGTTGCTAGAAATGTTAATGTCTATTTTCTTCCTTCCATAACCAGTCAAACATTACCATCTAGATACTCCAAAAAATGTTCAAGAAACTTCATTACCAATCACTTCAAAATGAAGTTCATTATACAAGAATTTTTTGTATACCAAGTCACTAAACGTGTAAAAGTTTTCAGAATCCAGTTTCAATGAATGTTATTAACATTGCTACTGTTCTATCATTCATATTTCTTCTGTAGTTATTGGCAGTAGTAGGTATATCACTCAGAATACGGTCAGAAAAATTGCATTATTTTCAAAGCAATATTTGTTTTTCATTTTAAAATTTCTTATACATTCACTAAAGGATAAAAGAGCAAAGTTTAATGGTACTTAAAGCAGTTGAGTTTTTTACCACTGGTATAGTTTATACATGTTTATTCATATGGAACTAAGTATGTATTCTGAATGTATAACCAGTATGTTTTTGTACAGTTTTTGTTACAAGTCTATATTCACTTTGACACAGGAAGAACTACTTCAAACATTCACACGTTGACTATTGGGCAAAGTACCACATTACAGCATATTGCACCCGACTCAAACTGGCTGATCAGCAGTAAATTAGCCTTTATTACTTTCACAAGGTTAATTACACAGCTACATGCAACTGAAACATTATAGATATTAAGAACATTAACTTGATTATGTACATCTACAGCATATGTTAGGATTTAAACTACTTTAATGTTGTTAGTTGTTACTGAGGCTGAAGTTTGAGAGCAGCTACATTAAAGGAATCCCCTTTATGTTGAGCAATGAGGGAAAGGAGTTTCAATTTGTTCTGGTGTGCATTAGATGATTCTAATTCATACATAGTGGCCAAATTAAGAACTACAGCCTCATGGAGGAACCTTTCTGGTTGGGAGAAAACTGCCCCCTCAACTAGCTTTATTGCATCACTTACACGACCAGTATACATAAGGCAGACTCCCAAGTTGTTGATAACCTGCAAGTAAAAAAAAGGCGGAAGGTTCATAGTTGACAAAACTAGGAAAATTTTGCAAGTCCTATAAATATCCTACCTCTGATTTTTAAACACAATGGTATATATGGTAATTACAGCACTATAAAATAAATCAGCAGTTGGCATACACAAAATTGAAAAATGCAAGTGACACAGTAATTTCTAAATTTTTAAATACATGACGGGATAATTTTATGTAAAATATATGACTGTCAAGTAAATAATTATATTGAGGTTAAGAATAAACTTCCAAAAACGCTTATCTTATTCCCAACTTACCCGTATTTTTTTTTATTTTTTTTGCTTTACTGAAAGGAGGACACTATTTTGTCTATTTTATTTTCTTTACTGAAAGGAGGACACTATTGCCTTTAGGAATGAAAAGTTTGTAAATTTAAAAACTAAGAAAGTTAAGTAAAAACATTGCAATCGATGCAGAATTTATGTATTATTCCTCAGTTATGATTTGTTAGCAGTCTACCTTGAAATAATTCCCAAGAGCAATAACACATGGAAGAATAAGGGTCTGGAATTTTTATGACTTTAAACACTGCATTGTAAAATATCTGAATATCACTGGGCTCAAATTTTATAAATAGCAAATAAATTCAACCATTACATTAGATCTTTACGATACTTCCTGTGCATAATCCATAGAAACAGAACTACAGGATTTTTTAAAAATTAAATGCTAAATAAAACTCAACAGGGTTGTGCATAAGCTGAAATGGCTAACATAGGCAAATAAGACATTTCATATAGGATTTAAGACACCTCTACATCAATTCCCTGGCAGTGTGATCAACAGTACTTTTGTGATTTATCTATCCTAAATGCTTGCTTAACTGCCTGAAAGTACCAATTTTTTTTTTTTATTCCTGGTGCTTCTGTGTTTTTTATTGGTTCTTTGTCTCAATGGAGAACAGACACAGATGACAAGACCAAGGTCATTGGGAAGGTCGTGGTCATTTTATAATCATTTCATGTCGCCTCTTGCAATAGATCCACACTTTGTCTGTATTTCTTGCACGGGTAAAGAGTGCATTGTGATTCCTTTAGTCCTCAATGTACTGTATAGCCTTCTCCACAGTGAGAACAGTATGTACAACAACTGAAAAAGGTATTGCCTTTCTTAAGCATTGTGGGTTTGCCTTCCCTATCAATGGGTGGGCAACAAGGCAAACATTTTAAGTCTCTCCCTCCCCACGTCTGCCTCCCTGAAGGTGCCCCAGTGGCTGAGGTGGTGGAGGTTCTCCCCTCCCCACATGTTTCCAAGCCTCATGCCAACTCCCAGCACCTCTTATGAGAGAACAAAGGTTACCACTATGAAACGACCCTCCTTCACCACCTTCATCCTCCTTGTCGGGCCCTCCAAGCTGACAGTCTAAAACAAAGAAAAACCAAGCATTTTTATCAAAGCTTGCTCTACTTATCACTTATCCAATCAGTCCCCTTTACTCCTATCAAATGGTATATGGAGACCAATCTCTCTTTCACTAAACCCATCAGAACGGATTCCATTATCTATACTCCCTCAATCTAGGGCACATGAACAGGAGTTGGAGCAGAGAATTATGGTTCCCACTGCAACAAGAGAAATCTCCCTCCATCATGACCCAGCCTAGTAACAGACTGGAAGGCCCTGCCCCTTACCCTCAGACCTGGTGCAGTGCAATGGTTCCAAGAGATCATTTCACTCATTTGTGAGCTTAATGACCTAAGGGAAGAGGCCTTGGCTTCAGCTTTACCTGCAATCTTTCTTTCACATTGGGTAGTAGGTTTGGTCTAGGAAGCAGAACCTTGGTCAAACCTTTTCTGTGGGATTCTGGCAAAGATGAACTTGACCTATGGATCAATTAGTTCCTTGATCCCTCACAGTTCAAACAGAAAAAGTATATTCCAGAGTATGCAGACGAATTAACCCTCCACCTCCCTCTGGAACTGTGCAAGGCTGACATACAACGTAGACTAGAAACTATGATGATGATGGTGCTCCTGGTGACATTTTCGCTAGATATAGAGCAGACCACAGCAACCAATATGATGATGAAGTTGACCCCAAAATCTTGGTCAAGCGCGAGGAGGCTTATGGTGCCAGGCAGGAAAGCCTTCACCTTTCTAGCCCACCAGATCACTAACCTTTGGGCCAACATTATATCTGACAGATGCATTCATTCCTCTCCCTTGTGTCTTTTCTTTATGTATTTCCCTTTACCTCTTGTTACTTTTTCCTAATGAACACCATATTCTTTGGAACTTTGAATTTCAAGTCAATGGCTCATGTGGGCTTTTTCCATATGAATAGGTTTCATTCTGAATAATAATAATGTCAAGACAGGTTTCACATGAGAGTTGGTTCTCCTGATGGATCCTGGACTCACCATTCTACTTTGCCTTAGAGGAAATGAAAGCAGAGGTGGCAATTAAGAGGGAGGAGCCATGTGATGCCCTCAATCTCAAATAGCCACTTTCTAGTCCAGCCAAAGGTGTAGATCACTGACTATGAGAACCTAGATTCAGAACAAAGCTCTCCTGCCATCCACAGAAAGACAACCTCCACCGATGAAGTTAAGACAGGACTCCAATCCATCTACTTCTGCAAAGGGCTTGGACACCCATCAGTTCTTTTGCCCCATTCTACCTGGATCAGCTTAAATGAGGAGGCTTGAGCAAGAAAATAGGCACCTAATGAGACTGGTCTTCCTTCTCCACTGTCACAGGTGGGGGCTGCTCTCGAGTCACTGGATGACGTGGCAGCAAAATGGAACTGAGCAGTGGGTAATAACAGTCTTGAAGGACAGATACATTCTCCCATGCAATCACCCTCTTCTCTCCCCCTAGACCCTTGGGCACGACATGAACATCTACTTCTTTCCCCTATTCATTCTTCAACTTTCTATTACTAATAATTGGGAAAATTTGCCTTTTTTCACTGTTGTGTTTACTTGCCATGGATTACCCTTCACCAGGTACTATTGCATCAATCATAATTTAATGCAGATTGGGGCTTTCTTGGAATTTTAATTTTAAGAACATAAAAGGTATTATCAATCATCTGTTCTATTGTGATCATTGATTTCTCATTAAGCTTAAACATGGAAACTTGGTATGTCTAAAAATTACCGGAAAATAGAACTCGTTTACATTTGGAGTATGGAAGCTTTAAGAGGGCCGGCCGGAACCCTTATAACTCAATAAGCCTAAAACATTCATCCGTACAAGAAAATGCAATATTTCTTCTGTTATCGTAAATTTTGATAATTATTGTCAAAGAAATTGTGAGAAATGGCATCTGTAGTGATTCCGTGAGTCGCAGAGGGGAGTATCAAGTTCAACCATGATTTCAGTGCGAGCACAGACTTCAAGTAGTCTACACGTCCGAGTTTCTTCTCTGACATTCGCTTGCTTTTACATGTGTTTATCTATGTTTCGGCAAGAATTTCATCATGCCAATGAGGAAAAGACAAGGAAAACATCTCGCTAACATAAAGACAAAGAAAATTCCCTCTAATATGATTACAGAATATCATAATATATGCGATATTAGCGTAATTAGTGGAGAGAGAGAGAAAGAGGGTTGCGTAGTAAGTAAACGCCCCCGTCTTGCCTGATGCACACACCACACTGTCCCCCAGGCTAAGATCTTTGAGCAAAGGGATCTCAATTTATGATAAATAACATAGTTTTGGTTTATTAATACCCAAAAAGGAATATGAAATTCATAATAATCATGATTTATTAACATTGTCTTTGTAAAAAGAGAGTACAACTTCGAATTTTACCTCTTGACATTCTCTTGCGTTTACGTTTGTTTATCTTAGTTTCGGCAAGAATTTCATCGTGCCAAAACGGAAAATACTAGGAAAACATCTAGCTTACATAAGAAAAATCGCTGTAATTAGCCGAGTTAGTAAAGGAGAGAGAGAGAGTTGCGTAGGAAGGAGTGCCCCGTCTTGCCTGACGCAGTGCCCCAAGCTAATATATGAGCAAAGGGATCATCATTTATGATTAAATTATGATAAATAAATAGTTTTGGTTTATTAATACACAAAAAAAGAAATATACATTCATAATATTCATTATTTATATTAACATTGTTATTATAAAAATACGAAGAAAAACTTTGAACGCCCTAACATACGAAGAAAAACTTTGAACGCCCTATCTAAAAACTATAGTTATTGACCTTCAAAATCTATCTTCTCACTTAGTTTAAATCTATCTTCTCACTTAGTTTTAAAGCCATAACATTGGAATTTGGTATATAACTCAGAAAGACATTACAGAACAATCAAATGAAGCCCCTTTTTTCAATTTTTGTTTAGTCTTTTTTATTTCCCCCCCCCCTAATTTATAGGGTTTATTTATAATGAAAAATTCATATCTAGCAAAAAAATTACTTTTTTTCTATAACTCCTCATTCAATTGGAGGTCTACATCAGGTCTATATATGGTAGTAATCCCAGGTCTTAATACTGAATATCAAGGGAGGAGATAGAATTTGAAAAATGGTTATTTTCGGGATAAATCGCCCTGGCATCACAAAACCGAAGGTCAGAGGCGAAAATCATATGCGGTTTGGAGATGTCCCAAGTCACATTAAGTGGCATGAATATCAAAGTCCTGTCCTTAAAGAATGGCATTAGCCGGCCGGCCCCCTTAATATTGTGTGTTTTTTTTCATTTACTTCTATGTGTGACATTTCATCACAACATTTTCACACTTTTGCAATAGGATATGTGCAGCATATTTTTGGTGGTGTTTGTTTCCTCATTTACTCTCAAGTTTCTTTAGTTTATTCTATGAATGATCATTAGATTCCAAAGTTTTTACATAATATAAATTTAGTTTTATTTTTTAAACTGTACTTGTCAATTTTTTTACGTGTTAATTTTTCAGCCACAGGCATTTTACCACATACAATGCACAGTTACATTTCATTTATTGTTACATATCCTCAATGCAGTTGCAAAATATGAAGTACCGTTGGAGTGGATGTTAATTATAAGAAATGGCAATGAATTATTTGTTAAGTCATACATCTGGTAATCCTGGTTGAATGTATGAATTTGCATTATGCCTACTGGGCATAATCATAGCCAGATATCCATGGTCTCATAATAGTCTTAAAAGTCAATCCATCACAAACTGCAGAGGTTGTAAGTTAACAACTATCTGTATTGTGTTGCAACCACACGAGAGGAGCTTTTCTTGCAGAATGGCAAGAAATATGTCTGGTACCCTCCACATCACCTCAGTATCTGCCAAGGAAAGTGAACTATTTTCTGCAATATGTGGCATAGAAGGGTTATGAGGAGCTTAGAATAATCATGCCCTCTACAAGAGACAGGCCCCTAGGTGGGATCTGAATTTAGCACAAGTCAGGACAACCCCTGTCCAAGTCATCAGACAAGGGTCTTACCCTCAAAATGGTCTTCCTTCTAGCCCTTGCCTTAGCCAAGAGTTTGAAAGTCGAATGGATTGTCATACCTCATCAGGTACTCGGAAGGGTGGAGGTTTCTCATTCCCCTTCCTCCCAGAGTTCGTGGCTAAGACAAAATCTCTCGGTTCTAGACCCAAGGTTTGAGTTTCTTTATTCCCTCTCCCTTCTCTTTCAAGATTTTTTTTTAGTAGTGAACCAGAGGAAATGTTGCTGTGCCCAGTTCATGCCCCTTAAATACTTGACAAGGGCTAAGAACCTCAGGCCAGAGTGCAACCCCCATTTTGTGAGAGCATAGGATGTCAGTAGAAGGAAGTATCCAAAAATATCACCTGGCTAAGGAGCCAGGGAAAATGTTGCTGTACCCAATTCATGCCCTTAAATGTTACTTGAAAAAGGGCTAAGAACCTCAGACCAGAGTGCAACCCTTTTTTTGTGAGCAAAGGATGTCACTAGGAGGAGGTATCTAATAACATGATCACCTTCTGGCTGTAGGAAGTAATCGCCAAAGTTTACACATTCCCCAACAGTGCAAAAGACCCTATGATCCACCCCTGATCTCAATGTTAGGGGCATTGGACCTTCTCTCTCCTTCTGGAAGAACTTTGTCCTACAGGAAATGAGGACAGCAATCTGATGCTGTCACACTACCTTCCTCTCATTCTACTAGAGGTAAGCTGCCCACAAGTCCCTCAACACCTTTTTGTGACAGGACAAGTAGTGTACCTACCAGGAACCATCTGGGTATATCACAGATAGTTTGATTGGTTTGACAAGATCGTGTGATTCTTGAGGGAATCCCCTGCAAACCATTCCAGCAAACATTCATACTTTACTGTTCTGAGTCATGACAGATCAGTTATTAACTACCTGTAGCAAGAAAACAATTAGATGGGTATGATGATTAATACCTGTACCAAGAAAACAATTAGATGGGTATGATGATTAACTACCTGTACCAAGAAAACAACAGATGGGTATGACAAAGGCTGGGGGTAATTGAAAAACTCAATTAGTGCATAATGTTATTCTACCATAATACAAAATTATATGTAAAGACAATGGCACATACATCAGAAGAATTTGTGATACGTATATCTTGTGCCAATCAAGGACAAGCCATGAGCACCCTGCTTTTTATCATAGAAATGGAGGAAGCTACAAAGAAGTGCAGGAAAGGAAACCCTGTAAGTCTGTATGCTGATGACCTAATGTTTACAACAGAATCTGAGGGAAGAAGTCATGCAAACAGTTGAGGAGTCGGATGGGAAGGAGAGAACTGAAAATTAAAATAGAACAAACTTCACAAACCAGTAAGAAGTATAAAATGAGATGCAAAGGAATACAAAATATACAATGAATAGATTTTTAATGACCGAAATCTACTGAGGCCGTGTCACAACAGCATGTTTTTTGGCATCTTTTAGCATGTTTTCATGAACTTTTGTACCAAGTGGCTAATATATATCGCCTTTGTATACATATAATCAAAGCTCGATCTGTTCATTACATTGAAGCTGTGCAAGTGAAAATTTGATTACCATAATTTTTTCACTAATTTAGAGTAATTTGTGATACTGGTGGTACTTTGGTGGCATGGTGTTACAACATAAAAAAAAGATCTGCTGTGCGACACCTTTAGAAAAGCAAACAGCTAAATTTAGAACCAGATTGTGGTAAATGAGTTCTCTTAGAAGTGATAAAACATTTCTGTTAACTTTGAGACAATGAAAAGTGAAGAAGGGATTAAAAGGGCAGTGTATATACAGTATAAAGACAGAGCAGCAGCTATATAAAGAGAAAACTGTGTACATTAAACTATCAAAAAGAAAAGGATGTATGTATTGTTATAGATAAAGTATGTATGACATATACAGAAAAAACTTGGACACTTTAAAATAAGATTTTTTTAATATCTGCAACCTCAGAATTTTATATTCATTGCCAGAGAACAATCAGGAGATTGTACATATGATTACAGAAGTGAAAAGGAGAGCTCTGATGTTCAGTAGCTGGTAAATACATAGGACTGGACATGTGATAAGGGTTAAAAAAAAATTATTTATAAATTTTTTGTCTAAAGACTTGGTACTGGAAATGTTAGGTTATTCATTACTAAAAGATTTAGCAAGATATAAAAGACCCCTTGTGAAGGGAAAAGCTGATGTAAGTTTAATCATACAGAATTTGGTGACACTGACATATTTTACACAGGAATCTTTGTATTTATCACAATAAGCCAACGATATCAAACATTGATTATCAGCCAATCACATGACCCATGCGCATGTACCACATCTTCATCCATGAGTGGACAAATGACATGAAACTGACTACACATAGTAGTGAAATGAGCAAGATTGTCAATTAGTTAAGATACAGGCAGCCCCCGGTTACTGTAGGTATCAGTTACCGGCATTTCAGTTTTACGGTGCTTGTTCAGCATATTCATAGCTGGGTTTTACCCTCTGTAGGGTTTATAACACCATTGTCTGGTTATCCGTGGCTTAGCCTAACTGCCGAGACTGCCTCATAAAAAACAAACAACGAATATGCATCTCTTCCTTGGCCCTTTTAAAAAGTTATCCTTTACTTTGAAGTATCCAATAATATATTGTATGTATTCTTATATTACTATTATACTATAAAATACAAACAAACGGATCACGTTTTGGTTTGGAAAAATCAATTGAGAAACACACGTTTATTTCGTTGCATTAACTCTATTCAAAACTATTTTCTTGCTTCTATTTAGCGTAAATTAATCTCTAAAAACTATTTATATGGGACAAGGTTATGTTTCGTTATGTTGGACAAGGTTATGTTTCGTTATATGTGTTTTAAAGTTAAAATATGACATACATACATCTTGTAAAACTAGATTTTATTTTTTTTCGTAAATAGATGGCGTCATTGTGATCTTTTGTTTTGAAAAAATCAGTTGATGGAGGTTAGTTTTTTCACTACATTCAACTCAATTCAGAGCATTTTTCTTGCTTTTATTTAGCGTATCTCTAGTAACTCTATTTATATGGGACAAGATTATGTTTTGTTATACAATGTTTTAGTCGAAATATGACTTAAATACGTCTTCTTGTGAACTAGATTGTTATTTTTTTGTCAATAAATGACGCCAGGAGCATGGTTTTTAGTAAAAAAAAAAAATTGGCATTCTTTTTGCTGTTTACCCCATTTCATCATAATATCACAATTTTTGAAAGTAAATTGTATTTTTCCCAACTATACAAACCTGAGATCCTTTACATAAGGAAT
The DNA here is from genome assembly GCF_015104395.2 of Macrobrachium nipponense. Taxonomy (NCBI): domain Eukaryota; kingdom Metazoa; phylum Arthropoda; class Malacostraca; order Decapoda; family Palaemonidae; genus Macrobrachium; species Macrobrachium nipponense. The sequence continues at coordinate 29,934,542 of NC_087206.1, forward strand.
TACTTTCAGTGCCAGCTGGACCGGTCGTAAGATTTAATAACAAGGTAGTCAGGCAGTAACTGCTTGTCCAATGGTTGGGAGTCCCGCCCGACTGGATGCAAACATTCAACTTTGGTTTAGGCCCAGGAACAGAGTGAGGGATGGCAGGAGGTAGGCCTATATGTAAAGAACCTCAGGTTTGTATAGTTAGGAAAAATACAATTTACTTTCAAAAATTGTGATTTGTTTCGACACGTTATACAAACCATCGGTCCTTTACATAAGGAAGACTCACTTATTGGTGGGAGGAATCTGAGTCTTGTAAACAGACTGGTGTTCGCCAAACCTGGGTTCCCTCCCTGGTCGTAAGAGCAAGTGGGGGAACCTAGCCTCTGTCCAACTGATCGGAGTGAGAACTGCAGGATCAGCGGCCAAACCTCTGGCCTCCCTCTAATGAATAGCAAGAAAGAACTTCAAGTCATAAGTAAAAGGCCAAATAGTAAGCATTGGGTTTGTCTCTTACTGCTGTCCGCTTGCCCCCCTTGTTAGGGAAGGGACAGATAAAAGCTTCTATCCCTAACTAAAGAGATAGAATGGAGCTCAGTTATGTAGCTTACCTGCACCGTCGTCCTGTCCAGCATGTGGTGACCGCTACCCTCTGCCCGCAGGAAGAAGGAAGAAAAGAGAAGGAAGAGGAGCCAGTCTCACTCTCATTCTCCATTCATGCAATATCACAATGACAAGATGCAACCTTGTCCTGTTAAAGTAGCTCGGTAAGCTACACAACTTGTTGAGCAGCCACCACGGGTCCAAAGGAAAAAGTGTCCAAGGACCTATGGGCAATATTCCAAAGGTAGAAGGAGGTGAAGGTGGTCTGGTTGGACCACACCCCTGCCTTCAGCACCTGTGCAACTGACAAGTTCTTGCAGAATGCAAGGGTTGGACCAATACCTTTAACTTCATGGGCTCTCAGACGAAAGGTACTGGTGTCGGCACTGCTTTCCGAGTCCTACGCTTTTCTAATCACCTCATGAAGCCAGAAAGAAAGTGTTCTTGGACGCTTCTTTCTTGGTCACCCCGGTGCTAAGGGAGAGGCGTCGATACTCAGGCCTGAGGTGTCAAGTTTTCCTCAGATAATGCCATAGCACTCTAACAGGACAAAGTAGCATCTCTTCCATATCATTACCAGTAAAGTCCTCTAGGGAGGGGATCGTGAAGGACTCAAACCTGGCGCCAGGGACCGTAGGGTTCTGAGTCTTTGCTACGAGATCTGGGACAAACTCGAGCGTAACTGATCCCATCCCCTCGTGTGTTTGACATCGAAGGAAAGACCATGAAGTTCTCCTACTCTCTTCGCCAATGCCAGAGCCAGCAGAAAGACGGTCTTGAGGGTCAGATCCCTGTCTGACGACTCCCGGAGAGGCTCATAGGGTCTACGAGTCAAACTCCTTTAGACGAGTCACGTCCCACTTGGGGCCTGAGTTCCCTGGGTGGGCAAGACCTCTCGAAGCTCTTCATCAGGAGAGATATTTCCATGGAGAAGGAAATATCAACTCCTGGCAGTTTTAGGACTAGGGCCAGGGCAGCTCTGTATCCTTTAACTGCTGAAACAGAGAGGAACTTCTCACGGCGAAGGAAGATCAGGAAATCCGCTATCTGCTGAAGAGTGGCTCTGAGCGGAGAGAGACCCCCGTCTACGACACCAACCACAGAAGACTGACCACTTTCCCTGGTACTGCTACAGAGGACTGTCTGGGGTATCCAGCCATCTCTGTTGCTGCTCAGCGAGAAAAGCCTCTCGCTCGAGATGGTGGATAACCGCCAGGGAACGTACTGCCTGGTGGTACCGTTCCACATGCGGTTGACACAGCAGGTTGTGCCATGGGGGAATCTCTCGAGGTGCCTCTGAGAGAAGAGCCAGCAGGTCCGGATACCAAATGGCCTGAGGCCATTTGGGTGCCACCAGAATCATTCAAAGATTGCTGGTGACCAGCACCCTCCTGATTACCTTGCGAATCAGACAGAACGGGGGAAAGGCATACACTACGAGGTTTTCCCACGGATATTGGAACCCGTCCTCTGCAGCCCCCCATAGGTCCGGCACAACTAAGAAGAAAACCTGAAGTTTTCTGTTTTGCTGGGTGGTGAACAGATCCACTACTGAATGCCCCCACAGGTCGAACAGCCTTTCCCCCACGTCTGGGTGTAGAGACCATTCTGTCCCAATCACCTGATTCTGGCGGCTGAGCTTGTCTGCCACTACATTCCCTTGCCTGGAATGTATCTGGCTGACAGCTCTACCGAGTGAGCTACAGCCCACTCGTGCACCTGCATCATCAACTAGTGTAACAGGAGGGACACTAGGCCCCGTTTGTTGATGTATGCCACTACCATGGTGTTGTCGCTCATCAACACCTCCGAATGTCCCATCAGCCGTTCCTGGAATTCTTGGAGTGCGAGAAACGCTGCCTTGAGTTCCAGGATGTTGAAGTGAAGGTGCTTGTCGTGTTGGTTCCACACTCCTGCAACCAGCAACTCTTCCAGGTGTGAGCCCCAACCCTCGGTCGATACGTCTGAGAACAGAAGCACCTCCTGAGGGAGAGTGCGAAGCGGCACTCCTACTAAGAGGTTCCTGTTGTCTAGCCACCAGACTAAATCCTCCCTTACTTCCTCCATAAGAGGAACCAGGAAGAATTGCAGATCCCGCGCCTGTGACCAGCACTCCTTTAGTCTCCATTGCAGAGACCGTAGGTGAAGACACCCATGAGGGACTAACTTCTCTAGTGACGACAAGTGACCGATCACGGCCTGCTACTGCTGAGCCGGCTGTTCCTGTCATGACAGAAACCATCTGGCTGCCTCCCTGAATCTGCTGATCTGAGAGTCTGCGGGGAAGACTCGTGCTGCTAACTTAACGATCAGCATGCTCAGGTACTTTATCCTCTCCTTGGGTTCGAGATCTGACTTCTTGACATTTACCACAATACCTAGATTGCTGCATAAGTCGAGGAGTCGATCTCTGTTCTGTAGCAACTGTGAGGCTGTGTGAGTGCTCGCCAGAACCAGCCAATCATTGAGATACCTCATCAGATGTATCCTGACCGAATGGGCCCAAGCCGACACCAGAGTGAACACTTGTGTGAACACCTGTGGGGCAGTTGAGAGACCAAAACAAAGTGCCCTGAATTGGTACATCGTCCCGTCAAGGATAAAGCGAAGATACTTCCTGGAGGACTGATGGATAGTATTTGGAAATACGCATCCTTCAGGTCCACCAAAAGCAGAAAATCGTTCTCCCTGATAGAATCGAGCACTGAGCCTGCCGTTTCCATCGTGAACCGAGTCTGGTGAATGAATCGGTTTAAAGGAGAGAGATCTATCACCGGTCTCCAGCCCCCTGTAAACTTCTCCACCAGGAAAAGCCGGCTGTAGAACCCCGGTGACTGATCTCGTATGATTTCCACTGCTCCTTTGCTCAGCATGGTCTGCACTTCTTGACTTAGTGCTACATCCCTGGCAGAATCAGGAATGTATGTTCAAAGATGGACCGGGTGTGAAGTGAGGGTGGCCTCGACTCGATGGGAAGTAGATATCCCTCCCGAAGGACATCCACTTCCCAAGTCTTGGCTCCCTAGCGCTGCCAAGTTACCCAACGGCTCGCCAGGCAACCGCCCCCCCCCCCCCCCCCCCCCCCACTTTCGGTAGCAGGTGAGGGGGAATGCCGTCCCTAGCGTTTCCCTCTCTTCCCCTTCCACTTAGCTCCTTTTCCGTGAGAGGAGGAGGCTTGAGAGGAGGGCTGACACTCACCTCTCGAAGCAAAAGAGGAAGGCTGGGTCTTTTCTTGCACTACCCTCAACGGTACTGACATCTTAGGAGCGGAGGAAGCACTAGCTAAGCTCTGAGGCTTAGCCGCAGTTGAGCGAGACTGCCCAGAAGTCTTCACAACTGCCCGGTGTGCTAAGCGATTGCTGTCCTCAGCTCTACAATTTTCTACCGCAGCGTCCATCATCTCTCTGAAGAAGAGAGGAGGAACCCAACGGTCCGTTCCTCAGACCCAACGTTACCTCATGACCGGCCGCCCTGGTTACGCGAGTCAGGACTGCGTCCCTCCTCCTCAAAACCAGGTTGGCCTACAGGTTGGCCGTCTGGTGGGCGAGGTAGGAAATGGAATTTTTATTATAAAATTAATATTAATAATACTTACCTGTATAATTTATCTAGCCCTAAATCCCCCAAAACCGCACCAAAATTTACCACATTGGCAACCCTGTTACCTCCTATTCTGTCCGCCAGTTGGCAACACTGCCGCTGAAAGTTACAAAACCTTTCCTTGAAAATCAGTTGTGATAGGCAGATCGTGGGGTAGGATGGGTGGGACTAGATAAATTATACAGGTAAGTATTATTAATATTAATTTTATAATAAAAATTCCATATTAATAAACATTACCTTAATATAATTTATCTAGCCAGATTAACCACATTGAAAAGGAGGGAAGCTGAGTAAAATTTCCATTTCGGGCAGAATAGAAGGAACCAACCTAATCCAATTAATGGAAAAGGAAGAATAAGAAAAAATTAATAGCAGGACATAAAACAACAAAGAAATACATATCATATGCAGTTAAAAATTCAACCCAAAGTCTAAGATACTAAGAACTCGGTCTCCTACCATAATGCTGCCGAACTGCAGTAGTAAAGGACAAGGAGTAAGTGCATAGTCAGTCCGTCTGTACAAAAGTCAGGTGACAAGTCAGGCGACATCAAGCGCAGCAAGGCTGCACCCTGATGACTTCATCAAGCTTTACAACCACTAATGACACCTGCTCTCTCACGAATGTCTGGCGCCAAGGAGGAGTGGGTATTGGCAACTCTTTCCCTGAAGGATGAGTGCCTGGACTGCCTGGGCGATTCAAAGCTAAGCAAACATTGGGGGTGTATCAATGCAACCGAATGTCACAGCAGCTATATCGGCTCATGAGCAACTCCCGACTCGAGCTTTCTGTTGCCAAGAGAAAGGAGTGCGGAGCAAAAAGGCGACTCAGTCCCAAAGGATGAGTGCCTGACAGTCCAAACTGGTCTCATGTTAAACGATCATCAGAGGGTGTATCAACGCAACTGACTTCATCAACAAGAAACTCAGAGCTACTAAATGTCACCTGATCTCGCACGAGTGTCTGACTCCGAGAAAACAGGTGAGACAAAAAGCAGATGGTGAGCGAGTCACCAGATGACAGCAGACGATCCATCGACTAATTCCCTGTCCAGAAAGACAGCGTGAGTCATCAGGACAAGCCAACCAGTGGCTAGTTCTAGGTCAGCATCGACTTTGGGAGAAGCGTAGTCGCCAGTGCCGACAACCCAGTGGCTGGTCCCATGTCAGACTGACAATGGAAGCAGTGTGAGTTGTCAAGCAGCCAGTCCTTGTCATCAACAACACTAAATACCGAACTGCCTAATTCCTATTATAATTAAACCAAAAACTGCCAAAAGTTATAATGCAAAAACAAAAAATACATATGCAACAAGAAATAAGGTATAGGTAGCAACCAAACGTAAAACAGGAAGACTATCTAATTCTACTGTCTGATGACCTGTCCTGCCATCAACAATGGGCCCAAAGAACGAAGGTCGCCTAGAACTGGAGAAATATCCCTCAAGTAAAAAGAGGCAAAAACACAATTAGAACTCCAAGTCGCCACCTCAAGCACCTTGGCGACTGAGACGTTCTTTATAAAAGCTACTGATGTAGCAATTGCTCTAATACTGTGTGCTCTCGGCGCCTGGCCTTCACAGGCAGCCGAACCGCCAGTTTTAACAATAAGATCTCTGAGGAAAAAGGATACACCATTCTTTGATATATGTCTCTTGACATTTCGGGGTGAAACAAACAGATGACGGGTCAACCCTGAATGTCCTTCGTGCGACGTAAATAGCATGAAAGCACCCTAAGAGGGCAAAGAACTAATTCTTCACTTAAATTACCGACAAAGTCGACCAGCGACTTCAGAACGAATGACCTGAGAATTGGATTATCAGATGATTCAGTCTTTGCGACAAATTTGGGAAGGTATGACAAAATCATGTCTTGTCCAGATCTGGCAACCAGAAAAGAGAGTGCTTGCAGTTCACCCACCCTCTTGGTTGTAGCCAGCGAGACAAGGAAGTGTGTCTTAGAAGAGAGGCCCCTAAAATCGGCTGTATTCAGAGGCTCAAATGGAGGGAACCTTAAGGCTTGAAGGACTTTAATAACGTCCCATGTCGGAGAACACTGCGGACAGGGTCGAGATAGGGAAAAAGATTGAATTAAATCTCTCATGTCATAAGATCAAGAGGTTTCAGGGAACCTCGCCTTAAAAACAGGAAAGCATCAACCTATAACCCTTAATGCACAAAGGTGACAGGCCCCTGTCATGATGTAAATGAACTAAAAACTCCGCTATTCTCGGCAAGGAAGGTCTAGAAATTGAATGCCCTTGAGGCCACAGAATGAGTGGTTTCCTTACCTACTGGAAGCACTGGTGGAGCCCCCCATTTGTCTGGCAGAGAGACCAGATCTTCTCAAACAACCCCATTTTCATCAGTTCCATTAGAGGCTCCACATGCTTCATCTTCATGCCTGGAGACTGTCAGGATGTTGTGATGGCCCAGGATAAACTGAGGGACCAACATAATCCTCCTGTCTTCTGCTCAACACAGGATTGAGCGGGCTTCTTAAGTGAGAAGGTCCGACTGTGTGCCACATTGGTTTCTTAAGTACGAGACTGCTGTGGTGTTGTCAACGAAGATCGCTACAACCGACTCCGAAAGTTGATCTTGAAATGAAAGAGGGCCTAGGTACACTGCCCTTAGATCCCTCCAATTTATCGACATGATCCTCTCTTCCTCTGACCAAAGGCCCGAAGCGGCTTCAGAGCCCAGTTGCGTGCCCCAACCTTGATCCGTGGCATCTGACCAAAACATTAGGTCCAGCAGAACTGAAAGAATAGACGTCCCTGACTTGAGACAGTGAACTTGCATCCACCAACGGAGATCCTTACAACATTGTGGAGAGGAGGCGACTATCGTGTCCTCGGATATGAAATCCCATGAATGGCGAAGTGTCAACTGCTGGAGGGACCTCATCCCGAGACGACCTCTGGGAACCAGTTGGATGAGGGATGACAAATGGACCAGGAGAGTCCTCCAAAAAGAAACTGGCTGCATTACGGAGGACAAAAATTCTTCGACCAGACTTAGAAGCTTGTCTATCTGTTTCTGAGAGGGAGAAGCCCTCAAAATCTGGGAATTCAAAACAATCCCCAGATATGTCATGATCTGGCAAGGGATTAGATTGGACTTGTTGAAGTTGACATGAATGCCCAACTCGACACAAAGAGACAGAACTATCTCCCTCGACCGGAGACAGTTCTCTAGAGATTCGGCCTGAACTAGCCAATCGTCCAGATACCAAAGCATCCTTACATTTAACCATGCAGAATAACCAAAACAGAAGCCTTCACCCGAGAAAAGACCTGTGGAGCAGTAGCGAGACCGAAACAAAGGGTCCTGAACTGGAAAACTCCAGAGTCCGGGAAAAACTGAAGGTAAGGTTTGCTCTTCGGATGATGGGGATTTGCAGATAAGCATCCTGCAGATCGATGGAAATCATCCAGTCCCCCATCCTGATGGATGAAAGAGCAGTTTGAACCGTCTTCATCCGGAACTTGGACTTTAGAATGAACTTGTTCAAGGCCGAAAGATCTATGATGGGGCGCCAGGCACCCGAGTCCTCTAGAACTACAAACACCCATGAGTAAAACCTGGGAGAAGGAGGAGCTCGCTCTATAGCATCCTTCTCCAAGAGGGCCAAAAGCTCCTTCTCCAAGGCTTGACCCCTGATTGAGTGAGAGGAATAACTGCTGAACTCGAGAGGACGATTGCAAAGTGGAGGTCTCGAAACAAAAGGGATCTCGTAACCTACCTTCAGGGCCTCCACTACCCAAGCATCCACTGCTCTCTCCTGCCAAGCTGACCAATGGCGAGAGAGACAAGCTCCTACTGTGGTCTCTGGGCGAGGTAATGACTCCTATTTCCAAAAATTCTTACGCACAGACAAGGAAGAAGAAGAATGACCTCCTGGAGGTTGAGCTCTTTCTCTGCCCTTAGATCCACACCAAGAACCTCTCCCTCGTTTCAAAGGATGAGCGCCAGAGGAGGAAGCTGAGGAGCCAGAAACCTGAGATGTACTCGGGAAAAACGAGCCAGAAGAAAGAGGTTGTTTGAGGAAGGCCAGAGGAAAAAGCTCTTGAGCTTGGGAAGAGGCATCACCTTGATGTTACTTCAAAACCTCTGAAAGCACAGACAGATCAAAAAGGGAATCGCCAAAAGGAGAAGAGGACAATAAACAGGTTTCTCTGAATCTCCGAAACAGAAGATGGTAACTGCAACAAATACTGGTTATGCCTTAGAGAAACGAGAAAGGCCTGCATCAAAGCGGCAAGCTCTTTCTGATGTACAGAAGCGATTGAAACAGATGAGCAGAATTTCTCAAAAAGAGGAGCATCGGGAGGAACAAACCCTGAGTCCTTGACATACATTAAAAGACCTCCGAGGACCCACATATTGAAGGATTGAGCTTCTTGCAAGGAGCTCATAACAGACTCCATGACAATAAAGTCTTCGATCGAGACCAAAACCAAAGCCTTGGAAAGCAAAGGTTGACCCGAAAGTCGGAGAAAATCAGGATTTGGTTTTGGGGGTCATGAGAATGAAGTATCATCCGCCACCTGATAAACTCCTCTCCAGTTTTGTAGAAGAGAAGAGAGCTTCCTCTTCCCTTCCCCAATCACCTTCGAAAGTTTAGCGATGACGTCCACCCTCCCTCTCGCGAACCTCTCAGCAAAGGGAAAACGTAAAAATTCCCGCCAACGGGAAGGACCGTCAAGAAAAACCCCTTCTGAAATACAGCGAGGTGGAGGCTGCTTCTGCTCTCTAGGCCTCGGCTGAGGAAGAAAACTCAAAATTAAATAAAAAAAGTTTCTTTAACTCGACATCATGACCGCCATTCAAGGAAACATCAATATCACACAAATCCACATCATCATCATCGTCAGATCCTAACCGAGAAAATTCCCCCGATGACTAGCTGTCTTCTCCTAAATAATCACCCTTTGGCACTGTTACAGGACTAACAGGAGACACATTGAGTAAAGAATCATCAGGCACCTGCCCGGACTGGATCACCCTAGGCCTTCACCACGACGGGTTTCAAAAGCTGGGAGATCTGTTGCACCGTTACCCATGATGCTGTCAACAGGTACCTGACGAGGAGCTGAAAATGAATCTGAAAGAGTGTTAAGCTGGTATCACACTAGTCATTTCTTGCTCGCGGTTTTGGCCAGCATCCAGCCGATGCTCATGAGCAAAAGTGGTGTATAGTCACACTAGGACCTCATGGTTTCGAGGAGCAGTAAGAAAATGTAAACAAAACTGATCAGCTGATATCATCATGGCGGCCAGAAATTGTTGGACTGTTGCAAGATGTGCTGCAGTGATGTGTTTTCTCAGAATCTTACGTGAATGCATGAGTAATAAAAAAATTTGTGGGTTCGAGAGTGGCTCAGGAGAAGAGAAGCCAAAGGTCTGAGAATAGGTCCTATCAGCAGCAGCCATCTTGTTTGTTTACACTACACAGTTGCTTGTGGTTCGTGCTCGCTGCTTCTCATCCAGATGGGAAGCAAAAATCTCGAGCTAAAAGCTCCCGGTTTTCCATTTTCGGCAGCAACGGCTCGCTGCTGGAGAAAAAAAGGCCTAGTGTGAGGCCACCTTTAGACATCCTAGTAAAAGCTACTTCAAAATTCTCTGCCAGCTTGTTAAACTTGGCTGAAATGTCTCTATCTAAACTATGCTGCAATGTTTCAAATTTCTTTTTCCAACTAGTTTCCATCGCCAAAAACTTTGAATCAAATTCAGAAATGACTTCATTAGTTACCGGTTTTACAGGTGGCAAAGCATCAATTTATTCGGAATCGGAATCACAAAATACCGAAACCGAAGAGCTAGAACCATAGGCGCACAAGTCAAGGAAATCATTAGATACAGGTCTAGCTACTGATTTCTTTTTCTCCTTAATCAATCTTTTACGCTGCAAGATTCTTTGATGTTTAATATACGTCGTCATGTCTTCGTCAGACCATGACTTACATAAGTCGCAACGAGAAGTCAAGTCACAAACCTGTCCACGACAAGAGCTACAAAAGTCATGGGCCTTGGCTATCCATTGGGCTGTTGGACAGGTCACGTAATTCCGGGTCGCGCAAAAGTTTGTGAAAATAAAATATATACCACAATAGAAATAAAAGTTAATTCACTAATTTCATGGATATACTATGTGAATGGTAATTAACATAAAGCCGCATTAACAAGTAATGAGAGCTTTAAAGGCACAAAAGATTTAGGAAATTTATAAAGAGCGGCCATAACGTAAACAACTGATTTTCTAGGAAAGGTTTTGAAACTGTCAAAGGCAGTGTTGCCAACTGGCGGACAGAATAGGAGGTAACAGGGTTGCCAATGTGGTAAATTTTAATGCGGTTTTGGGGGGATTTAGGGCTAGATAAATTATATTAAGGTAATGTCTCCCAAACGCCGAGTCTTCCCCAGGAACTATAGCTCCCGAGGAGGCTGCGACTCTGGATAGTGTGAGGGACCACAGATCCAGCCAGGAGACGGCCTGGAAAGCTGCCATGGCAGTGGATTCCAGGGCCGATGCCTCTTGCTGCAAGAACCAGAGGTTCTCTGACAGCAGGTACTGAAGAGGCACTCACGGAGTTAGGCGAGCTAAATCCGGATCAACCTGCTTGGTCGGCAACGGGTCTGTTGAAGGCGCATAGAAACGCCGCTGACGAGGCAGAGGAGGGGGAAGCAGCTTGTCCGACCTGCTGGCCTGAGTGAAGCCCCTTGTCCGGAGAGGAGAGCGTCCACCTAGTCCAGCACTCCGTCGGCCAAGGAAGACCGGGGTAGCCCTACAGATGCTCTGGGTTCCTTCTTAGGTCCCCAGAACAACTCTAACCTCAATGGACAGTCAGAGGGGGCAACCACTGATCCTTCCCCAAGGTCATTGTGCTGATGGATCAGCACAATGACCTCTGCAAAAGACCTCTGTATCTCAGGGGTGACCGCGTCCTGAGGCGATGGACTGTCAGATCCATTCAGGCCAAGTCCCTTCCGAGACACTCTTCCTTCAGGAGGAAAAACCCTCGCCAGACCCCCATGCCTCCTCTCATCACTTGAGCATATGACCTGTCCGTTCCCAAAACCGAACCAGACTCATAGGCTCTCGTGGCCAAACTGTAAGGAGCACACTCCTCACAGTCACTCCTGTTTGTCTCGCTCCTCCCGGTGTAGCCCAAGGAGGTTGAAGGGACAGGTGAGGAAGACCTGACGCTCCTACCCTGCCTACCAGTCCTGGGAAGACTCCAGGCAATCGCCAACCCGCAGTGGTGATCGAGCTGCGGGTCTGGACCAGCGATCTCCCTGGCGGGGAGAGAGGAAAGCAGCACTGGACCGGAGCCGACGGTCAGCTAGCCAAACAGCATTGGTTCTTCGTGCGTCAGGGGAGCTGCTACCAGCCATGCGGACCATCTGATCACGCTGGTGTGATCGACGGTCAGGTGACTGGTAGCGTCCACTAACATGGTGAGAGCAAGCACTGTCCTCACGACACACCATGGTCCCAGAAGCAGCCAAAGGGGACCTCTTCCCAGCCTCGCCTCGTGAACGGTCTGATGGGACCGTCACGTCAACCCTGGGTACCGGTCAATTGCTATGCGAGCTATCGTCGATCTGGTGAGAGTCACCTGAGCGACTCTTACCATCCTTTTGCTCCATGCCTGGGTCCTGACGGTGAGCGTACTCAGCCATCTGGACCTTGGTTGCACGGTCAACAGCAGGTGACTGTACACTTGGCGACACTCGCTGGTGAGTGGCCGAGATAGTTCCCGGTCCAGAGGTAGAACCTCTAAGAGCCAGGAGCAGAGGTTCCAATGGTGGCTAGTAACTCAACGGTCCCCGTTTTTCTCTTCCCTGAGGAAGGAACGGGAGGACCAAAGGAAGGCCCACCTTTCTCACTGGAGAGAGACAGACCCTTAGAAATATATGTGCAAGGCTTCTTGTTGGGGGGGTAGGCCACCCTCTTCTTCCTCGGCTGGGGGCCTTGGAAGTAGAAGGGGAAGAGGCAGCTGAAGACAACGACAAAGACGAAGATGAAGAAGATGACAATGACACCTTCCTCTTCTTCCTTGACTTCTTATTTGCCAGCTTCCTCAGGACAGCACAGGTCTCCTATCTAGGCTGAAGCTGGGCCAGCTGCGGGGGCAGTGGGGCCCAGCTCCACCTGGGCAGGAGAAACTGAAGGAGCGGCAGCACTTCCACGGGCAGCAGGCATGGTGACGGCAACAGGTGGAAGATCCAAAGGCTAGCTCTTTGGGCACTCAAAGTCAGGCGGAGGAGCGAGGACAGCAAAGCCTGGGGGAGGGGGTAAATACTCCCTCTTGGGAACGCGTGGCAACGGGGCTTACACTGCAGCCATGGGGGTGACCATCGTCACGTGCTGGGTGTAAACCCCGGGGTCGAGACCGTCGTGGTCGTCCTCGACTCCTCCCCGTGTGTAACTGGGGCTGCAGCCAGATGGAGGAGTCCCTGGATACTCGGAGTGCCAGGAAGACTCAGCAAACACTACACCCACTGCAGATCCCCAACCACGGAGGCAGACAAACCTGAGGAAGAAACAGTCGGGTTAATGGGGAGGCTCCTGTTCGCTCAGCGGGAGAAAGATCCCCCTGAGCGAACAAAAGACACCAAGTACAACTCAAGGTCGGGATGTCTCCCTCCCTCCTCTGCACTCGACAGATCGAGTGAAGAGTCGGAGAGAGACATGTCCTCCAAAGGAGAGAGAGCCATACAAGGAAGCTGACGAGGGGGAGGAAAGAAGACAATGTGTCCGTCACCAGAGGTATCGAAGGAGAGCTTTCCGATAACACCTTGGCTGACATATGCGGCTTCTTCCTCTTCTCGTACTGCTCCCACTGCTCCTCCGACCAAGAGAAACAACAATCACAAGTCAATAGTCGATTGCATTCACGCCCTCGGCACCTTGTGCCAAGGGCATGAGGATCCACCAATTCACTGGATCGGAATGCACCACACTTCCATCCCCCCACTCAAGGGTACACTCTCCGGTTGGATGGGGGGAGTGAGGGCTTTTCCGATTCGTGGGGTTGCATCTTGCAATACCAAAAACAAAAGAAATACTTATAGTTTTACACACTATTACACAAGAATAATGGCTAAAAGCCAAAAAGAACATCAACAATCTCACGACAGAAGCGGGCAGAGAGGTCAACACATGTCTGCACCCAAAGGCAGTCGAAAGCAAAGTGGAATGATTACATCCAGTCAGGCAGGACTCCCAACCATTGGACAAGCTGTTACTGCCTAACTACCTTGTTATTAAATCTTACGACCGGTCCAGCTGGCGCTGAAAGTAATTCTTTATGTAAAGGACCGATGGTTTGTATAATGTGTTGGAACAAACGAGCTTCACGTATTTATCTTTTAATGGCGTGAAAACAGCAATAAAATCTGTTCTTTCATGCCCAGCATTTTTTATTAAAATACTATTTTCTCCACTATTATTTGTGGTCAAGTTTTATTCATATTACTGATACAATAATTTAGTCATTAGTAGTATGAACATTGCTTTCTCAGTTTCAGCAATAAATGCAGCTTCAATTTAACAGTACAGTACTATATTTCCATGCCAATTTTTCTCCATAGCAAATAATTGTATAATGTAAAAATATAACAGTCCTATTCTACTTAATGAGCGTCATTTGTGACAAAACTATGGTAATTATTTATTATCGTATGATGGCCGAAATGCAAGGAAAACATTGTTGTTATCAGATTCAGTTCGGTTCTCGTAGCAACTTTTCATTCAGTTTATGGCTGTAGCATTTAAGCAACAATTATAATATTACTAATGATACTTTTATTATTCTCTTACTTTTCTAACTTATTTAACTAGAAGATATGATAAATAAAGAGAGGGAGAAAACATCAGTATTCTGTAAAAGGTGACTTTTTTTTTTTTCCTTTCTTTCTCACTCTAGGCCCAGATTTACTTGTAAGTTCATCGAATTTGACACTAAAAATTTGTAGAACGACCATGGAGATCATAGTAAATGATTAGGCAAATGAAATTCTACATTTTCGTGAAAGTTATTACATATTAGGGCAAAATATCTGGCCGTGACACTAAGGCATGATTAACCAGTCTGGGGCACCGTAACCTGGATTGTGGTGCCTGTAGACTTTTGATTTTTGGTTACCATCAAACACCCAGGAAAGGAACCCTTGTCAGTAACCGGGGGCTGCCTGTAGTACCTAAAATATATTAGTCACCCCATCAAAAGTAGAATCTACTTCCAAGCTAAGGGTCATATAACAAAAAACAAAGAATTACAACCCTATACATACATAATTGTTAGTAAACCCTACTTGTCTTCCCATAAAAAGCACTAGCATTATGCATACTTCTTATTCATAATAGAAATGCAAACAATGCAGAAAAATAACCAATGCATCAAAAGTACACCGGAACCATATAATTTAGTTTCAAGATTTCTTAATTCCTTTGAACCACTTAATATGTGAAAAAAATGAATTCATAACCTTGAAACATAAGGGATATTAAAAGTACCAGTTCCAACAAAGCAAATTTTTCAATACTGTAGCACCTTAGTGGAAGAGAGATCTTTCATAATTCCATGAAGCAATGAGTGCCACAAAGGTTACTCTTTTAACAGAACTTCACATTCATTCCATAATCAGCACTCCCAAGGCCTATATTTCTTTCCTCACATAACTTACCTTGCATAAAGGTACTTAAGTATTCCCTTCCTCATGAATCAGCTTATCAATTAAAAGGAATGAAATGGAAAATAGAATTTAGATACAAGGATAAGTGCTGGGACCTGAGGTCATTCAGCAATGAAAGGGAACTAGAGTAAAAAGGTTTGAAAGGTGTAACAGGAGGAAAATCTCACTGTTGTACCATGAAACAATTGTTAGGAGAGGGTGGAAAGTACGATGGAAGAAAGATAATATGAATGGAGGTATACTACTGTAAAAGGAATGGAAGGGGTCGCAGCTATGGGCCAAAGGGATGCTGCAAAGAACCTTAAGTGATGCCTACAGTACACTGCATAAGGTGCACAGACAGCACTATCCCTTATATTTTTAGCTATTAGTCTAGTAAAACCTCTGAATTAAATTACCATTAGCCGTGATATAGCACTAGCAATAAATGAAAAAAGCCTTGTAAGTATACCATGCCATTTAAAACTTAAGAAATTAGTCTTTTGAAGCTTATGGTCTCATATATGATCAATAATCATAATACGTATAGCACTTACTAAAGGAGCAAGCACCTTTGTGCTCTTAAACATTTCAAATAATGAAGTCGGTCATAAATGTGAAAAGGTTAGCTGACAAAGTACCTGCACAACAACACTAGTAGTTTTGCATGTAAACAGATTTCTGTCAAATTACTTACAAGTCCATTATTGGGATTGATCTTATGTGCTTGCTGAAGAATCTCGGTGGCATCCTTGAAAGCATTCTGTGCGATAGAAATGTAAGCAGAGTGTAAAAGTCCCTGCACTGGATCATGGTTTGGTGGTGGAGAAGTATGCTCGAGGTACTGATTAAAAGTATCCTAAATTGGGAAAAAATGGGATGGTGAGTGTTTGATATCAGTTTTAAAAATTCTGAACATGAAATACACATTTGCACTTTATTATTAGTAGCTATTAAAGCATGCTTCAAAACCATTCATGTGATTTCTTACCTTTGTCTCAGACTCCAAATAGGTGATAACAGGACTTCCTTGCGATCACCTTTTCATTTTTGTCTTGAATTTTTTACATATAAACTTCATTAATGTTAATACACATGTCATTCATTCACTTCACTTCAAGAATGTTAACAAATTATCATTACTCTCTCAGCGCTTATTGTTATAGCTTGCACGACATGAAATGATAGAATACATAAATAAAAAAATAAAAAAAAACATTGTACTGACAGACGATACTAAAAAAAACATTGTACTGACAGACGATACTAAAAATAAAAATAACTCCATTAACTGTAACACTGAAGAAAATATGTATAAAGATTTAATTAACCTTAATATTTCTGTGTGTAAATCCTAAAATTCCCCCCTAAAAATTGGGGATCGTCTTATACTGCAATACTAAAATTCAAACCTTGAATTCTTAGATGTGTATCTGTAGGCTAGCCTCGACCTCGGTGCTGTAGCATAACCACCAAAATACATCAAGATTCACTTTATGAAGTAAAATGGTAATAAAGGTAATGAAACCATTTTTACCATATAATATTATTGGCATTGCTTCATAATAAGTACCCTATTTGAGGCATAATTCAAAATCAGTGAAAGAAACTTTTATCTATGTGATCCAACTGTGAGAATGTAAACATCGAGTTGCGGTTACACTGAGAGCAACCTTTATCTTTCAGTAACCTTTAAGAAATTTCAATGGTAGTGTAATTACAGTAGTTTCTCTGTTCAGTTGTTTATGCCAATACTTACATTTATGATAACATAATATTCATTTTTCATTAAAGGTTTCTCATACTTATCACAAGATTGATCACATGTACCACCATCTTAGGGATTCCAGTCTGGTTCTGGCAAGTCGGCTTGTGATTCATCGTTGATATCATACAAATCATCGGTACTGTCCATAGCATTTTTAAAATTATTTTACGATACTTTATATTTTCACGTTCCCTCATGTTTTTGACAAACGCAGCGAACATCAAGTGAGGCAGCACGCAAAGCTGTTTGTAATTTAAAATTGTAACTGTTTTGAACAATTCAGTCATATGAACGATGATTGTGTACGATAATTATCATTCATTATTGCATTATTATTATTATTAGCAGTTGTTTGAGAATGGCGTGAAAACGAAAATAAAACTCTGGTTTCAGGTGACCATCTGTATGAAAAACATGATATAGAATTGGCTTTGTTAAACCCAGCTTTGATAATTTACAAAAGGAATGCATCTCTGAATTAAGTTCCTTTCAGCAACTAAAGACAGTGATGATATTGGTAAAATGCAATCAGTTGATTATTTTAAGGCTGTAAACAAAACCAAAAAACAAATGGCGCATCATCGCTCTGTTCATATATCGTAATATGGTAATAATAGATAATAAATTATCATTATTCTCAATACAACTATTTATTCGACTTTTGCAAGTGGATATCTACCAGTGTAACAGCCTGACTGAGGCAATAAGAGAGTCAGTCTCTCTCTCTCTCTCTCTCTCTCTCTCTCTCTCTCTCTCTCTCTCTCTCTCTCTCCTCTCTCTCTCTCTCTCATACTAATTACACTCCTCCATCCTCCACTAAAAAATTCTGATTCTTAGAATTCTGGATGAGTGATTATTGTAAACATGTATGTATTGGCATAAACAACTGAACAGAGAAACAGCTGATTACTGACGTCATTTACTGTAACTATTGCAAATTTATTAAGAGATCCGTTAAAATTGTTTAACCCTGCTGATTCTCAATGGTGGCTTCCATAAGTAAAAATAAAATACCATTTTGTTCATCCCTCATGCAGTGGAGATCTCAAAAAAGAATACTAGTGAA
This sequence comes from Macrobrachium nipponense, assembly GCF_015104395.2. Taxonomy (NCBI): domain Eukaryota; kingdom Metazoa; phylum Arthropoda; class Malacostraca; order Decapoda; family Palaemonidae; genus Macrobrachium; species Macrobrachium nipponense. The sequence continues at coordinate 29,952,255 of NC_087206.1, forward strand.
TTATTGCAGCAGGTTATAGCCGAGGCTGATGTTCGGAACTGGAGAAATCACACCTAATGCTTATACAATTTAGTAGTATGTGCACGTTTTCAACCAAACTTCATTAATTCATAAGAAAAGGTATCTCCGAATTACATCTCTTCTAACAAATAACGGCAATAAAGATATTGATAATACTCAAATCAACTGAGATTTTGAGAATGTAAACAATATCAAATACAAATTATGTACGTATATGACGATGTTTATATTCTGTAATACAGTAACGATATGATAATAGTAACACTGTAATTGGACCCAACAAGCGAAACAACCTTTATTTAAGTCATCATTATTATAAATATAGTTGTAATGTTTAATTTTTGCAAATACTTAATCACTTTTCTCCAAAAGTCATTTCGGTTTTGTCATTTAGAAGTCGGCCTATACTACAGATATGAGATAAATTCATGTAAATTTGCCCTGATTTTTTACCTTGTCTTATCTAAAGGTCATCTTACATGCAGAAATATATGGTATTGCTCCAAAATAGTCATTTAGAGTAGATTATTTATATATCTTTAAATGAAAAAATATAACATTGGCCTGAAAAATTAATCCCATATTGGTACTTTTGAAATTATTTCACTTTAAACTGCAAGAAAAGAAGTAAACAAGGTATAGTTGAAAATGAAATTTAAAATATCACTCAGAGTAAATCTATAACAGTTAGTTACAAGTACGTATACAGTATTTAACTACATATCTACAGATTAAGTTATGGGAAGTACTGTTATTTCCTGTATATCTGACAGTATTTAAACACTTTTACCTGTGCTGCAGTTACATCACCCAGCTGCAGGCAAAGCCTCCCTAACGCTGAATACAGACCAGCAGCAGAATTGGGATCTTCTTCAATTAACTGCTCCAAGAGTCCACCTGCTAATCGGAAATCCTACAAAGTTGAAGTATAATGAGAATAAATGCCAAATTTTAATACTTACAACATAAATATCAAACTATAAGTAAAAGGTTATCTACAGGAGTACCTTCATACAGCACTTGAATACTTCCAAACACTGTATGGTCAAAAATGTCAACTCGAAATCTGTATGTATATGACCTCTGTAAGCATTAAAATAGTTATATAACCCTTTAATCTTAGTTGTTTGTAATATTTGCTCCACTTTATGTAGTTTATTTGGAAATGCCACTCCACTTTGTGAGGTTTGCTTGGAAATCCCTCCAAGCCCATAGTCTTGCCTAGACATAATAACCTCTACAACAAGCATAACCTCAAAGCCAACAAAGTCCCTTTCTGTGACATCATCTGGCCATGAACTCTGGCTGTTCCATAACTAAATTAGGGTCAACCCTGTATCACAGGCCACTTCAAAGTACCCCCAGAAGAGTGCTTTTGTATAGAATTTCTTGAAATCAGAGACCTGCTGATCCAAGGGCTAGCCAAGACAAGTTTGTTAGGGCAAAAACTTCACTGTTAGGATGTTAAACATTGATTGCCCACCTCTAGCCACCCCTCTTCTGTTTCACCTTAGGTTGAAAGAAAGACTGATGCGTCACTAGGGACAAGCGTGGTCGTGGTCTCTTGACTTGCTTCCACCTCAACTACATATTCTAGGCCAGATGCCACAGATTCGTTGCATTTACAGTTTTTTATTGTTTTTAACTGGTTTCCAGTTGGCACCACAAGATTTATCCTAGGACCTCTGATTTGTTAGCTTGAAAAATACAAATTAATAAAAAATTTGTTATTTAGCCAATAGTCAATATGCATATAGAAAGCAGTTACTATGCATTCCAGAAGCCAAGAAATATTTTTTCATAAACAAAATTTAAAACAAATTTTAAACTGACATGGATTTCCATGCTACTAAAGCACATTGTGTTTCTAACATTGTCCTAATTTATGGTAGTATACTGGATTGACAGATGTGCCTAATTGAGTTGTTCACTCTTACAAAAAAGACCAACTTCTTGCCTTTCCTCAGACTGTTTCAAGTAAGTGGTGCTTTATGACATATTTGTGACAGAGCCATTACCTAACTATTTATAAAAATTTATATATCATACAATATATTAATTTGCTTTAAACATTTTTCTATGGCCCATAAGTCAAACAATCATTTCAAAAGGTATAGTGGAGGATATGCTATACAGACGTCACTGGAACATGTCACCACTTTTGCAGATGGTTGGGTGGCTAAATGCAGCTTTAACCTCATTTTCTGCAGCTTTAACCTTATTTTCAAAAGTAAAATAGTTAATGAAACTAAACACTAATGGCAATGTACAGTACTACTTCAAAAAATTAGGACGAAGTTTGAAACACTCGGTGCTTAAGTGGCATGGAACTCCATTAGTCGGTTTAAAAGTTGTTTACAAAAAACACTATGTTATGGCCTCTGGAATGCATAGTACATACCTGCAATGCTCTTTTAGATGTGACATTCCATTTGTAAGAGAACTTTGATAAGGGTTTTGAGTGAGAGTAATTCAAATAGATTTTATGTTATTTTAGTGTATATTAAGTGATATGGTTGTTGACCTGGTTACCAAGATTGTTCATTATGTTGATGATGCAACACTTGTGAATAAAGTAAAGTCTCCAATTATGAGAAATGAAGAGAGAACAAGACATCCTCACTCAAAGGCAGCAAGAAGAAAACTGAAACATCATGAGGCCCAACTTGGGTCAGTGGCTGTTCCACCTAACTCATAACAGAGGACAGATGCCACCAGTTCCTTGCATACACAATTCTACTGAATTTTTTTACCAGTTTCCAGCTGGCACCAGAAGATTTATCCTAGTGTTATGACCCCAGGTTTGTTCCATGTATGAACAAATAGTGGGTAGTTGTTCCAAATAAAATTGGCATGTTTATACTTATATGTGTATGCATACATGTATGACGTTTCTCCCTCTGGGGTATTCATAATAAAAAGGGAGATTTTCCAAGTCCCGCCAACTTAAGCAGTTTCAGCTTTGCTCATGAGAGAGAGAGAGTATAGTTTTGTACTGTGTATTTTGTGTTGTTGGCAAGCATTTCCAGTAGTGTAGAGATGCAATAGGCAAAATAAGTAAGAAATTGCCATTTTACAACCATAGTTTTTTTCATGATACATATCTGGAAATTTCCCATACACCTTTATCCAGAAGGACCTAGGATGTAATTTACTGATGGGGCTAAACGAGGCTAACCAAAGAATGACTTGAAAACATGGACAAAGAATAAGAAGAGCAAGCACTAATACAATAATTACAAAAATTCTCCAGCAACAGCAGGAAAATTAAAGGAAATTTACATTACCTTTAAACTAACTGCACAGTTTGTGATAGAATAGATTACTCGTAATCTACGTGTTTTCCACAGCTTCAGTGAATCATCACGCATGTTTGTACTCATTTCTAAATTACTTCCATCCTCACTTAATCCATTACTTAAATTTTCAATTATCTGTAAGGAAAAACAAATATATTAATCATTACATAAAAAATTATTTAATAAAATGGCAGTTAATTACAAAAAGCAATAACACCTTTCCATTAATTACTAGATTAAAAAATTCATAACTAAAGGGAATATAAACATTATTTTTCATCCACTGTAAACTAATGTAAGCACCTCTCCATCTAATTCTTCAACAATAAAATTTTACATAATCTTCATTCAAAATTACTTATTTTACAATTCAAAAATGGCTATGCCATCTCTCAAAAGTATGTCCTTATGAAATCAAATCATCACTACATCTGTGCTTGACTGCAAGGAGTGGTGGTCATTCAGTACTGTACGTACAGTGATTTGCAAAACTCATTGGGGAAAAAGGTATAATCTAGCCACCTGTGGGGGTAAGCCAGCCTCAATGGGTGCCGGTCCCAAGCCCCGATAAATAGGGAGGGTTGGTGTCAGGAAGGGCATCTAACTGTAAAAACCCAAGCCAGAACCAATGAAATGAGTCGTGATATTGATGAGAATAGTGCTAGGGCGTACTCCGTAAACGACGCACAGACACATCGCCCTAACTCTGTGACAAGGCGAGGGCTACTGCATCATAAGCAGGTGCAGCTAAAGAAGCGAGCTCTAAATGTGATCAGAATAGGCTAGCTCAATATTGGGTCTATGACAGGAAGAGGAAGAGAGTTGGCGGAGTTGATGAGGATAAAGAGAGTGGATATTTTATGTGCAGGAAACTCGATGGAAGGGTAATAAAGCTAAAGAACTGGGGGATGGCTACAAGTTAATCTATAGTGGAGCAAATGAGCAGGGTAGGAATGGCGTTGGTGTAGTGCTGTCGGGGGAAATGAAGAATGCAGTGACGGAAGTGAGTAGAAAGAATGACCACATTATGAGAGTGAAGATATGTTATGGAGGGGAAACAATGAACATCATTAGCGCTTATGCTCCACAAGTGGGCTGCACAGAGGAAGAAAAGAGCCGTTTTTGGAATGAAATGAGTGAGGTAACGCAAGAACTGGAAGACCAGGGGAGGACTGTAGTGGGGGCAGACTTTAAGGGGGCCGGCCGGAACCGCTATATATGGTGGTATAGGGCAAAAAATGCAAAGTCATGAAAAAATTCATGGAGCTTCATATGGCAATTGAGAATACGTATACGAAATATTTCGTCAAAATTCCTCTTACTTTCGTAGTTACAGGGAAATTAGTTAACATAACTCAATAAGCCTAAAACACTGATCTGTACAAGAAAATGCAATATTTCTTCTATTATCGTAAATTTTTATAATTATTGTCAAAGAAATTGGGAGAAATGGCATCTGTAGACATTCCCTGAGTCGAGAAGGAGACTTCAGGCTCAGGTACCAAGTGTCCAAGTCCAGTCATGAATTAGTGCGATCACAGACATCAAGTAGTCTGCACGTTCCATTTCACCTCTTGACATTCGCTTGCCTTTACGTATGTTTATGTATGTTTCGGCAAGAATTTCATCATGCCAATGAGGAAAAGACAAGGAAAACATCTCGCTAACATACAGACGAAGAAAAATCGCTCTAGTATTATTACAGAATATCATAATATTCTCGTAGTTAGTGAAGAGAGAGGGTAGGGTTGCTTAGTAACGCCCCCTTCTTGCCTGACAGTACACATCACACTCTGCCCAAGGCTACGATCTTTGAGCAAAGAGATCTTCATTTATTATAAATAACAAAGTTTTGGTTTTTTAATACCCAAAATGGAATATGAAATTCATAATAATCATGATTTATTAAATTGTCTTTGTAAAAGAGTACACCTTCGAGTTTCACCTCTGACATTCTCTTGCATTTATGTTTATTTATCTTTGTTTCGGGCAAGAATTTCATCATGCCAAAGACGAAAATACAAGGAAAACATCTCGCTAACATACAGAAAAAGAAAATTCGCTGTAATAAGCCGAGTTAGTGAAGGGGAGAGAGAGAATTGCGTAGGAAGGAGTGCCCCATCTTGGCTCAAGCAGTGCCCCAGGCTGCGATATATGAGCAAAGGGATCATCATTTATGATTAAATTATGATAAATAAAATAGTTTTGGTTTATTAATACACAAAAAAAGAAATTAAATTTATAATAATCATTATTTATTAACATTGTCTTCATAGAAATACGAAGGAAAACTTTGAAAGCCCGTATCTCAAAACTATACTTATTGACCTTCAAAATCTACCTTCTCACTTAGTTTTAAAGCTATAACATTGGAATTTCGTATATAACTCAGAAAGACATTATAGAACAATCAAATAGAGCCCTTTTTTTCAATTTTTGTTTCGTCTTTTTTTATAAATTTTTTTCTCCTGATTTATAGGGTTTATTTTTTTACCATATTGAAAAATTCATATCTAGCAAAAAAATGACTTTTAGAAAAAAAACTCTCCATTTGATTGGAGGTCTACATCAGGTCTATATATGGTAGTAATCCCAGGTCTTCATATATTAAATATCAAGGGAGGAGATAGAATTTGAAAAATGGTTATTTTCGGGATAAATCGCCCTGGCGTCACAAAACCGAAGGTCAGAGGCGAAAATCATATGCGGTTTGGAGATGTCCCAAGTCACCTTATTAAGTGGTATGAATATCAAAGTCCTGTCCTTAAAAAATGGCATTAGCCGGCCGGCCCCCTTAATGGACATGTCGGAAATGAAAAGGATGTAATTGAACGTGTGCATGGAGGACATGGGATTAGGGAGAGAAACCCAGAAGGAGAGAAGTATAGTAGACTTTGCCGTGTCCATTTGATATGGCAATAGTGAACACATTCTTCAAAAAGAAGAGGGAGCACTTGATAACATAGAGGAGTGGCGGTAGATGCACACAAATAGACTACCTCCTTTACAATAGATCAAGGCTGGTGGAAGTTAGGAATTGTAAAGATATCCCAGGTGACCACGTGGCCCCCAACATAGGCTCCTTTGTATGGATTTAAAGATGAAAAGAGAAAAGAAAACGAAAACGAATGGGGGTAAAGAAAATCAAGTGGTATAAATTGTTAGGGAGGGATGATGATAGAAGAGAGAGTTCAGGAGAAGAGTGCTGGGAGAGGTTGATCTGGAAATTGAAGATGTGGGAGAATGGTGGAGGCATAATGCATCAGTGATTAGAGGACATGGAAAGGAGATACTAGGGGAAACATCTGGAATAGTATGGGAGGAAAAGGAGAGCTGGTGGTGGGGAGAAGAGTTGGGGGAAGTGGTGAAGGGTAAAAGGGAGGCAAAGAAGAGATTTGAAGAGTCACAGCTGGAGGAGGACAGAGAAAGATTATGAGAAAGAAAAAAAGAAGTAAAAAGGGTGGTAGCTCAAGCTAAGGCAAGGGCATATGAAGAGGTTTATAATGAACTGGAAACCAAGGAAGGGTTAAGTAAGATGCTCAAACTGTCAAAAGTAAGAAATAAAAGAACAAAGGACATCACCCATATTAAGCAAATGAAAGATAGGAATGGTACGGTCATAAAAAAGGAAGAAGACATCCTGAAAAGATGGAAAGAGTATTTCGAACAACTGCTAAATGAAGAAAATGAAAGACTTGTAAGAGAGGATGGACAAGTAAACATGGGAATGGTAATGGGGATATCTAGGGATGAAGTGATACGAGCCTTAAAAAGAATGAGGAATGGGAAGGCAACAGGACCTGACTTAATCCCAATCGAAGTTTGGAAAGCCTTAGGAGAGGAAGGGGTAGAAATCTTGTATGATCTGATGGTAAAAATATTCGAACGGGAAAAGATACCAAAAGAATGGCGAGGAGCATATTGATACCTATATTTAAAGGTAAAGGTGATGTCCAGGAATGCATTAATTACAGAGGTATAAAACTAATGTCTCACACGTTGAAGATTTTGGAAAGAATAATAGATAGCAGGCTGAGAGAGGAAGTTACAATAGGGAAGGAACAGTTAGGATTTATGAAGGGAAGCGGCACAAAGGATGGAATATTTTGCATATGGCAGCTAATGGAGAAATTCAGAGAAAAACAACGAGACCTGCATCTGGTATTCATAGACCTTGAAAAGGCCTATGACAGAGTACCAAGGCAAGAAATATGGAGATGTTTGAGGGAGAAGATGGTGCCGGAAAAGTATGTCAGGATTATTCAGATGTAAAGGAATGTGTATACTAGAGTGAAGAGTAGCGTTGGAGAGACGGATGGATTTGAGATAGGAGTTAGATTACACCAGGGGTCAGCACTTAGCCCATTCATCTTCAACATCGTGATGGATGTAATGACCCGGGATGTTAGAGAAGCAGTGCCATGGTGCATATTATACGCGGATGACATTGTGTTGTGTTAAGAGGGGAGGGAGGAGTTGGAGGGGAGGTTGGAGAGGTGGAGAGCAGCACTTGAGGAGAGAGGAATGAGAATAAGCAGATCAAAAACCGAATATATGTGTTCCAGTATTACTGAGGACGGTGGAAGTAGCATAAGATTGGGCAGGGAAGAAATAAAGAAAGCACAGAAGTTCAAGTACTTAGGGTCCGTATTAGAGGACAGTGGAAGCAAGGACCAAGAGGTGAGACACCGAATTCAGGCAGGATGGACTAACTGGAGGTCTGCATCAGGGGTCCTCTGAGACAAGAAGGTCCCTCTGAAATTGAAAGGAAAGTCCCATAGGACGGTGGTCAGACCAGCAATGTTATATGGAACAGAAACAGCAAGTATAAGGAAAACAGAGGAGAAGAAGATGGATGTAGCAGAAATGAGAATGTTGAGATGGATGTCGGGAGTAACAAGAGAAGATAGGATTAGAAATGAGTATATAAGATTGACAAAGGTAGCTGAAATATCGAAGAAAATACAGGAAGGAAGGCTTCCGATGGTATGGACACCTGTTACGAAGGGAGGAACATCATGTTGGAAGACATACAATGGAAATGGAAGTGCGGGGTAGAAGGAAGAAGGGAAGACCAAGAAAGAGATGGCGTGATTGTGTAGGGGAAGATATGGAATTGAAAGGTATAAATGAGAACGAGGCACAGGACAGAAATCGATGGAGACGACTCATTCGCAATGGCGACCCCATATAAAAATAGGTTTAAGCTAGGAAGAGAAGAAGATTGGGGAAAAAGGTATGACTGCATAATTAAAGAAATGTCTGGACTCCTTACTACTGATGCAACAACCAAAAAACTTCATGATAATTCTAAGGATATGGATGTCATGATAACTTGAACAATAGTTATCTCTAAAATATGCACCTTTACAAAAAATCCAATATAAACCCATCATTTACATTAGTAATTTTCATGGCCTTCACAAACACTAGATACTCCATTCCCCATTCAAAAGATTGTCTGTTAGCTGACCTGCAGCACTGCCTATTTGCCCCATGTATACTTAGGTTTCATCTTGCATCTAAAGCCTCATTTCTATCCTATGAAGGTAGAAAAGACAACCAAAAAAGGATGGGGGAAATCGGTAACCTCTTCTCATCCCAACTGCTGTTTCAGTCAACAATATCCAAGCCCAACTGGGCACCAAAAGAGCCAGGAACTACTAGAGAGGCCCCTTCACTAAATTTTTATGTGTTTTTGCTGTGAAGATAGAGAAAGACTTTGGAAGCAGTCAGTATTGTCGGTGGTGTGTTCCTTGCACCTTTTGGAAACAAGCTGGTTAAAAGTCTGAAGAGTCTTCCACAATCTCCAAGACTGGCATGACAAAACTTGAATTTCAAAGTGTGAACAGGCTCAGGGTACTCCATTAGCTCAACTACCATCTATGTGCTTTTGATTAGTCATAGGTGCAAGTGTTCACAATCATTTCAGTAGCACAGCCATAACTGCAGCATAAATCATGTTAGTAGTGTGACTTTCCCCGAGAAAAACTATTGGAGATCAGTAGAGTATTCTGACAGACGACTAGTAGTTTCTGGACTTCCTATTGTGATGGCAATCCGGTTTTATGTTGGCTTGTCCAGTGTAATGTGCCGAGTTTTGGTTATCAGCACCAAAAGGTACCATAACATACCTGATAAGGTGCCATTAACTGAAACTCAGCCCCATAATAAATCTCCGAGTTTCGTTTAATGGGAGTTTTCGCTTGTCAGAACCCTGTCGAGAACAGAACCCCACCGATAACCAGGGACTGCCTGTACTCTATAAAATACAGTAGTACTTTATGCAGTGTATTGTGTTTTAGGATAAAAAAATATACAGGCAGTCCCCGGGTTACGACGGTGTCGGCTTACGACATTCCGAGGTTACAACACTTGTCAATAGATGTTATTTCCATGGTTACGACGCATGTTCCAGGGTTACGACGCCTACAACGCTCATCTGGGAGATGAAATATGACACCAAAAATGCAAAATAATCAATATTTGAAGGTTTTTTGATGAAAAATGCCATAAGAATGCAGTTTACATAGTTTTCAATGCACCCAAAGCATTAAAAGTAAGGTTTTCTTAGGATTTTTGACGAAGTTCTGGCTTACGACGATTTTCGGGATATGACGCGTCTCAAGAACGGAACCCCCGTCATAACCCAGGGACCGCCTGTACAGTACTGCACTGACTTTTTATCATACCATACTTAAATAGACGTGAAGAGTACAGTAACCAACTTACGAACAATTCAACATACGAACAGCCATCCGGAATGTAACTCGTTTGTAGATAGGTTGATGTCCGTATACGCAAATTTTGTTGCTTTTGTATCCCTCATATTTTTGAGTTTCATATAATTTTTACTGGAAATAACTATGCTTGTGTATTTTAACTGTGCTTGTGTATTTTCAGAGTAGGCTTCAGTTTAAAAGTTCAAAATCTAGAAACTGAAACTGTGTGTGTCACCACCCTCACACCCACTCAAGAACTAATGGCGGCTGACTCAATAAACATCCCAGATCATGGAAGTTGCCAAACCACAGAATGCCAGATTTAAGAGGTTGGACTGTACCTCATATTTTACTTAACACTGATAAATTACATAACTATATCAATATTTAACAAAATAATACCACCATAAAGTTAGTGAAGCACTAAATGTAAAAACTTTTCTAATAAATTGACTAGCCCACTGCTGACATATAACAAGAAAAACTAGCCTCATAAGACCAAACACTGAAGAAAGTAAAATCAAGAACAGAAAAGTGTCAGCTGCAAGATAGTACTTAATACCTTAATACATCCACATAAATAAAATAGTAGCACATCAACTTAACAGACATTGGGGGTCTGACTTTTAATAAGTAACAGTCTTTTCAGTAACATAGACCCTGTGCATATTACAGCCTCCAACTGAATATTTTCTGGATATCTTACAACTAGCAGCAATTCCACATACTGCAGTTCCTAAGCTAAACTAGCCTATATTTTATGTTTAAAATTTAATTTAACCCTGGATAGGTTAGCAGGGTCGAGCACGACCCAAGGGGTGTTGTTTAAAAAAACATGATTTTTTCCCGAAAATCATCACTATCTCGAATCTGGGTGTGATCGATCTGCAAGAGGATAGCAGAACACACACTACAATCATGTCAAAACTTCCATTTGCCTTGTCTTTGTCCTTTCCCCTTTTCTGAGTAATAGTTTGTTATCAAGTAGTGATTTCCTGTCTAACACTGTTGACTCTGGGATAGTTTTATATTGTTGGAAACTCTAGGTACGTGGTGTGTGTACATTATCATGCCATTGGTTGTGGCTGAGAAGAAATATATTGCCTTTTATTCCAATTTCTTTTGAATGACAATTTCTCAGTTTTTGCATATTTTCTTTGCATTTTTCATCAACAATGGCCAGCAGGCAGTATTCTCTGGGGATGGATGTGATCAAATTACTTCTAATAGAATTATAAAGTGATTGTGATGATAATTTAGAAGTTGCTGACAACTATATATGGCAAGAAGCCAAGTTTGTGTAACGAGAGTTCAACGCAAGGGGAATGACCTTGAGATTATTACGACACAAGAGGGGGAGAGAGGGGGGTGGGTCACTGCCTTTTCTGGTGACAGATTATATGAGCTTATGTTAATAAATCATGACACACTGTAAAGAGAGAGAGAGAGAGAGGAGCGAGAGAGAGAGAGAGAGATGAGAGAGAGAGACAGGAGAGAGAAGAAGAGAATAACATTTCTGATATAACAGTAAATTACATCTAAGTGCAGATCTTTTTACATAATTCTGTTGTAGGATAATAGTTTATTCTATAAAACAATTAGCCTTTTCATATTTAATTTGGGTACCAAAATAATTCGTGAAATTTTGACAATATTTTTGGCCAAAAAAACATAACCTTTTTTTATTTTTTATTTTGACCTCTATGGGTCTGACACCTTTTCTGACAGTCACATATTATAAATAGTAGTTTTAGGAAGGATTCCCTCAATTTTTGTGTGTATATAGCATATTTTGTATTTTTTGTAAATATTTTTGTAAATTATTGAGACAGAGAGAGAGAGAGAATAAAATTTCTGATATAACAGTAAATTACATCTTAGTGCAGATCTTTTTACATAATTCTGTTCTAGGATAATATGAGTTTATCCTATAAAAAAATTAGCCACTTCCCATTTCATTTGTGAAATTTTGGCTTTTTTTTTTTTTTTTTTTTTGGGGGGGGGGGGGGCAAGAACTCGCCCCTTTTTTTTTTTTCTTGTTTCAGATTTTTTACCTCTATGGGTCTGACACCTTTTCTGTTAATCACATATTGTAAATAATAGTTTTAGGAAGGCTTCCCTCAATTTTTGTTATATATAGCGTATTCTGTATTTTTTGTATATATATTTTCGTAAATTATTGTTTGAGAGAGAGAGAGAGAGAGAGAGAGGAGAGAGAGAGAGAGAGCGAGAGAGAGAGAGAGGAGAGAGAGAGAGAGATGAGAGAGAGAGAGAGAGAGAGAATAGGCATTTCTGATATAACAGTAAATTACATCATCGTGCAGATCTTTTTAACATAATTCTATTCTAGGATAATATGAGTTTATTCTATAATAAAAAAAATTAGCCACTTCCCATTTCATTTAGGTACCAAAATTTTTTTTTTTTTAATTTTGGCTTTTTTTTTGGCAAAAAACTCACCCTTTTTTTTTCTCGTTTCACATTTTTGACCTCTATGGGTCCGACACCTTTTCTGTCAATAACATATTGTAAATAGTAAGTAAATCCTTTGTTTGTTTATATTACATGCATCTCTGTAATTTACTTTAATTACCATTTAAGTACTTTAAGATTACTAACGTTCTATTGTTTTACTGTTAACATAAGTTAGTTTTAAGTGCTTAGTTTGTATGCTGTAATTGATTTACTTATAATTATATCCATCATTTTACACTGCTTTTCATTGTTCCTCTTTTCCCATCTTGTCTGTTTCTCTGGGTACTCTTTCATAGGCCGACACGAGCTGAGCCCAAAAAGGGATTTGACGAAGGAAAATCTATTTCTGGTGATTGGCTCGTGTCCCTATGAAACCCCCCCTTTTTTGGTTTGTTCCCCCCCTTGCAGGACAAGATGTTTTTAGTTAAGGATGTCCGCTAGGGCGGGCCTGCTGTCCGTGGCGTCCCTCTAGTAGTAGTTAGTAGAGGCTGCATCGCCCGTTGGTATCGGCTCTCTCTTGGGGGGATTCTGATTGGAAGTTCTAATTGGTGATGTCTCGTGGTAGTGTTCCTCACTCGCCCCTATTATCATACCGACACTTCTTTTTAAGAGTGAGCGAAGTCAGTTTTACTGACAGTTTTCTTAATTTTGTTTTATTTTCCTCTGGGTAATTTTAGATTAATTTTACCGAACAAAGGAATGATATTAAGGATCCTTTCATAGGGCGACACGAGGCCACATTCACCCAGAAAATAGATTTTTCCTTCGTCAAAATCCCTGGTTTTAAGAAATTAAAATGTCCAGCATAGCTCCAGTTTTTTAATTTTCACAAATTTTTCTGGGCACTTGGGTCAGGCTCGACCTCACAAACCTTTAAAGGGGCACCAAAATAGCGATACCTGTCCAGGGTTAAGAGACATTTAAAAATGTATGTACCAAAAATCTTAGCCAAGCAAAAAATAATAGTGTATATACAGTATCTGTTTAGATGAAGTCCACTAAGTTGAGGTGTTACTGGAAAAACAAGCCACCAATAAATATAAAGAGGCAAAACAAATAGAGATAACAGAGGAGAACTATACTCGGTTTTTTTCCATCTGTCCACCCACCTGTGGTGTTTGCATATGGTAACACTGCGTCCCAGGCTTTATATAGTTACATTCAGCTTACATTCAACAATAATAATAACATCTTATTTACCTTAAACTTACACATAGCGTAGCTGTCTATAGCCCGGGACGCAGTGTTACCATACGCAAACACCACAGGCAGGTGGACAGATTAAAAAAACAGAGTATAGTCAAGAACTCATTGCTCAGGAACTTACCAGAGTCTAGAGTGAAAAAGTAGTGTGTGGAAATATCAAACTATTAAGCAAGTAGTATTTATATCACACAATAACTGAAAAAGTTTTTGCAATACTTATCAAAATTAAATATTGTGCAACCTGGGAAGGCTGGGTACAATGTTGCTACAATATTAGGCTGTGAAAATAAAGGAACAGACAATGATTCCTACATTCACTATTTCCTTAAGTGCATGAGAGAAAGAAAAAAACTTAATGATCCATAGGGAACATGCACTATGCTGCCAGTCAACAAGTACTAGATGGTCAACTCCTTGTGACCAGGGAATCATGAATACCACAAATGGGGGCTAACATAAAAGATGGGTTTGTAGTGAAAAAAAAATTACTTTACCAGAGTAAATTTTTGGAGCAATGAACTTAGATAATTAGAAAATGACTGTTGTTTACCTGGTCACAAGTTCTTTGAAGAGCACTAAGTCTGTCCAGAGCTTGAGTATGCTTTCCTAGATACTGTGGAAGTTCTGCTACCAACAACCTTTAAGCATAAGAAAACTACTTAAAATCAAATGTAAGGCAGCTATTCAGCAGCAAGTTGTACCAAATATTCCTAACTTGGAGAGTGTGGTACACAGCTTCAAGCAAAAAAAATTAGTGTTCATAAAAGAATATTATTTTTAAAGAAAAACTTTTTCAATACAAAACTTTACCACATGACTTGCATTTCATAGGTAATCTAAACATGACCCCCTGTATTTGTGGGGATCAGTACCATGCTCACCCACAAATACCAAAAATCTGTGAATACTGAAACCCCTCTAAAAATGCTGATAACTGCCCTATTAATAGTTCAACCACCAAAAAGCCCCTCTAAAATGCTTATAACTGCCTATTTTAATAGTTCAAACACCAAATACATATACCTTAAACTATCCTCCTAAAACATTTAGCCCTGAAAATAAAATGAAAATACAGTGACTGCTCTATGAAAAAATCTCTGAATAGTATGTGAATTTGATCCCAATAATGTGGATATATGTTCCAGAGAAAAATCCACGAATAATTGAACCCACAAATGCTATAACATGAATAAGCGGGTCGACTGTATTCACATAATACCTGATTTTTTCTTTATCATCATAAGAGATTAACCATGTCTGCAGTAAAAGATTACAAAGTTACCCTATCTACAGTTTTCATTCAACATGGTATGGATTTCAATGCCGATCAAGATATTTCTTAGCTTTTTAAGAATTCTGGTCAAGCAACTCAATGTCCACCTGTAAGACCTCATTGGGACTTAGCATTAGTTTTGAAGAGTTTGGTATGACCTCCATAAATACCATTGTAAGAGGTCTCCTTATTCAGTGTGACACTGAAAATGGTCTTTCTATTGACACTGGTCTCCACAAGGCATGTAAGTGAGCTTCATGCTTTTCCAAGAATTTGTCTTCTATTGGCCTCCTTTACTCCAGACTTTGTAACCAAGGCAGAGTATTCCACTCCTAATGACTTTAAGGCCATGCCTCTTGAAATGCCTACCCTATCATTTTTTTTCGGGCCAGGGTCATGCAATAAGATATTATCTAAAAATGACGAAGGAATTTTGATAAGTTCTTTAAGACTTTCTTTACACGAGTCACAATAAGAAGCAGATTTCCAAGAAATGAAGTTTTCATAATAAAACTAATATTGTAATATAGTTACCTGAACACCTGAATTAGCCCTGGTCATTGACCAGCCCGAACTGTATCCACACAGATTTACCCACTAAGTGGGTAATTTTAACTGTCAGCATTACCAATGCTGCAGGTAAAATCTAGTCAAATGAGTTACCTGTGCTACCATTGGCAATGCTGGTGCAAATACTGGCCACCAGAGGCCCTTCTCCTAAAATGAATCATTCACCATCAAATTAAAGAGGGGAGGAGAGTGGGAATCATTCAGATGTTCAGGTAAGTATTACAATATTAGTCAATATTAGTTTCATTATGAAAACTTCATATTGCAATACACTCCCTGAACACCTGAATTAGCCCGATATTAATAATTACCATACAGTATATGGATAAAGCCAAATCAACAGCCTGATCACCAGGATTACTATTACCCCAAGACAAACCAAATTTATCCATAGAAAGAAAAAAAAGGGAACCTTCAAAGATGAAGAAGTGCTATCCAACTCTTCAGAACCAGACAAACCCGAAACCACATCCAAATGACCACCCACGGACTAGAAACCTTCTGTTGCAAAGAACTCAAAGCAGGAAATAAAACCAAAGATGGCTCTAAAGACGAACCTTCACACTAGACACTACAAGGGAGTCCGAACCCGAAGGAACCTGCACTACTTCTCTTGCTAAACACTAAGTAACCTATAATCGCTACCCATCTGTCCCTGGCCTAACTTTACATTAACCTTAGAACTTGCACCCTAAAGGGGGACCTGCTGCTAAGCACTGCCTGCTCCGTGCCGGGGAGGGGCTGGTAGATCCTACCCTCTGGGTTTGTGGTTCTCCATGACCCCTGGCACCCGTTACGGCTGGTTCTGGAACAGGCAGGGGAGCTGAAAGAGAGCAATTAGTATCACCTACGCTACTACTGCTATCTCTATTTCAATTAGCTTGGTCATCAAATTAGCAAACAAGTTAGACATTCTGTCTTCCTACTCTAGCTCTTCTTTGCTTAACTCTTGCAATTTTGCCGCTATCTTTTATTTGCTCTTAGAGACTAGAGATCCCAACAACTAAGGTAGTCCTCTAACTGATCTAATGAACTAATCCTTACATTCTTTACACTTCTGTATGACATGCATTGCATTTTCCTACAGCTAAAACAAAAAGAATGTCTGTCATTTTGAGGGTATTCATCCTTCGCTGCACGTAGCACAGGAACAAAGCATGCAGACAACTCAACCGGCAGCTGTTGGAGGTGAGGCTGATGAAGCAGAGATTGAGGTACGGATTTTCTTGATGAGGCTCAACCATCTGCTCCCACGATAACAGAGAAGTTCCAAAAACAATCTAATTACAATCCAAATTGGGGAAAATTGGAAGAAACATCGTAAACAAAAGCCAAGGATATCAAAACCTATCAAGGCCTCGGTAAACACTGTGAGGGTCGGGCTAAAAGACCAAAAGTTCGCTGGGAGCAGGAATACGTCCGGCTCTCCGCACGAACAAAGAACAATTGAAGAGACAGGCCTCTGGTGGCCAGTGTTTGCACCAGCGTTGCCAATGGTAACGCAGGTAACTCATTTCAATAGATTTTACCTGCAACGTTGGTAATGCTGACAGTTAAAATTACCCACTTAGTGGGTAAATCTGTGGGGATATAGGTCGGGCTGATCAGTGACCAGGGCTAATTCACGTGTTCAGGGAATGTATTGCAATATCTGCTTTTTAGATCTGTCGATAATTATTGTCAGGGTGTATTCATATGTTACTGACTAAGCTTTTGCGTCCTCAGTCAAAGTTGGAGCTTGCTGCCACTCTTTGGGCAAAAACATGGAAATTATTCTTATGTTTACCAAATTTACTCAAGAAATGTTATTCATAGACACTAGGATGTTTTTTTCTGGGACCAATTACACAGCAGTGGACATTAGCATAAGAGAGAGACTGTGATTCTTCACATTCATCAAATCATTATTACATCATTGTATTTCAGTTCCATGACTAAGCAGACATAATTGTCTGAGATATTTGCCTGAACACCCATTTGTTGCTGGTGGGAGTATGGTAATATTCCATAAACTGCATACTTAGTGTTTGTTTGACATGTCCTTGTAGGCACTTTCATGGAGGTTTGACTTCAGATCTTGGTTATTTTCAAACTACACTATCATGAAATCTACAGGCTGTCAAGGAAGATTAGCCTCCACAGGCCAGCACCAAGAATTTCTTATGGGGGAGTCATTTTTCCCAAAACTGGACCTTTTCTTCTATAAATTTTATTGCATATATAGTTATACACAAAATGAAATACTTGAAAATTTTATTTGTTATATAGTGGTCGATGCACTTCTACCCAATTAGATGTTATTCCAAGGCTAATGGTTCTTATCACAATGAAATGAGAGATTCAAACCAACAGAATGTTATGTGGGTAATATTGGGCTTTTGTACTGATTAACTATTTATGTACCAAGAAACCTACTTCAAACAACAGAAGCATAGGCTAAAGGATCTTATAAATAAATAAATATTAAAATGTACCATCAACATCATTATCATAATTACTACTGAATAATTCAGGCCATGAAGTCATTTACAATCTTTCATGTACACTATTGAGTTATTATATCTAAAGTTTCAGATTTCCAGAAAAAGCAATATCATTACCTAATGGAAAAATATGTATATATCATTACTCTACTTAAGAATGAACCTCATTTGTGCTTTTAGATAAAATTTCTTCTTTTCATATAACAGTTGCACTCATGAAAGGTGAACAATAAAAATCCTTTACTATACCTGAATCCAAATGGTACCATGGAACCTTTCCTGCCTCCATATAGCTCGGGATAAAATTCAAAATATAAGTCTGGAGCATCCAAATCCCCAAAATACTGGCACTCAACCTCAGCTAAGGAAAATCTACGCAGCTTTATAAGAAGAGCAATTCTTGTGAACCAAAGCTGCAAAGAAAAAAAATGTGTCACATTCTTTGTAGATGATGAAGATTTGCAAATTAAGGGACATGAAATGGTGGCAAGTTACATTAAAATGAATGGTTAGTTGACCTGGATAGCAAGACTTGAAGCCAATGCCTCTCCGAGGTTTAAAAATAATAGTAATCGTTTTTTACTATTATTATATGAAGTTTAATGAGACTAAGGAGTCACATTACTTGTTACTTGCCCAAAGAATTTGTTCTGAAATTAGAGGTTAAAATTGGAACAAGATCAAGGCAAAACCACTGGGAAATATATATTCACTAAAGTGGAAAATCTTTCTAAACGAGTTGACTAAAAAAGGAAGGAAATACTGGAACTGAAATTTATAATAACTTTCACATGGGGGAAAAATTCAGTAATATTCTAAGCAATACTGTTTAAATTCTGGCATCACACACATATAAACTGTCCCAATCATGCTGTCTGCTTTATAATAATTTTTAAAGATTATATTTGATACAATAACAAATTTTTCATTGAGAACTATTAATTTTAAGGTGCTTTTATCTGTGTAGCGTTTCCAATCATACAGAACTGCTTTAGCTTGAAGCAAATGCTCCCACTACACATGGCAGTCCCTTTGCCTGTTGTTCTGCATCCTACCCTCATTCAGCTGTGCTCTTAAGAACCAAATAAAATAAGTGTTGGGATGGGAGGAAGGCAAGAACCAGGTTTGTTTGAAAATGTGTTTTTGTTATCATAAAAAAAGTTGCAAGGGAGGTCAAATGATTGCATTATTTGGTAACTAGAACACAGGTTCCTGAAGATGGAAGAATCCCACTAAGTCCTTGCAAAGGGAGTAGCTTGCCTGTGGTATAAGCTGGAGGGTGCTGACTAAGCCCTTATAAAAGTGAAGCCAATGGTTTGCACTCGTAAGGGAAAGTAGATGCCATAAACTCAAATTTTCATCTACGCAGTAAAAAATTGCGACTATAGTGCCACTCTTGATGAAACAATGAAGAAAGAGACAAAATTTAGAAGGTAAGGAGGAATCAACCAAGTTCTCCCACTTGGTAACATTTGTCTCACAGCAACTACCAGCCCAACGAAAAACCTTGAAGCTATTTATGGGTTGGCATCCACATATCCCTGCCTTCATGATAGCAGTAAATTTCATATTATATCTAAATGCCATGTAGGTTGAGATCACTTGGACCTCATTAGCTATCCTACCATTTTCCAGGATGCCATGGCCACTAAGACAGCCATCTTCAGTGTCAGTTCGAGAATGGGGTACCTGGGTGTGGTTCAAAAGGGACTTTGGTTAAGCTATTCTGAACTAAGACTTGGTCACGATTAAGAGGCTTCACAAGAAGGATTTGACAATTATTGGCTGAAACAGAAAATAAGGTCACTGTCTTGATCTCTAGCCACTTTGGTGCACCACTGCTCAGAATACCAAAAGGGTGGCTCTGCACCCTTTAATAATGAACAGGGACATCTCCAGGACATCAATGAAAGAGATCCACATTATTCAATGAAGAAGCTCCTCCAAGTCCCATATTTTAGAACCTGTCTCTTCCCATGATTCCCACTTTCTTTTAATGAAATTACCAACTAGAGAATGCAGCACCTGGGTAGAAAGGCTGATCTCATCTTTCCCCACCTCTTCCCAAGGACTTTGCTGAAACTGTAGCTCTCCTGTGTTGAGTGGAAGACAAGCAGTGGGTACATTTCCAATAAATCTCTCACCATAAGCATAAAAGGAGTTCACTTGGTGTGAGCATGGGGTTGATAATCTAAACCACCTCTGCAAGAAGACCGATGTCAGAAAGGCAACTTCCACCATTAATACAAGTTCCTTGATGCCTATTAAAATGACATGGGTGCATGTTACCCATTAAAGATAGCCACCCATACAGCCAAATTCATGAGTTTATCCCCCAAATCCTTAACTAATTCCTCCAACTCAAGAAATCTTTGAAAACTGCATCTTTCACGACAATGTTCAGTAGAAGGCATGCCACTTAGTGGATATGAACAAAAAGAGGCTCTCCATAGTGACAAACATTCTTCCAAACATTCTTCTACCCTTTGCTATTTTGTCTGTAGAGAGGTTATTCTCTGCCACAATGGTGCTCAAGTTACCAAGGAAATATTCCTGTCAATTAAGATAGACTCCGTGCAGAATCACTCAAACATATCCCATTCAGAGGTCAGGGTGATGGAGCTTGGAGCAATTGCAACAGGGACAGTCTAGGGGTTTCAATGGCTAATAGTCACAGCCTTGAGTTTTATAAATTGCCTCAGTTCCTGCTCAAGCAATGTGGAGTGCCTGATGGGCAGTCTTCACTGCTAATAAACCCCTGGCTCTTCATCCTCAATGAAATTTCAGTAAGTTGCTGAGACAGATTTTACCATGGATATGTCATGATCACTTACTGCAGAGCCTTTTCCCCACTGCAGTTTCACAACAAATGTCTCCTTTAAAGGCTCAGAAGGCTGCTGAAGCCTGATGATTCCTTACACTCAATGCAAACCCTCAGCAAAGAATGACTCTTCTTTCATGGTCCAAAAGTTCATAATGCAAGTTATCAAATAGAGCCCTACTTGAACCAGAAGGCATCAAGTCTCATTTTCCTATTTAGGAGCTGGGGAATATCTGAAAGTTCCAAGTGGCCAAGCGATTCTGACGTTTTCACAGGAAAGCTAATCTGATAATCAAGACAAGGGGACTGTCTCTCAGGGGAAGAGACTGGATAGAATCTCTTCTTACCTTCTGCAGAGTGAGAAGGCTGGAGATTACAAAGCAAAGTATGCACACTTCAAATTCTCCTTGCTAAATGAGCTGGCTGAGGAAAGAGATTTCCTTCCCCTCTTAGGAATGAACCAATATGGCTATAGGTCATCAACGCTAAAAGCAGAAATACTGTAGTCCATTAGAAGGGAGCAGTCAGTGATTTCCCTAGTCCACACAATCTACATTTATCTGAAAGATTTGCTGCAACACCTAGCATAAAGTGATCTGGTGTATTTCCTCATCCTGTTGGGGAACATGATTCAGATACTGGCCCAGCCTTGTTGCTGAAGTTGAAGGTATCAGATGCCTGTATACCAGGTTCTCCTGACAATACAGATCATACCAAAATTCCCTGCTGGAACATTCCAAAGACAATAAGCATTCTATATTGCTGCCTTCAGAATACCCCTTGGAAGTTTAAAACTATGAACTGCTGTTTAAGAGTTGGGGGTAAAAAGGAGCTTGAACCCTCTAGTATGAGAATTTTTCCAACCCTACAAGTGGTACCATTTTTCAAAATACGCAATGACAAAAACAAATGGAAAGCTTTTCCATTAGGTGATATGGATGAACTTCTAAAACTAGCTCCAAAATAGCAGCCACTTAAGAGCAAGGGGGTGTGCCATTAATGCTGCAGCATGAGTGCTATGTCATCAGGAATTGGTTTTGGCAGACCACAGTTGGTTTCTTACATTACTACTTTTTCTCTGCTAATGTGAAATATATTAACTATAATACTTATTCAAGTCTGTAAAGCAGCATGCTTCCTTAGCTAGTGCCTTTGCTCATGATATGATAGGCAGTCTCTGCTTATTGGCAGCACTAGGTTACAGTGTTTCAGTTTTATGACGCTTGGCTAACAACATCATTGGTATATGATGTCGAAAGCAACCATCATAAAAACAAAACACTGTTAACCCATGCAGGGGACTGCTATCATATCATGAGCAAAGCATAAGAAAGCATGCTGCTTGACATACTGGAATAAATCTCATAGTTAATTTGTTTCACATTATTAAAGAAATGCAAAATAAAATATATATTTTACAAGTATTTGTAATTCCTAATGAATGACTAAATCCTGATTAAAAATGCAAAGCAAAAGAATTCATACCCAATTTAACACATAGTTATCTGTTCAAGTCCTGTAAAGTGAGATGGACAAACACGCATTCCGTTACACACACGCTCTTGATAAAAAATATTATTTCCACGAACACAAAAAAAAAAAAAAAAAAAAAAAGCAAGAACATTTAGAGCAATATATAGGCTGGCAGTGTGAACTTCATAAAGGTGACCCAGGAAAGGGGTGAGTAGGGTTATGAACATTATGGAGTTACACAGCAGACTGAGAATAGATGTGAAGTGACAGATGAAGGGACTACCATACTTTGTGGGAGACTTTTTCTACAGAAGGTTGGCGCAACTGGGATCGCTTTACACAAAAGGAATATTATAACTAACGAGTAGTAGTAAACAAATGTATTTTCAACCCTAAACTACAATAACTTCATATACATCTAGAAATATCACTTAAAAGAAAAGTTCTCTTAAACATTTTTTATGGGAATGTAGTATACTGTATTTCTTACCTGAATGGAATGAGCTGTATGTTTGCTGGGATGACCTGCTCTTCCTTCTCCTTGACCATAAACAGTAAGAAGCTGGGTTGTTAAATTCACAGCAGCATGGTAGCATCCTGCAGCAATCAGCTGTCTTAAGCCACGATCATCCTGAGTAACAGATGCAGCAGTTAATACCACACGCTTCATTGCAGGATCTTCACCAAGGTATGTCCTCACAAGATTTTTGACTGGGTCACCCTGCAACAAAATATAGAAATATATGCATCTTACCAACACTATTAAAAAAAATTTACAGAGATCACGATAAATTCACAAATTTAAAAAAAATAATTTATATTCATCCTTGGCAAACAAGCCAGACCCTTGTACAAAGAGTATATTCCTCAGCAGAAGCTAGAATGAATTGTTGAAACTTGGTAACAAATTGGTTAAATGGTGGTATGCGAGGGGGGTGAACTCCTTAACCTGCCATCATCAAGCACCTTTTCCTTTGGCATCAGGGATTAAGAGGTTTGGTCAGATTGTGAGCCGAGCCAAGGCACAATAACTCTTGTAGCCTCCCATGCAATATAGCGTAGGGATGTAAGACTGATAAAGCTCTGAGGCAGAATGAACTGTGAAATGTATCTGAACTCTCACCCTAAAAAAATTTCTACAGACAGGGTAGCACATATAGGAGGGCAGCTTGTATCTAGGTCAAGATGGGTTCAGATAATAGCTTTACCACCTCTACAAACTGAAGCTCATAGATAGGATACCTAATTGTGAAGTCCTACCTGCATAGTGACTAGTATAGTATGTACCCATCCTGACTGCTGCCTAGCAGAGAGAGAGAGAGAGAGAGAGAGAGAGAGAGAGAGAGAGAGAGAGAGAGAGAGAGAGAGAGAGAGAGAGAGAGAGAGAGAACCAGTCACTTCTTGCATTCAATCTCAAGCCATATGCATCTGTGTATCTTAGGAGAGATTCTTTTTTTTTTGTCAGAGAGGAACTTGGAGACTACACGACCTGTTACGCAGCCAACACAGGTCCTAAGAAGAATACAAGGACTTACGGGCAATTTCCCAAGCGTAAAATGAGGTAACGGTAGTCTAGTACAACCAGACACCTGGCCTCATTACCTGTGAACCAAAAGTTCTCCAAAGGACTAGGGTGGGCCAACACCCCTGGCTTCATAGGATGAGCAGTATGTCCACTTGATTTTTTCATGAATCAGAAAGAAGGGGCGTTTCATACACCACCTTCTTGCGCCTGCCAAGACTACAAAGATACATCAACAGTACAGTCTGGTCTACAAGGTCTTATAGTGCCACAGGGCTAACGTTGGGCACAAAGCAACTCACCCAGCTCCCCACTAATAAATTCTCAGAGGAAGGAGGACCAAGAGATTCTCAAGTCTCTTGTCAGATACTGATGTGTTTTGAGTTTGTGGCAAACTCATGAAAAAAGACAAGAGGAATCCCTGGCTCTCTGAGAGTCAGAAAATGTGCAAAAGACCAGGCAACTTCTCAACATGCTATGACAAAGCTAAAGCTAGCAGAACATGTCTCAAGGATGTGACCTTGGTTCAAGGCCTCTCCCAAAGTGTTATTAAGTGCCTGAGTTAGGTTGCCAAGTTAATGAACTGGGCAAGACTGAGTATGGACCCATGCTTTCAGCTGGAAGACCTGGTACAGGGCAGAGCAACAGGCTTCACTACATGTACTGAGAAGACCCTGTCTCACTGAAGGTGGACAGGTTCAATATCTTCTATAAAGTAGTTCTAACCTGAGGGAGACCTCATCTATGAAACCAATCATAGAAGATAGTCCACTTCCTGTCACACAGTTGAGGCGACTTACTTCATCAAGTGTGGCTAACAGAGAAGAGTGGGCCATACAGAACCTCTGGACACCTTAACCAGAAGTGTCAACAACTCAGGATATCACTTAACACAAGGTAAACAAGGGGCTACCAGGGTTAGGGTTACCTTGCTGATTCCTGGGAGAATCAGAATGACATGGAAAGGGGTTTCTCGAAGGCATTTTCCATGGCCGGCCATGTGAAGAACAAGTACCCACACAAGAAAGGTCAAACTGTCCCCACCTGATAGTTGAGCTGGTGAGCCAAAACATTCCTTCCAGCCGGAATGTACAATCATGGAAATGAGTTAAGTGCCAATCACTTGTGTTTAGGATAATATCCAGGTTATTTTTTCATATTTTTATACATATCTAGCCAACAGACAATATAAGAAATGTGTTACTAATTAAGGGAATAAAAAAATCTTATAAGAAATTTTATTTTTCCCAGAAAAATCCTTTTGTTATAGGCCTATGTTGGATGTCAATGGTATTTCTCATGCAAGAGCCAAGTTTTGGTTTTACTGAATACTGGAAGATACCTACTTATGAAGGTATTCATTTTCTTGTAAATCAATTGGACTGCATAAATCAAGGTTTTGATGAAAACAAACATTAGATTTTTGTATATACTGTACAGTAAACCAATCCTATCAATTACTGTACCAGGGGTTCTGTTCTTGGCAGGATGCTGATAAGCAAAAACCGTCATTAACCGAAACTCAGCAATTTATGGTGCTTATGGCGTCAAGTTTTAGTTAATGGCACCGATAACCAGTTAATGGTGACTCTCTTAGGTATGTTATGGCACCATAACTATTATCAGCACCTTATGACGCCGATAACCAAAACTCGGCCTGTTATGGCGCCATAAATCACTGATTGTATGGTGCTTGACGAGAGCCATAAAACCGGATCACCATTAACCGAGTCAGTCGATAACTGGGGACTGCCTGTACATATAAAGTTATTTTCATATAGAACTAGCCTTGTATCTATAGTAGCCAGCAATGAAGACTACCATACCCATCAGTAGAGAAGATCTCATCACAAAAGGTGAATTTCTTCCAACAAAAATTTCTCTTCTACTGAATAGTATTGAAGAAGAAAATCCCAGCCTATTTTGATAGTCCCCCTCTTTGCAGGAATACAATTTACACTAGCTTTGGGTAATTTCTTGCCAATGTTCCAGCATTAAATAGGAGTAGACATTCTCTATTAATTGCAACAACATATGTAAAGGGATTTTTGTGAGCAGCCTCAATGATCTTGAGATCTAGTTGAACAGTAGTGCATCTAGGCCATGAAAATTATTGTTCGTACGCAAACTAACCTTTGGTCTTAACAATATGATAATTTTCTAGCGCCTAGCTGGATTCGGTTAAATCAGAGATGAAAAGCAAGGAATCTTGTGAGATCTGGCAACGCGCACCTATATCGGGTGAAAACTGGTCAAGGACCAAGCACCCTCGCCAACTCAAGAGTTGCCGTTGCCCTCTCTCAGCCTTTTACCCGGTTCATTGCTCGTTTTCGCTTGTGATTGTGCATGTGTGTGTGTATGTGTTCTTGTATTATGGGTTCTTCTGCTCCTTCTCGGCCTCGCCAACGTATGTGCCAAGGAACTCAAGGTTTCTCGTGTTCTCATTTCCTGGCTTCTTCAGCGACAAATCCACATTCCACATGCAGTAAGTGTCATGCTAATTTTTGTACCATAATGAATCCCTGGCCGGACTGTCGGGCGTGGCCTAGAGAGCAGTGGAAGTTATTTCATAGTAAGAGGGAGCATTGTAGAGTTTCAACCCTTCCCTTGTGGAAGGGGTTTTCATCTCCTTGCCCCGATGCTTCGTCTTCTGCCGCAGTCACACCCCATGATGCTAGTGTTGTGCCTTTGTCTCCTTCCTTTTCTTCCATCGATTCGTCGTTGGAAGTATTGGGAGGCCCTCAGGCTGATTTATTGTGTAATGTCGCCCCCTCTTCCTCGAGAGTTAATTTACTTCCTGTGAGGAAGGAGGCTTTTTCATCAGTTTCTTTTATTTAAGATTCCAAGAAGTCCCAAATGGCGGCGCTCTGGGGGTCGCTTGGGCTACAGGGTTCACCCACCTTGGAGGGTTTGCTGATGCATTTCGTGGATGTTCGCCTCCCCCCTCAGGCTACCCAAGCTCTCCCCCCTCCTCCTGGCCTCGTCTTCGTTGGTAGCCGGGGTCAGCCATCTTGTGTTGCTCCGCCATTGATGCTTGTCGCTTCCTCGGGTCGAGGAGAAACTGTGACGTCGGCGCCGCTGGTGATGTCACGGAGTCAGCCATTTTGTATCTCTCCACCAGTGACTCGGCTGCTTTCTTGGGTCAAGGGGAAGCCGTGACATCAGCGCTGCTGGTGACGTCACTTCCATTGATGACGTCACTCACTGTTCCCTCTGTGTCGTCTTTCCCTGCGGTGTTGGTGTCATCGGTTGGGGCTGCTGCGCTGCCTCGCTCTTCTGTGTTGCCATCGCTTGTTCCCATGATGTCATTGCTGTCATCCAGTATGCTCCATCTCCCTTCCTCGTCTACGCCCTCTCGTGCGGATCTGTCTGAGGCTTTATGTCAGGCGGTTTTTAAGAGATTGGACTCTGTTTTGGAAGATAGGTTTGCTGCCTTGTCGGCTGAGAAGACTGGGCGCAAGCGTGTTGCATCGCCCCATCCTCCTGCCAAGAGGATGTGTAAGGAGTCAGTGCTGTTGCAAGAGGATGTGTAAGGAGTCAGTGCTGTCATCCTCTCCTTCTCCCCCATCTCCGCTGCATCAGCGTATCAAGCGTTGGAAGGTTAAGGACTTTGCCTTTTCTTCATCTATGAGTGAGGAGCAGCACACCCTTGTTCCTGAGAGTGTTAGCATTTCGTCTCCTGTACAATCTGCAGTGGCTGCTTCATCCTCTGCTTCGAGTCATGAGTGTGTTGCAACCTCGCACATTCGTGCACATGTTGCTGATTCTTCTGCTTCTTCAGCACCAGGGCCTATTCGTCACCGTAAGGATCTCAAGATGCCTGTGAAGAGATCGAAGGTTGTGAAAGCAGAAGTAGTGCAGCAGGAGTGTTCGTCTCCCCCTCCCCTTGATGCTGTCCGGGGTTCGACTCCCAGGAATTCTTGTTCTTTGTCGAGTGTTTGAGACGCTTCTCTGTCACACGTACGTGCGTCTGCTCCGAATGGATTTTGTTTCCCTTCCTATTTTATCCACCGACAGACAGTGATCTTACTGACTGCAAGCTGTTACGAAATGCCTCATATGACATCATAATAAAAACTACGGTTCACACAAATTTTTACTAGTTTTTTCTAGTTTGCAAATATTTGGGGTTATGAAGTAATAATTATTTTTAATTCTAAATATACCAAAAAGGAAAATACTATAAATGGTATTAATCCCTCATTTGACTTTTCCATTGGTGTAATGCAGCATTAATTTTGCAATGTTTCATTC
Organism: Macrobrachium nipponense; assembly: GCF_015104395.2. NCBI lineage: Eukaryota > Metazoa > Arthropoda > Malacostraca > Decapoda > Palaemonidae > Macrobrachium > Macrobrachium nipponense. The sequence goes on from NC_087206.1 coordinate 29,980,374, forward strand.
AACTTCATCTTTACAGAACTTTTTCTCTTGTTTTTTTTGTATTACATTCACTGTGTAACTGGTTATTGCTTACATGAGGAAATTCTATCTTTATGTATTTCTAAGGAACACTTTATTTAATGGTTGTTTAAAGTTTTGGAGTGAATTATCAGAACTTATTTTCATAACTGTATCTGCCTGACAATTAAAGTGTGGCAAACCATTACTTGCATTAGCTTTGCCAACTACAGTCATGCTGTTGTTATCATCACTACAGAGTAACCCATAACACAATTCCAGAATACTTGCAAGGGCAGAACAAAAGCTCTTGAGCATCACCACTCACAACGTCAGTCAGTGATGGAATGGAAAACGAAGACACCCTGTCATCAGCCACCGTGGGATTTTGGGTCTTGGCCACGAATTCCGGGACAAATTCGGACACCGACCCCCAACCCCTTGTGTGCTTCACCTAATAGCTCAGACCGTGGAGCTCTCCTAACCTCTTGGAAGATGCCAAAGCCAAAAGCAAAACTGTCTTGAGCGTCAGGTTCCTGTCGGATGAGCGATGCAAAGGCTCATATGGACTCTTAGTGAAGCTCTCAAGAACCAAGGAAACATCCCATGTTGGAGGCTTGAGCTCTCTAGGAGAACTCGACTGCTCAAACCCCTTAATTACCAGGGAAAATTCCCAGGAGGAGATGTCGATACCCTTAAGGCGTAACACCAAACTCAGTGCCGCTCTGTAGCCTCTAGTAGCAAAAACGGACAAACATTTCTCGTCTCTGAGGAAGGTTAAAAAGTCTGCTATTCACTGAATAGAGGTTGAGAGTGGAGAAAAACCCCGTTTACGACACCAATCACAGTAGATTGCCCATTTGCCTTGGTAAACTGCAGTGGTTGACTTCCTAAGACTGCTGGACATGTGCCCAGCTGTTCTCTGAGAAAAGCCTCTCGCTCGGAGGAGAAACTTGATAGCCTCCAACCGTGAAGAGACAGGGATTCTACTGACTGGTGGAACCTTTCTGCATGGGGCTGACACAGAAGATGTCACCAAGGGGGAATCTCCCTCGGAAGCTTTGACAACAACAACAGCAGATCTGGAAACCATTCTGCCTGAGGCCACAGAGGGGCTACCAATGTCATCCTGAGACCCTGTGAACTCATCAGCCTGTTCAGAACCTGACGGATCAAACAAAACGGAGGGAAGGCATACACCTCCAGGTTGTCCCAGGGATGTTGGAATGCGTCCTCTGCCAATGCTAAAGGATCTGGAACCTCTGAACAGAACACCTCCAGCTTCCTGTTGTAGCGTGTCGCAAAAAAGTCCAGCATGGGTCTCCCCCAAATCTGGGAAAGCTTGTCTGCCACCACTTGATGAAGGGACCACTCTGTGCCTAGGATCTGATCCCGGCAACTGAGTTTGTCTGCGACCACGTTCCGTATCCCTGGGATATGCCTGGCTGATTGCCCACTGGTGAAGCTCGATGGTCAAGGTGTGAAGGTGATGTGAAACCAGGCCTCCCTATTTGTTCACATAGGCTACCAACATGGTGTTGTCCGACATGAGAATGACAGAATGACCCTCTACCTTCCCCTGAAACTCCCTCAGACCCAGGAAAGCATCCTTCAACTCCAAGACGTTGATATGTTGCTGCTTGTCCTCCAAACTCCAAACGCCTGAAGCAATGAGGCCGCCTAAAGTGCATGCTCCAACCTGCAAGGGAGGCGCCCGAGAACAGAAGGAAGTCCGGTGGGAGAGAACACAGAGGGACACCCTTCAACAGATTCTGGTCGTCCAACTACCAACAAAGGTCTTCTCTCACTTCCAAAGACAGAGGAACCATAAACGGGAGAGTCCCCCGCCAGAGACTAGTCTCCATTGCAGAGACCGAAGATGATGACGCCCATGAGGGACCAGCTTCTCCAGGGAAGATAACAATCCCAGACGAACCTGCCATGGATGAGCTGGCTGATGTTACTTTGACAGGAAGTTGCGCGCTACAGCCCGCAACTTCTCCAATCTCTGATCCGACGGGAAAACTTTTGCCACTGTCGTATCGATGGCCATGCCCAGGTAGAGAATCCTTTGACTGGGTAAGAGGTTTGACTTTTCCTGGTTGACTAATATGCCCAGGTCCAGACAGAACCGAAGTAGAAAATCCCTGTCCTGCAGCAGCTTCTCCCTGGAAACTGCCAAGACTAACCAATCGTCGAGGTCCCTCAGCAAACGAATCCCCTGAGCATGGGCCCAACTTGACACGAGAGGGAAGACCCCTGTGAACACTTGAGGGGCTGTTGTCAGCCCGAAGCACAAGACTTTGAACTCAAAGATCTTGTCCTTAAGAGAGAAGCGAAGGAACTTCCTGGACGTGAGATGAACAGGGATTTGGAAGTATGTGTCCCTTAGTCTATCGACAGCATAAAGTGACCTTCCCTCACGGCTGCCAACACAGAGCGTGGGGTTTCCATCTTGAACTGTGTCTTTCTGATGAAGGATTCAAGGTGGATAAGTCGATCACAGGCTTCCATCCTCCCGACGCCTTGGGCACCAAGAAGATGTGACTGTAAAACCCCGGGGATGGACGCACTACTTCCTCTATCGCATCCTTGTCCAGAATTTTCTGCGCTTCCTCCCAAAGAGTCAAGAACTTCAGAGAATCTGGAGGATATGCCTTCCTGAGCTGCGGTTTGTCCAACAGAGGAGGAGAGAAGTCGAATGGTAGCAGGTATCCCACCTGAAGGACATCTACCACCCACTTCTCCGCCCCATAACTCTGCCACTGGCCCAATGGCCAGCCAGGACCCCCCAACCCGTGGCGCAGGAGAGGGATAGGTGCCTAACCTACCGAAGGCCCCCTGTACCTCTGCCTCTTGTGCCCCTTCTTGGCTTAAAGGAACGAGAGCGAAAGGGGCGTTGATCTTCAGACTTAGGCTGTGTTGAATGGGAAGGCCCTGCCGAACTTGAGGTCCTCGATGGCCTACCAGGCGACAATCTCCTCAACTGCTGCTGGACCGGGGGAGGAGGAGAAGCCGGACGTCTCCAAGGACGAGACTCCAACTTAAACACAGCCTGGTGCACCAGTCGGTCCTTGGTGTCAGCCTGGCGCTGGTCTATCGCATTTTTGAGTTCTGTCCGAGGAAACAAAAATTGGGACCCCAACAGATCTCCGTTCCTCAATGCCAGCAAAGACTCGGTGTCGAGCGATCTCTCCATCCTAGACAAAGCCGCGTCCCTCCTAATCAGAAGAAGATTAGCCCATAAATTGGCACTGAGGTGAGCGAAATATGAAAACGCCTTGCCCCCGGACTGCAACAGACTGGCAAGAGAGGCAGCACTCACCAACCATTCAGGGGACCTGTCAGAAGCTAACTTGGCAATAACCACAGACCAGATGTCCAGCCAAGAAACCGTCTGCAACATGGAGGCCGCCATAGATTCCAAAGCTGAGGCATCTTGCGGAGACAAGGACGGAGCCACTGACCTCACCTTTTCCAAAGTCAAACCCGGCTTCAGGCGATGTCTCATGAGAGGCGGGGTAGTAGTTTGGTAGAGCCCCTAGAGCGAAGTGACCCATCCCGGTCAGAAACAGAGGCGTTAACCTTCTGCAAGACAGACTGAACGTGCCTCGACAAAGGAAGCTGAAGAGATGATTTGGGGTCCTGAGTAGCTCCCACCAAGGCTTCCAAGAAAGAAGGAGTGTAAGACGACTGAGCCTGAGTCCTACTTTCCAAATTGTTAAACCCACGAATGAGATCAACAACTTCCGAAAAGGAAGACAGAAACTCCTGCCTGTCTCCCTCCTCCTGCTCCGGCACTGGAGACCGACGACAAGAAGAGTATGTAGGCTCTTCTAATGCGCCTTCTCCACCAAGATTAATGGAAGGGTTAGCAGCCAAACAGTCCAAAACCTCTACTAACCTGTCTGGGTTAGGTCCAAGTGTCGGCCTCCGAGACAGACCCACTGTAACACTAGGAAAATCACTTACCTCAACAGATGACTCCACATGTCCACGAATGGTCACAGGTGTGGCGGTCATACGTACGTGAGATGGGGGGGAAACTCGAACACTCGAGATCGACAGAGAATCCCTTAGAGTCGAACTCTTGGAAGCACCAGAGAGAGAGGCAGGCAAACACCCCTGCTGCACCAACTCCGTGCTCACTACCTTCAACCTCTTGAGGTGCCTTCAGATCTTTACAGCGACGAATAGGCCTTGGAGAAGAAGGAGCACTAACATCACATGCAACGGGCATGGGAGGTTGCGACACGCTCGTGATGTGCAAGGACGGGGGGGTGGGGGGGTCGCACGTTCGAGATTCGAGGCAGAGGACAAAGCAACCCCTGCAGAACGCACACCACTAACACTGCCTGAAACCACAGCACTCTCAGGAACACGTCCGCGTTGTTCCTCCCTCGAAGGCGAAGGCAGGGCAAAGTCCTTAGCCTTCCAACGCTTGATATGCCGACGAGGCGTAGAGGGGGAAGAGGGAGAAGAAGACAGCACTAGTTCCTTATGCGCACTCTTCTCGGGAGGCAGGGACGAAGCTACACGTTTTCTACCAGTCCTCCCAACCGATAAGGTAGCCAACTTCACATCCAATACAGAGTCCAACCTCTGAAGCACTGCCTGCCATATAACCTCAGACTGATGTGCCAGAGAAGGCTCCAAAGACAAGGAATGGAGATGTTGTGAACTAGACGGCAGTGATGACGTCAGAGCTGAGCAAGGCGGATCAGAGGAGACGACTGGGAGAGACGACATCGATGAGAGTGACGTTACAAGCAGCAGTGACTTCACAGCTTCCCCTCGGTACGAGGGGGAAAGAGACGCCACTGGTAGAGGAAAACACAAAGATGGACCCCGTGACGTCATCAACAGGGCTGACGCCGCAGTGTCACTCCGACTCAAAGTGGCAGCAGATACTGGCAGAGCAATACAAGATGGCCAACTGCTGCTACCCACGAAGATGAGGCCGGGAGGAGGGCGGATGGCCTGGCCAGACCGAGAAGGGGGGTGTGAGCCTCCACAAAATGCAACCCCTCCAAGGACGGGGACCCCCTAGCCCAAGCGTCTTCCAAATCGCCGCCATTTTGGACGCCTCTGACACTGGAAATGAAGAGAATGATGAAAAAACCTCACCCTTCTCGGGAACCAAAAAAGCTCCCGAGGAAGAGGGGGCTACATTTCAAATATTACCCTGGCGACCTCCCGATACTTCCATCAACGAATCAATGGAAGTAAAGAAAGGAGAAGCAAGAACAATGCTACACAGGCAGTCCCCGGGTTACGACGTGCATCTACCATAAAAATTCTCTCATCTCAGTAAGAAAGAGGAATTATCCTTACAAGTGAAATGGAAAGGTCATTTTCATCTCTTTAAAATACGACCATTATGAATTTTGTAATTAAAGTTTTATTATTATTATTATATTATTATTATTATTATTATTATTATTATTATTAAATTAACTGAAATTATCAATAAACATTTTACATACTAGTACCATAAAAATTCTTTCATCTCGGTAAAAGAGAGAGAGAGAGAGAGAGAGTGTGTTTATCTCTCTCTGTTCTCTCCAAAAACAAAAATACTTATAACGCTTCCAGCGAAAGAGAGGGAGGGAGTTACCCTTTATGACACATTATACGGTCTTTGTTTTTGGGGGGAGTGGCAAAAGAGAGGAGAGAAGAGAGAGAGAGAAGAGAGAGAGCGAGAGAGGGAGACCGAGAGGAGACCGAGAGAGAGAGAGAGAGTTAACCTTAATTATAAGTGACATGGATAGATTAGTACGTATTGTATTTCTTTAAAATACTATCACATATGAATTTTTTAATTACAGTTATTATTATTATTTATTATTATTATTTATTATTATTATTTGAAAGTATTAAAAACCCAAATAGTACAAGTACATAAAAAATCTCGAGTCTCAGTATGATGAGAGAGAGAGAGAGAGAGAGAGAGAGAGAGAGAGAGAGAGAGAGAGAGAGAAGAGAGAGAGAGAGAGGAGAGAGGGGGGGGGGAATTTCATAAGCACTTCCCCCTCCCCCACCTGGCTGTCACAGAACTTGATATATCTGACAGTTTTAGTACCTGGATCTCGAGAAAAGGTTACTGGAAGAAGACTGGGATTTCCTTCATTCTTCCATAATTTTTTAAATATAAGCTAAAATCTTACTATTCACTATGGTATTTTCTTTAATGAATTGATATTATTGCTGTATTAAATTAATTATTAATATTTGAAAATAGTTAATCATTTATTTATCATACAAAAAACATAGTACATCTTTGTAGAGAGAGAGAGAGAGAGAGAGAGAGAGAGAGAGAGAGAGAGAGACGAGAGAGAGAGAGAGAGAGAGAGAGAGAATTATTATTTTTATTATGTGATAATCATTTCAACTATTAAACTTACTAATACAGTATTAATCAAATTAATATTTGAAAATTAGTAAATCATTTTTGTATTATAAAAATGTATTTAGTCATGAAAATAAACATCAAAATACACTAATTAGTGATTATTTCGTCGGAAAATACAAAGAGAGAGAGAGAGAGAGAGAGAGAGAGAGAGAGAGAGAGAGAGAGAGAGAGAGAGAAACTATGGTTTTTATATCCAAGTCTAAGTAGAGTATAAATGGATTCTTTAAGTGAAATGACAATTTGTCGAAAATTGCATTTTCCTAACTATACAAACCTGAGGTCACTTTAACCAAATAGGAAGGTAACTAGCGGCAGCTGGGACGGTCGTAAGCTTCGAACAAGGGGGAGACTGTTTTTGTAGTTAACTGCTTGTCCGATCGTGCGCAGCGGCGGTGAAGAATCACTTTTGCTTTAGGCCCATGCAAAAAGTTGCAGAGTGAGGGGTGGTATGAGGTGGGACTATATGTAAAGGACCTCAGGTTTGTATAGTTTTAGGAAAAGGAAAAAATGCAATTTTCGACAAATTGTCATTTGTTCCAAGACGTACAATACAAAACCCTCGGTCCCTATTAACAATAGGAAGACTCACTCTTGGTGGGTGGAATCTGAGTCTTTTTGGTGAACAGACTGGTGTTCGTCCAACCTTGGAAGTGCCTCCCTGGTCGTAAGAGCAAGGGAGGGATCCAAACCTCTGTCCGATTGATCGGGGTGTGCACCGCAGGATCAATGGTCAGACCTCTGAGCCAAGTACTAGAGAGAGGCAAGCGTATCTCTTCGTACCAGCATTGCAAGAACTTGTTCCTGTACAGGAGCCTAACATAAACAAATTATGGTTTGTCTCAGTAGGCATCCACTCCTTCCCCCTTGTTGAGGAGTGGAGGATATTTGCTTCTATCCCTAACTAAAGGGATAGATTTGGGGCTCGGTTGAGTAGCTTACCTGCATCGGATCCTTTCCAGCATGGTGACGACCGTGACCCTCTGCCCACAGTAGAGAGAGAAAGATGGAGAAGAGAACCAAGGGGGCCAGTCGCACTCTCATTCAACCATCATTCCTAACATTCACCACCAGGAATCGATGCTGTTTATGGCTGGTTTCTGCCTGGCTCGGGTGCTGGGTACAAGCTTACACGTGTTGAGCAGCCACCACAGGTCCCAAGGAAAAGTATCCAAGGACTTGTGGGCAATATTCCCCGAAGGTAGAAGGACGTGAAGGTAGTCTGGTTGGCCCAGACACCTGCCTTCAGGACCTGCGCCACGGAGAAGTTCTTGCGGAACGCAAGAGGGTCCAATACCTCTGACTTCGTGGGCTCTCGGTCGGAGCGTACGGATGTCGTCACTACCATCAGCCTCGTACGCTCTCCTGATCACCTCACGCAGCCAGAAAAGAAAGCGTGTTCTTGATACTTCTTTCTTGGTAACCCAGTGCTAACGAAGAGGCGTCGACACTCAGGCCTGAGGTGTCGAGTTTTCTTCAGATAGCGCCGTAGCGCCCTCACAGGACAAAGCAGCATCTCATCCGTATCGTTGTCTGGTGAAATCCATTAGGGAGGGGATTGTGAAAGACTCGAAGCCTGTCGTCAGGGGATCGACGGATTCTGAGTCTTAGCTACGAAATTCGGGACGAAAAAAAAAAAAAAAAAAAATCGAGCGTCACAGATCCCCAGCCCCTGGAATGTTTAAACATTGAAGGACAGACCATGAAGTTCCCCTACTCTTCGCCGATGCCAGGGCCAGCAAGAAGAGGGTCTTGAGGGTCAGATCCCCCCTGTCTGACGACTCTCGGAGTGGCTCGAATGGTCTTCGAGTCAAACTCCTAAGGACGAGAGTCACATCCCACTCAGGGGGCCTGAGCTCCCTGGCGGGTGGGCAAGACCCTCTTTCGAAGCTCTCATTAGCAAGGAGATCTCGAACGAGTTCTCGAGATGTCCAGTCCCCTCAGTTTTAGGACGAGTGCCAGTGCAGCTGCTATAATCCTTTAACTGTGGGTACTGAGAGGAGCTTCTCTCGGCGAAGAAACACGAGGAAATCCGCTACCTGCTGAAGAGTGGCTCTGAGAGGAGATAGACCCCGTCTACGACACCAACCACAGAAGACGGCCCACTTCCCCTGGTACACAGCTGCAGAGGACTGTCTGACGTGTCCAGCCATCTCTGTTGCTGCGCTGCGAGAAAAAATAAAAGCCTCTCGTCGCAAGAGATGGTGGATAACAGCCAGCCGTTGGAAGTTGTTTAGGGACTGGACTGCTCGGTGGTACCGCTCTACGTGTGGCTGGGCTAGAAGGTTGTGCCAGTGGGCATCTCTCTCGGTTTCTTCTGCAAGAAGAGCCAGCAGGTCCGGATACCAAACGGCTTGAGGTCGTTTGGGAGCCACCAGGATCATCTGAGATTGGTTGGGAGGTGACCAGCGCTCGGCTGATCACTTTCCGAATCAGACAAAGGGAGGAAAGGGCGTAGACGAAGAGGTGTCCCCAGGGGTGTTGAAGAGCGTCCTCTGCAGCTGCCCATGGGTCCGGCACGGCTGAGGCAAAAAACTTGAAGTTTTTGTTGTGCCGGGTGGCGAACAGGTCTATGACCGGACGCCCCCACAGGTTGAAGAGCCTTTCCGCCACTTATGGGGTAGGGACCCACACCGGAGTCCCTATACCTGATCCCGACGGCTGAGCTTGTCCGCTACTACATTCCTCTTGCCGGAATGTAGCGTGCTGACAGCTCTATCGAGTGAGCCGTGGCCCACTCGTGCACCTGCACAGTCAACTGGTGTAGCGGGAGAGACACTAGGCCCCCTGCTTGTTGACGTATGCCACTACTGTGGTGTTGTCGCACATCAACACCACCGAGTGTCCCATCAAGCGGTCTTGGAACTCTTGGAGAGCGTAAAAACGCCGCCTTGAGTTCCAGGACATTGATGTGAAGGTGCTTGTCGTGATGGTCCCACACACCTGCAGCCAGCAACTCCTCCAGGTGTGCGCCCCAGTTTCCCTTGCGGTCGATGCGTCTGAGAACAGCAGCATCTCCGGGGGGGGAGTGCGTAGGGGCACTCCTCTTAAGAGGTTCCTGTCGTCGAGCCACACGCTAGGTCCTGCCTAAACCTTCTCCGTGATGGACACGGGGAAGTAAGGTGGATCCTTTACCTGTTGACCAACTCTCCCTTAGTCTCCACTGGAGAGACCGCAGGTGAAGACGTCCGTGAGGAACTAACTTCTCGAGTGACGACAGGTGGCCGATCACGACTTGCCATTGCTGAGCTGCCTGTTCCTGCCGAGACAGGAACCGGCCGGCTGCCTCCCTGAATTTGCTGATCCTCAAGTCTGCGGGGGCGGACTTGAGCTGCTACCGTATCGATCAGCATACCCAGGTACTTCATCTTCTGCTTGGGTTCGAGATCGGACTTCTCGTAGTTTATCACGATCCCCAGATCGCGACAAAACTTTAGAAGTCGATCCCTGTCCTGCAGCAACTGCGAGCGGGAGCTCGCCAGGACCAGCCAATCGTCGAGATACCTCAGAAGAACGTATCCTGTGCGAATGGGCCCAAGCAGACACCAGCGTGAACACTCTCGTGAACACCTGTGGGGCGGTTGAGAGACCGAAGCAAAGTGCCCTGAAGTTTGGTACACCGTCCCGTCGAAGATGAAGCGGAGGTACTTTCTGGAGGACTGATGGATGGGTATTTGAAAATACGCATCTTTCAGGTCCACCGAAAGCATGAAGTCGTTCTTTTCCCTGATGGAGTCCAGCACGGAACGTGCCCGTCTCCATCTTGAAACCGAGTTCTGGCGAACAAAATCGGTTCAAGGGGAGAGAGGATCTATCACCGGGCGCCAGCCCCCCGATGCCTTTTTCCACTAAGAAAAAGGCGGCTGTAAAAGCCCGGTGACCGATCTACTACGACTTCTACAGCTCGTTTGGTCAGCATGGTCTTGATCTCCTGCCGAAAGAGCGTCGTCCTTTGAGGATCCCAGCACATAAGTCTGAAGATGGACCGGGTTGGAGGTGAGGGGTGGTCGAGATTCGAAGGGTAGTAGATATCCCTCCCGAAGGACGTCTACTATCCAGGTCTCGGCACCGTAGCGCTGCCAAGTTGCCCAATGGCTCGCTAGGCACCCCCCCACTTCCGGCAGCTGGTGAGGGGGAACGCCGTCCCTAGCGTTTCCCACCTCGCTTCGACTTCTTCCCCAGCACCTCCTCGGGGAAAGGAGGGCTGGGAGGAGGGCTGGTTACGGCCTCCTTTACCAGAAGTTGAAGCAGGAAGAGTCTTCCTCGGGGCTTCGATGGAGCAGCCGTCTTAGCAGCCGAGGAAGCGCTAGCTAAACTCTTAGGCTTAGCCGCAGTTGTACGAGGTTGCCCAGAAACCTTCGTAACTGTCTGGTGAACCAGACGGTCACTGTCATCAGTGCGCCGTCTTTCCACCGCAGCGTCCACCATCTCTCCGGGAAAGAGAGCGGAGGAACTCTTCATTGGTCCGTTACGGAGTCCATTACCGCCTCACGCCCAGGCCCCCTTGGCTACTCGTGTAAGGACAGCGTCCCTACGACGGAGAACCAAGTGGCCCACAGGTTTGCCGTCTGATGGGCGAGGTAGGAGATGGCCCTACCTCCAGACTGGCACAGTCTCCTGAAGTCGGGGTCTTCTTCGAGGGCAGCACCCCTGGAGTCGGCCGCGACCTTGGATACTGTGAGGGACCACAGATCCAACCAAGAGACTGCCTGGAAAGCTGCCTAGCGGTAGCTTCCAGGCCCAGTGCCTCCTGCTGCGAGAACCACAAGTTCTCCGACAGGAGCTGCTGCAGGGACACACCTGGAGTTAGCCTAGCTAGCTCCGGGTTAACCTGTTTGGGCGGTATTGGATCCACTGATGGCACGTAGAACTTCCGCTGTCGCTGCA
>NC_087206.1:29992166-30027400 GCF_015104395.2 Macrobrachium nipponense
AGGATGTTGCTGAGTGCCATGCTCTGTTGAAATGCTTCCGAGGCCGCGCCCTCACCTCGTGAGCATTCAGATAAAAAAGATTTCAAATCTTTGTGCAAACACAATGAAGGAGCATTTTTGAAAGAACTCCTTAACACTAAAGCCAGGCTGTTCTTCGATATGGGCAAGTCTGGTCTTTTTTCGGAACACTGCAGATTGCCCGAATGACTTCGACTTTCTTGAGTTTTATGTAGATAAACTGGAGAGACCCGACAGGGCACAGGACTCTCTCTGGCTCCTGCCCACTAACTTGTGCCATCCTTGCTTCCAAGCTCCTGGCCCAAGGACAAAACGGGTTACCATTCTTAGGCCACAACGGAAGGGTTAGAGAGCACACCGCCTTGTGTTCTCTAAAGCCAAAACTTGTGACGATGGCTTAAAATCTCACTAACCCTCTTTGTCGTATCTAGGGTGGTTAGAAGAAGGCCTTCCTGATCACATGCAAGAAGTTAAACAGGTAGGAGAGGTTCGAATGCTTTGACATCAAGAACTTCAGACTACGTCTAAGTTCCATATTGAAAGCTTCGATCTGGACATGCACAGTCAGTCCGTCTGTACTAAAGTCAGGTGACCGACCAGTTGACCAGTCAGACGAATCAAGGACAGCAAGGCTGTACCCTGAAGACCATAAGGCACTATTCTTCGCTGAAGGATGAGTGTCTGGACTGCCTGGGCGATTCAACTTAAGCAACCTTGGGGGTGTATCAACGCAACCCAACGTCAGTCAGCGAATCAACTCCTGACTCGAGCTTCTGGTGCCAGGAGAAAGGAAGCGAGGGAGCAAAAAGGCGATTCAGTCCCGAAGGAAGAATGCCTGACAGTCCAACCTGGTCTCATGTTACACGATCATCGGGGGTGTATAAACGCAACCGACTTCGTCAACAAGAAACCAAGAAACTCAGGGCTACTATATGTCGCCTGATCTCGCACGAGTGTCTGACTCCGAGAAAACAGGTGAGACAAAAAGTAGATGATGAGCGAGGTTCGAGATTCCACAGAACTCAAAGATCGTGAAGGGCTTTGTTGTTTGACAGACGCAAATCTCTGAGCCCAAATGCCGTCAACAACATATTGCGTATTCTTTAATAGTTGTGACTGCCAGCTTATCCCATTCTTCAGACGGAAATGGAAGACGGTAATCTTATTCGTGTCAACATCTCGATAGCCTGAACGTAGTCAGACTCAGAGCGGAGATGTATATAGGTAGTTATAGGTACCTTTCGAGTTAGAGTAGACCGACTCTCTCGGAAAAGGTCCTTGGAAAGTGAACTAGGAAGTATGTGACCTCTGTGAATCCAGGATCCTGAAGGCCAACATGGGGCGATCAGCGTCATTGTCGCTCCCTGTGACGTCATAAATCCTCTTATTACATTTCCTAAGCGATTGAAAAAAGGGGAAAAAGAGACTAAATATCCATCCCCGTTCAATATCATAGGATGGCGTTTAATGGTACCGATCCCGGATCGAGAATAAGGGAGCAGAAAAGAAGAAGCCTCTTCGTCCTCAACATATCGAAGAGAAGAATGAAAGGGCGTCCCTAAAGTCTCCACAACTCTCAACTTACTTCTAAAGAAAGATTCCACTCGGAAGTCAATAGTTGCTGCCGTCGATCTAGACGATTCGTACGGACTTTTGCAATCCTGTAACGAACCTCTAGAGGATCGTTACATTCTACGCCTGTTGTTATAATAGGCTTTCTCGTAAACTCGAACAGGGACCGAGAGAAGATACTTCTTAAGATATGAGAGAGCTGTGGAATATCAGAGTTGATCTGGACCACTGGTTTCCCAAAACTCGTTACGAGGACTGGAGGGACTACCGAATCGCTTTTACTTCTTTCAGATTAAGATCCAGGACATCTGAAACCCTATCCAGATGTCCGGCACCTTCTTTCTATCACCTCAGGTGATAAACGCATGAGAGATGTTCAGAATCATTCCTAGATCTTGAATAATATTTCAGTTTCCCGGTAGGAAACAAAATGTGGTCTGAATTGCAGTCTATTTCGGGGAAACAAACTTCCTTCAGGAAGGAAATGGTCCCCAGCAAGCTCATCCATTCCCTCCCCGAGTATGCTTACTTCCCTAATAAGGCTGCGCTTGCCTAAGCAGGAGAGCATATAAAAGTGCAATGTTGCGGTAGACTCGTAGTTCTATACCGTGCGGTAACGAGCACCGAAAGGATTAAGAGATAACTCTGTTGAACATAGTAAGGCAAAACGAATGCAACGTTTTTTATTCATTCACGTAAGAAATCCCCTCAATCTTAGGCTAAAGTCCGTGATTGTAGGGCAGAGATACAGTTAGTCAGTCAATCCCGCAGGAGAGACGTAACCGCCAGCACAGAGATACGGTTAGTCAGTCAATCCCGCAGGAGAGAGAGACGTAACCTACGGCGCATGACAGCGCCCGATCTGTTACTGGCTCGGTTGGACTGGAGGACAGACACAGCGTGACAGCAGCAGCCAGCAGCTTACGAACGTCGTCTCTTAACTTTATGTCTGGGTTGCCAGCTACCCTATTCTACGAAGAAATAGTGGGCCGTTATTTTTTTGAGCAGAAAGACTCTCAAGCTGGTATATTTAAGCGAAACACAAAACGCTAAATATATAGATGCGTTTGTGTCGTCAGAACACTACCATACAACGGTAAAAGATAAATCGGAAACTCCTGGAAGGCTGCGGGAGAGTAACGATTTAAATGTCCTTAAAATAGACAATAGACCTCTCGGTTGCCATCCGAAGAGGTAACTACAGCAAGCGTATATGACTTGAACCAACCAGAAGTAAAATAACGCAAGGCAAAATATGAAATTATATCACAATAAAGTTTGTTCATACTTACCTGGCAGACATATATATAGCTGAATTCGGAAATACAGCTACATACATGTCTGACAGGCAAGTTTCATGAACAAAACTTAAGAGAATCGAAGCAGTCAGCTCAAGCTTCTTATGTTACTGGACATAAGCGTTCATTGACGTAGTCTACAAGTCTATTTCTTGTACGAGTCTGCGAATGACGAATGAGAGCTCTTCCGAATCTTGTCAATAAGAGCTTTATTCGCTTACGCAATATCAAGTTAATGAGATGTTTGTCAATGAGAACTAACCCATTTACGGGACAAAGAGATATTTTGTCAATGAGGGATACCCACTTACTTGACAAAACAAGAAAGTATATTGTCAATGGGAAAGTCACTGAATTGACAAAACGTAATCCAGGGAGTCAAGCATTTAATTTTTCCGATTCCCGTCTCAAACGAGGAAGGGGCAAGAATCCTGTTAAGAGACTGGGCTTACGGCAGGTAGAACGACGATGTTCAATTCGGCAGCGTAGTCCCCGACTAGAAACTAACAAAATCTATCATCTGAAAAACCCCTTTCAGATGGGCTAAAAAGCTTGCAAAATTATCCTGGGAAGAGGAAGAAAACTCTCCAACCAGCTTCCTCTCCCGTATCAACAACTATGCCTGCTAAAGCTTAAAATTTATTGGCAGTATGGCAAAGGAAGTCCTGTCTTGCGCTTTTCCTGAAGATCGTCCTTTTGATGAGTGCCTTTGCAAGAATCCCACTGAACGTTGCCGAGAGTCCTGACGTGCAGGACATCGAGCCTTACATAACCCGTAACTGCCTTATCGCAAAGTCTTGACTGCGGTAGTGGCAACTTAAATTTATTTTACTCTCTAAAGCAAGCACTTTCGATTCTAAGATACGAATCGAAAGAGTATCAGAGAAAGGGCAATTCCTCTACCGACACTGCTTAGGGCCCGAAGGCAACACTGCAGGGTTAGGAGTAACAATTACAGAAGTAGCACTTCACAGCAATGAAGGAGAGCGAGCAGCACCTCTCGTAGACATATTCATAGCCCGTAGGCCATACTACAGGTTAGGCAAAATAAAGTCTACAGGAAGGTTAGCAGGTTCACTACCCTGACTTTTGTTACTGATTAATTGCGTACATACGAATCATACGTCTTCCTTACGGAATAGACAAAGTCTCACACTCCTTACATGACAAATCTCAACAAAGAAGCAAGACCCATACCCTCGTACATACCAAGTGCGGATCTACCGAAGCTTTCGGTAGCCACCCCTATCTTTGCAGACAACCCCGTCTGAAACTAGCCTAACTAGATTCAGATATTTTATGCAAAAAGGGAATCAAAGTCAAATCAATTTAAGATAGCGTATGCCTAGCCACAAATCCCACAAATCCAAGTAAATAAATCAAAAGACAATTAGGATACTTAGCGGCAATGAAGTTTCCAAAATCCTAAGACGGAGGTACTGAAAACAGGTGTTTTCAGCACCAGCGACAGAAAAATTATGAATAGAAAATGGGAATGGTTCCTGATACCCGCCTCCCAGCGGCGGGAATGGGTACTAACCACCTGGCCGACCACTGCGTGTGTCGGAAGTTTTTAAAATTCTGTCGGACTTCAGAAAATACAGCTATATATATATCTGACAGGTAAGTTTCATGAACAAAATCCAAAGCACACGACGAAAATAGCAGGCAGAGCGATGACGAACACGTCCTGTCACACCACGGCCGAAAGCAAAAGTGATTCTTCACCGCCCGGGCGCGCGGCGCGCGCACGATCGGACAAGCAGTTAACTACCGTTCTCCCCTTGTTCGAAGCTTACGACCGTCCCAGCTGCCGCTAGTTACCTTCCTATTGTTAAAGGACCGAGGGTTTGTATTACGTATCGGAACAAATAATGTTTCAATGATATTTTGCTGTTTTTTTTGTATAAAGATATGTATACTGTTTGAGAATGCGTTCCTTATCCTTGACTATGGTTACCATACAGTTTAATAGCGTAAATTAATTTATGCGCCCTCCGCTCAGAAACTAGTTCTGCGTATGAAGTATCGTTAAAAGGCATAAAAAACCGTCGTAACCTTGGAATTTGCGTTGTAATCTAACCAGAAACTTAGTTTTGTTAATTATGTATACTGGAAACAAGCAATGATTTTTTCATTATTTGCGCTTTTGGACTGTTATAAACTGCGCATCCCAAGCTAGTGTATTCATTCGCTTGGAAACTAGTTCCGCATATGAGGCGTCACTAAGAAAATTAAAAAAATACGACATAAAGTGTCGAAAATCATCATAACCTCAAACTTTTTGTTGTAATCTAACCAAAAACTTATTTTTATTAATATACTGTGCTAAACTATAAAGGATTCTTATCATAGTATGCGTTTTTTAAAAGCGTTAACTCGGAGTGTCGGAAGCGTCAGCGTCGTATACTTGGAACAAGCGTTGTAACCCAGGGCGGATTTTTCTATGAATATTTAAGAAAAAGCGTCGTAACCTCGGAACGTCATAAGCCGGACCCGTCTGTATGGGGGTTGACTACTGCGGGAGACGAAACATTGGGAATAAGGAGCAAAGCCTTCCCAAGAAGGAAGAGTCGAGACTCTCCGATATTCCCTCTTGCCATAAAACTTCCTCCACTGCTCCTGAGGCCTCGCCCGGCATTCCATGCAAGGATTCGTAATAGTACAAAAATTCGAATGACACCTACTCATGTGATGTGAGGTTTGGTCGCTGCTGAAGCCAAAAAACAAGAACACGGAAAACCAGGGACTCCGGGGCACATACGCTGACGCCGTGAAGGAGCAGAAGCAGCCATAATACCAGGCAAAAACACACACACATGCTAAAAGAAACAAAACGGGCAATGAACCAGGAAAAGGCCAAGAGAGGTAAACACAACTCTCGCCCAGGCGGTCAAAGAAAAGACTGGCATAGGTGCGTGGTCCTTGACTACTCTTCACCCGATCTACGCATGTGTTGCCACATTTCACAAGATTCCTTGCTTTCATCTGCTTTTTAACCGGATCCAGCTAGGCGCTAGAAATTATCCTATTGTTAAGACCGAAGGTTTGTTCCCATATGAACAAGACACTACTTCTGGAAATCAAAAAACTCAAGTCCAACTTACCAGTCATGCTGAATGTAGTATTATGTACTCACACAATGATGGCTGAAGAAAATATTACTAATAATAGAAGGTAAGTGAGAGGTAGTCCCTCACTCTCCTCATAACTAATAGTTGATAACCTTGTTACCAAGCTCAATGACTGTCTCCCACCTCGGGCTGAAGGTTTTTCCTGTATAAACAGTGATGATTTGTATTTGTGTAGGAACAATTATACACATACATAGAGACCAACAACAATGTAAGATAAAAACAAATTTACTTAGCATAAAGGTCTCATTCTTCAAGGCCAAACAAGTCTGTATAATGCAATGACATTGCAGTACAATACTTACAAAGTCTTCTTTAATAGCAATCCCTGGCATTGTTAAAAGTTCCTTTTCAGGGAAGTATGTCCCAGGAGGGTTTGTTGCCATGGCACCCAGAGCTTGTTTCGTACTTTCAGAGGGTATCCAAGCATCGTGTCTTCGATCAGCATCACTAGAAAGAAGGCTTGCTGTAAAGACATCCTGCTCTGTTGCTGGTGTTAAGAAGGAATCTGGAGATGGAATGGCATTACTTATGTTGAAGTTATCTGTTGGTGACATATACACAGGATTCATCATTGCAGAATCATTCCCACCACCTACAGATGCTGGAGATGTAATGTTATCAAAAGGACTTGCTGTCTTGTTGTTGAAATATTTATAAAGTTTTGACTCACTCTGATTAGACTTATCATTTGATGGGTCTTGCAAAGAAGCTGCTTGATTTTTAGGTATGGAAGGTGTTATCATCCCTATGGGCACACTTGTTAAGGTATTTGTGACAGGTACAATACCTAAAGAGGCACCACCACTGTTTGCCTGTACAGCCTGGGATGAAGCCATTGGAGAAGTCTCTTCAAGACTAGCCTGACGAAACTTTACAGTAGTGGCTTCCATGTCCATACTTGCATTTGGAGAAGTATCAGTAACAAGCATTGATGCAGACATACTCATCATCATTGCAGGTTGACCAGGAGTTAGAGGCCTTAAGGAATGTGGGGGATAAGCAGTGCTCTGTGATGAAACAGGTGTGGAATGTAAAAATTTCTGGCCACCTTGATTAAACTGAGGTGTTAATGGACCAGGAGACAGAATAGATGGGGCATTCTGAGTCAGTTGTGATGACTGGACTGGTACAGCAACTCTTAATTGGCTATTTCCAACACCTGGAGGAAAATCTGATGCTTGCTGAGGGACATTCTGATTATTTGGTGTCTTTAATCCACCAGCAGTAATATTCAAATTTGATACATTATTTTGTTGAGCACCCGGAGGACATGATGTGATGGTAAGTGGAGCCTTAGGAAGGTTTCCTGGTGGAGCAAAGGATGATGGATCTAGGAATTGCTGGGTTTCTGTGTGAGGACCATACCCCTGATTAAGTGCCTGGGTAGAGGTATCTACCCCACCTGGCAGCTGTTCATTGACACATCCTGGAGCAACATCTTCAGCAGCTTGAGAGATCTGATCAAAAATACTACTACTACTCTGATCGAAGTACTGACTGAGAGACGAATTCTGTGGTCCAGCAGAAGGGTTACCAGACATGTCCCAATTACAAGATCAAAACCTGGAAAGAAAACAATCAACATTAATTCTAAAATAAGAGATTAAAAACTAAATCAAAGGGTAGAAGTGTAATTCACTAAGATATAGAATATCATCATACAGTACTTAATCATATAAAAAATACATACTGTATACTGCTTAATCCTTTGAGGAATTGGGGCAGTGGTCAAATTCTGTCAATCCCAGACCACACCCTTCACTGAACGAGAAATAATGCACAGCAATATTTTTCTTTGGTCGCTCTATGTAACATGATACTTCATGCTACATTAATGTACATATTTGATTTCATTTTAAAGCTAAAGGGCTGAGCTTTATCACAATTTGTTTAAAAAACAAACAAAAATTATACTAAAAGTAAAAGATAGCTTTAATGAAAGAAATGCTTATTCTATTTTCAAACATTCATGATTAATCTGAGAACAAATTAAATTTCTGCTTAAACAGTGTAAAAGTATGATAAATTACCTTTCAAATTACATGATATTCACTACTATTTGAGCCACATATGATACCACAAAATGTAAAATATATTTCAGGGGTGTAAATCTCCTGAGCAGAATAATGGTTCATGTCACTTTTTATTTTAAATTAACCATAAATCAGGACTCTTACTGGTCTCCAGACTCTGAGCATCCATATGAGCTATATTCAAATTTTATCATGAAGTTTTTCTATGATTTATAGCAAAATTATTAAAAATGTTATTGTTATAATACAATTAAGTTTGTTCATACTTACCTGGCAGATATATATATAGCTGTATTCTCCGAAGTCCGACAGAATTTCAAAATTCGCGGCACACGCAGTGGGCGGCCAGGTGGTGGTACCCATTCCGCCGCTGGGAGGCGGATCAGGGAACTATTCCCATTTTCTATTCATATTTATCAGTGCCACTGTCTCTGAGGGGAGGTGGGTGGGCACTTTAATTATATATATCTGCCAGGTAAGTATGAACAAACTTAATTGTATTATAACAATAACATTTTGTTCATGAAACTTACCTGACAGATATATATATAGCTGAATCCCACCTTCGGATGGTGGGAAGAGACAGAATAGGATTTTTGGGAAACTAAATTAAGTTGATGATATACATCTTGGTTCCTCACCTGTTAGCATAGCCGACTTCATGATTACTGTCACTAAAGTCTGCTTCTGCGTTACTAGAGTTGCCAGCGAGGTAGAGACCTGTAATGCTGGTGCGCTCTAGATGATCTGTCAACAGGGGCGTGACCACAATGTGACTAGACCATATGACCATACTTCTGAGGGCAACGAAGCTTAAAACCACCACCTGACCTAACCTATTAAAGTTAGTTCCATAACTTCTAGGCTAAAGAAAAGGAACGCGCCTCAAGCGACCAACCCTTCAAAGTTAAAAGCAACCTATCCCTTTTCTATAGGATAGGATTCGTGTTGCTTGCTGCCCCCAATAATATATCTACGGATATGTATGGTCCTAGCGACTTACAGATCTCAAATGTCGTCTTCACATCCCGTCGGGAGTGTGAAGCGAACACAGAGAGTTGCTTCGCTAAAGCGTGGCACTCAGGATGTTACTGAGTGTCATGGCTTCTGTTGAAATGCTTCCGAGGCCGCGCCCTCACCTCTTGAGCATTCATATTAAGAAAAAATCTCAAATCTTTATGCAAACATAATGAATGAGACTTCTTAAAAGAACTCCTTGACTATAATGCCAGGGTGTTCTTGGACATGAACCAGTCTGGTCTTTTACGGAACACCGCAGATTGTCCGTTGACCTCGACTTACTATAGTTTTATTAAGATAAAACTTGAGAGACCCGACAGGGCACAGGACTCTCTAATGCCTTTGCCCAATAATTTGTGCCATACCCTTGGTCTCCAAACCTTCGGGTCAAGGGTTAGACAGGTTTTCGTTCTTATCAAGAACGGAAGGCTTAGAGGACAGACCGCATTATGTCCTTTAAAGCTAAAACCTCTGATGATAGCTAAAAGCTCACTAACCCTCTTTGCCGTGGCTAGAGCGGTTAGAAATGTTAGCCTTTCTGGTCACGTAGTAATTCAAGTTCGCAGAAAGGATAGGTTCGAAAATGCTTTTGGCATCAGAAACTCAGACTACGTCTAAGTTCCATGCCGGAACCTGCGATCCAGAGAATTTCAAGATCTCCCCAGACCTCAAAGATCGTGAAGCTTTGTTGTTTGACAGAACCGAATCTCTGAGCCTAGAGGCCGTCAACAACATTTATTTGCAATATTCTACAATAGTTAGGACTTCTATCTTATCTCGTACTTCATACGGAAAGATAGAACCATAAAGAAATTCACAGAGGTCGAGTTGGAGGAACAGTCATTTCCCTTCACTATCCAGAAACGGGCCCGCTCCGATTGAAACACTGAAAATAGCAGCACTGCTTTGCCTTGGCCAAGAGACTGCCATTATCTAGAAGATCTTATCGCTTCTCGATAGTCTGAACGCCTTCAGACTCAGAGAGGAGAGATATTAGATACTTCACTAAGTGACGAAGTTAGATTACACCGATTCTCTCGGGAAGGGTCTTTGGACAATTCGATGAAATTACCTGACCTCTGTGAATCCAACCTCTTAGAGGCACATGTGGCGACTAAAAGCTAATCCTCTAGGATCATGAATAAGGGAACAACTTAAGAGGAAGCTCCTTCGTCTTCAAAATTACGAAAAAACTTAACGAAAGACGCCCTCAGTCTCTCCTCACTTTCGAAATACTTCTAAGTGAGGATTACTCAGACGTCAGTAGTTGTTGCCTTCGATCGAGAAGACCCGACGGACGTGCACTAGTTTAACGAACCTCTTGAGGACCGTTACGTTCCGTGCCCAAGCCCCATACCAATTCTCTGTTCTTGAGCTATGAAAGAGCTGAGAAATTATCCGAGATGATTTGGGCCACTCGATCCAAACTCACCCTTCGAGGAACTGGAGAGCCGACCAATTTGGCTTCCAATTCTTTCAGACAATGTGCCAGAACATCTGTTCCTCTGTTCGGATGTCTGGCACCCTCTCGCTATCACCCGAGGTGATCCTCAAGCCGTTGAGAGAAAATTAGAATTATTACAAGATCTTTGATGTTATTCCAATTTCTTCGTGAGGAAAAATTGTAGAGGTCTGAATTGCTGTTTATTCAGGGAAAACAAGCTTCTCCAGCGAGGAAATGGTCCCCAGCAAACTCATCCACCATTCCCTCACTCAGCCTGCTTCCTTCCCTAAATAAGGCTGCACTTTGCATAAGCAGGAGAGCATTATTATAGTGCTATGCCGCGGTAGATTCGTACAGAGATCTGTTACCGTGCGGTAAACCCGCACCGAACAAGTATAAGAGATATCTTGTTGAAATTTTCTAAGTAAACGGAAGGCATGTTCATTCATGATTACTAGAAATTTCCTCAACCCGAGGCTAAAATCCATGATTGTATTGCAGAGAGACGCAACCAAACGCGCATGACACCGAGCTAGCCGGTACTGCGTAGATCACATCACAGTAACAGCAGCCTTGTTCATCGTCTCGCACTATCTGCCTGAGTTGCCAGCTACTCCTTTTACGAAGGGATAGGTATGAAATTATCGAGCAAAAGGAAACTCTCAAGCAGGCATATTTAAACGAAACAAAAATTCGCTAAATACAGAATCTGAGTTGGTGTTGTCGTAACAATACCTGAATAGTTATTCTTACTCCGAAAACTCTTGGAAGGTTGAAGGGAGTGTCAAATAAATACATTAGAACAACAGTTCTTTCGGCTTCTATCCGCAGAGGTAAATACTATATGCGTATATGACTTGACCCATGCGTTAGCAAAATGACGCAAAGATAAACTACGTAAGTATTGTAGTAATTTGAACATCGAATTCTCTACTACATCTTTCCTCGACGAGGAAGAGAGAAAGAAAGGAAAACGACTGTCACGTTCTAATGAATGAGACTTTTTAAAAGAACTCCTTGGACTCTTTGCCAAGAAAAGGAGTAATATTCGAATAGAGATCATCAAGAGAGAACCGAGGATCGAAAAGGACCGTTCAAAGTTCTTATGATATTGGACATAAGACTTCCTGGATCTAGTCTACAAGTCTTTTTCTTACTCCCGGATGAGCCTCTGAAAATGAATGAGAGCTCTTCGAAATTTGTTAATGAGTTTATCCGCTTAAACGATAAAAACGTTAAAATCTATGTCAATGAGAAACTACCCCATTTATGAGGGGTCCCCCACTTAAATGACAACGCTTTAGTATCGTTGACAATGGGGAAAACGTCCTTACTAGACAAAACTATTAGCACTTTGCTAATAGGGAAAACCCTTTAACATGACATACGGAAAGTCACCCAGGAATCCGAGTATATAATCTTCCCGATTCTCAGAGAAATCGATGAAGAGGAAAGAGGGATCGAAGAAAAAATTCGGGTATGTCTCTCCGCTAACTCCGAATCCTTTTTAAAAATTTCTGTAAAGGAATGTCCTGTGGAGAGTCCTGAAAAAACCTCCTCTTGACGAGCGTTTATAAAGCGTCAAGCGTCCTAAGAAACGTCCTGAACAGCAAATAAAAACGCTTCTACAAGTCTTTTCTCTCGCAAAGCGTCCTGCCGAGCTTCCACCGAAGCGTCCTGGCGAATGTGCACAAAAGCGTCCTCAAAGCGTCCTGGAAAGCGTCCTGCTGAGCGTCCTCAAAAGCGTCCTGCCGAGCGTCCTCAAAAGCGTCCTGCTTAGCGTCCTGCTGAGCGTCCTCAAAACGTCCTGCTTAGCTACGAGCGCGTGTCTGAGCAGTGAGAACACCAAGTCGTTCTTTGAACGACCGTTTCCAGAAGGAAAAGGAACTCGTTGAGTCCGCCTTGATGCATGCAAGGCCGCCAAGAGGCGTCTGGCGAGCGACCTTGCCAACATCTCAATGTTATGACGAACCGCGTTTGCGTATGACGTTGAATATTTTTAAGGACGTCCTCATGCGAGTCTCCATGGAGAGCCGCACGCTGCTCCTGAAGAGTGTGAACACTAAAGGAAGACGTATGGCTTTCGTCTCCGCAAGGTGCTTGCCGAAGCGTCCTGGAGAATGTCTCTACTTATAGGACGTCGAGCACCTCCAAAAGCTTCCTCACGTCTAAATTGCCCTTCTTATGCCGACCAGAGACATAAGTTTGTTTGACTGTGCAAAGCAGCTTGCCGGCCGTCAAACTTATCAGCTTGCTTTTCGAAGTAAAGCGAACGTTACATAACGTATACGGAGCGCCATGAGGAGAGGAGAACGAATACTGAGTTGCTCCTCCAAAAGGTGGAATCAAGAATGTCCTTGATTACCAAATTCTTTTGGAATGCTAGCGAGGTTGAAACAGCTCTAACTTCATGAGCGTTCATCGCAGGAGGCTCAAATCACTCTTCTGGCAAGATGAATGAACCTCCTTAATAATACAAGTGATATATATGAGCGATATACATGAGCGTTCACTCGCAGGGAGCTCAAATCACTCTTCTGGCAAGATGAATGAGCCTCTTTAATAATGTATAAATGAGTATACTGACGTTCACTCTCAGGGGGCTCAAATCACTCCTGGCAAGATGAATGAGCCTCCTTAATAATGTATAAATGATGTATACATGAGCGGTCACTCGCAGGAGGCTCAAATCACTCTTCTGGAAAGATGAATGAGCCTCCTTAATAATGTATAAATGATATATACATGAGCGTTCACTCGCAGGAGGCTCAAATCACTTCTTCTGGCAAGATGAATGAGCCTCCTTAAATGTCCCTTAGAAAAGAGCCAGTGCATTCTTCTAAAAGGGTAAATGTGGTCTCTTTACTCCTCATCCTCTCGTGACGAGAGAGAGGACATGAAGCGTCCTCTTCTCTAAAGCTTCTTTAGGGGGTGCGAGTCCTTCCGAGAGCCCCAACCCCTGTGTGAGGATGCCGGATGCCATCGGAGGCCGAGAAACAACCCTTGAAGCTTCGTGCACGTGCTCGATCTTCGGGCAGCCTGGGAAGCGACAACAGGGACCTGCCGAAAGAAGCCAGATCAGCATGAAAAACCCGTAACCCTCCTTCGGCTTTTGACATGCCCTCTCCCTGGTTTCTGGGAGTCCGACAGAGGTCTAGGCCTAGAGGCGTTATGGGGCCGATCTGACGTTCCCTCCTAACGAGAGAGAGGACGTGAAGCGTCCTCTTCTCTAAAGCTTCTTAGAGGGCGCGCGAGTCCTTCCGAGAGCTCCAAAACCCTTGCGCGGGGAGGACGCCTCGGAGGTACTAGAAGCAATCCTTCAAGATTCGTGCGCGTGCACGATCTTTAGCAGCCTGGGAAGCGTCAACAGGTTCTGCCGAAGGGACGCCAGATCGGTGGGGAGCCCCCCGTAACCCTCTTGCGGCTTTCGACATGCCCTCTCCCTGAGTCCTGGGAGTCCGACAGAGGTCCAGGCCTAGAGGCATTATGGGGCCGATCTGACGCCCCCTCCACAAACACAAGGGGGCACTACACCTTCACAACACTGATTGGAGAGCGAGCACTTTAGTCCCCTAAGATTACTTGATGTAATCCTCTAGCAGACACTTCTTCTAGGCCCGTAAGCCATACCACAGGGTTAGGCAAAATAAAATCTACAGGAGGTTAGAAGGTTCATTATTTCTAACTTCCTGTTTTACTGTGGAGGAAAACTCTGATTCTAACACGCTCTAAAATGCGTACATGAATCCTACTTCTTCCGTAATCAGTCACACATTACACTAATTACATTGAACTTATGCAAAGAAAACAAGTAAGCGCCATATACACTAAGCGAGTGTCTACCGAAAGTTCCGGTAGCTTCACCATCATGCAAGACAACAAAATCTGAAACTAGGCTAACTAGCCTCAGACATCAAATGCAATGAAAAAATTTACGATAGCGTATGCCTAGCCACAAATCCAAGTCAATAATCGTAAGAATAATTTAGGATACTTAAGCGGCTAACTGAAGTTTCAAAATCCTAGGCGGAGGTCTGTAAACAGTTGTTTACCGACCGGCGACAGAAAAAAAATATGAATAGAAAATGGGAATAGTTCCTGATATCCGCCTCCCAGCGGCGGGAATGGGTACCACCACCTGGCCGCCCACTGCGTAGTGCCAGCGAATTTTGAAATTCTGTCGGATTCGGAGAATACAGCTATATATATATCTGTCAGGTAAGTTTCATGAACAAAACATATCTTTCTGGGCTCAGCTCGTGTCGGCCTATGAAAGTATCCTTAATATCATTCTTTCTAGGTAAAATTAGCCTAAAATTACCAGAGAAAAACAAAATAAGAAAATGTCAGTAAAACTGACTCGCTCACTCTTAAAAAGAAGTGTCGGTATGATAAAGGGGCGAGTGTGAAGCACTATCCACGAGCCAAACACCAATTAGAACTTCCTGTCAGAATCCCCCAAAGATGAGAGGAGCTGATACCAACGGGCGATGCAGCCTCTACTACTACTACTAGAGGACGCCAACGGACAGCAGCGCCCCTAGCGGACATCCTTAAATTTTAGCGCTTCATACAAGACGCATTTTTCCTTGTTTTGTGCTTTATCTGGATTTATCCTTATTTTCGAAGATGGAACGCTCTGCAATTGCCACGGCTAAGTTAAGTAACTCATAAGTAATATTTTACCCCCTTTTTATCTTCCGGGTACCAGTATTTTCCTCTTAAATAGGTCATATACGGTTCCCCGGTTGTCTCGTGGCTGCCATGCGCCTCGTAAGAATTCCCGGTCCTCATTACTGGGACTTCTTATACTTATGAGCTTAAGTTATCACTTTCATTGTTTTACATCGAGTTTTAGCTAGTTCAAGCATCCTACCATTCTCTTAGCTTGGTATTTAGGGCTATTATTTTTATTTCTGGCCCCACCCAGCATCCCGGCTCTTGCTCTACATCGGCTATCGCTGGCTCCGAGTAGGCTCCTGTTTCTTGGAACAGTCTGCCTCCTCCTGGGCTTCTTTCTCTTTTACTAAAAGTGTCTCTTCCACCTTCGATGTAATTTTATTTACTTATTTAGGGTGTTAGGCTAGCCTAGGTGCTGCCTTGTTTCCATGTATTGGTACAGCTTGGTCCACGTGGCCCTACCACGGTTGTGTTGCTCGCGGCCTAGGCCACTTGCGGTCACGTGTTCCATAGCACCTTACCCTGCCCCTCCCTCCCTCTCTGATATAGGGAGGAGCTGGGGGACCCCTTGGTTGTTATGACAACCTCATCGCCTTCTCTCACTCTTTCGGAGGTGTCCAGGGGTCCTCCCAGCGGGGGGCATAGGGCGACCACTATGAGGTACCGGGTCTCCATGCGGGTAGTTGGTGAGGCGGGGAGGAGTAGGCCATCCCTCTTTTTCTCGCTCCCGCCGTGTTTCGCCGGGACCTTCCTCCTCCCCTCCCCAGTTGCTCAGCCACCTCCCTTACGATACGAAAGGAGCCTTCCGTCGCAGCCGGGGCACCTTTGGTTATAGGTTACTGGCTCCGCTAGCGGGCAGGGTGGGCACTACGAGTGGTCGGTTGCTTGCCTACTATATCCTTATATCTCTCCCCCGCTACCGGAAGGGAGCTTACCCTTACCTACGCACTCTGCTAGTAGACGGGCGGAGAGAAGTTGTTTTAGTTCTGTTATTTTAATGATATATACCCTAATTATAATATATTATAGATATTTTACAATGAATTGTGTGTTATTATTATTATTTTATCACCATCCCCGCCACCTTCCGTCGTGGTTTCCATTACACCACTCTAGTTGGTTGATTTCTTGTGCTTCCGCCATCGGCGGAGCCATAGCCTATCTTCCAACCTGGTTACCACAGTATTTTGGCGGGGCTCTGGTTTTTATCTAACTTTACCGCTCCGGCACCAGCGGAGCATATGTTAGGCTGTAAGTGTTTACTTAGTACTCATGTACTTTTCACTTACAGGCTACCAACTGCCAGGTCCAGCTTGTAATGCGACGCTTTACGACCCCTGTGGACATGACGAGTGCAGGTCCCACGCCCCTTGTGCCACGTCCTTCACGAGTTGATCGTCTGGCACCCGGAGGCCTGCGCTATATGCTACGACCTAGTCGGTCAGCTGGGAGATGGGGTGGGGTTAAGTCCATTATAGACTTACTTATGATTTTACTAAAAACAACTTCTAGTCGTAAGTTTGTTAACCCCTTTCCACAATTGGCAGCTAATCTCACCTTTCTTTAGGCTAGCGGTGTGAGGGAAGTCGCCCTCGCCACCCTGAAAGCATGGGTGGGCGGCTTTGGGAAAAACGCCGCCAAGGGCCAGCCCTACATTTTGGATAGGAAGCTGGCCATCCAGATCTTCCCCGCGGGCAAGTCGACGGGTTTACGTCGACCCCTTGTCCGCTGCCCCACTGATAGCCTCCATTCAGCAAGACCTCCAGCAATCGTTTTTTGGGTCGTAGCCTCACAGGAGTCGGTTCCGGACGTCGCTGCCCTGGACCTTAACTTAGAAGCCCATGGCGGTAGGTGGGAGGATTGTTGGTTGAGGTAGGTATGTCGGGCGGGACCCAAGGTCTTTCCTTGGGCGCTCCTGGATCTTCTCCTGTCCCCCCTCTTCTTCCAGCTTCTTTCCATTCCAAGGCTTTGCGGGATCTGAGATCCCTATTCGCCCTCCCGCTCTCTCTGTACCTCCTAAGGAGAAGGGAAAGAGAGAACCGAAGACCTTACCTAAGTCGACCTTCTAGGAAGTCGTCTTCGTCTTCTTTCGGCTAGGAAGTCGGTCGACTTCCTATGCCGACGCGGTGAAGGGCGAAGCCGGGCTCTTCCCAATCGAAGAAGCTCCAGAAGCAAGGCTTCGAAGGAGAAGGCTCGCACTCCCACCGAGTCACTGCCTTCTCCCGCCTCCGCTGCTTCCACTCCGGCTATGCCGGCAGGGGTAGCAAGCACCAGCACCTGCGATCCCTCTACTGTCTCAGCAGGGGTGATGGAACAGGTGGGCGTGCTTAGTAGGCTCCCAAATTTCCGCACTGGGAACGCGGTTTGAGCAGATGTTTTGCCCAATTTGTCAAAACAGTCTGTCTCAAACTGGACAGTCATCCAGGATCTCTCTAATAGAATGAGAGAGAATGAGGACCGAGTAGCTGGGCTAGCTCAGGCTCCTCCCCCAGTCTCCCCTGCATCTAGCACGGGGATTCTTCAACTTCCACCTTATGACTCCTTGCCAGCTTTCTCTATGGATAACCCACATGGAGAGTAGCTGCCTATGCTCCATTCAAGGACGGAATGATTTCTATCCCGGAGTGTGGAACTCGAAGGATTGAGGACTTCGAGTTCTACCTCCGGGTCTGTCGCAGCCTTTCATCGGGTATGCTAGGCTTGACGCCAACAAGGCTCTCACGAGAGAAGACAAAATCTCTAAGGAGTCAGTTCTTTACAGTAGAGATCACGCCCAGCGGGAATGGGTTCACTGCCTTGAGGGATTGGGAGTGTACTAACACTAGACTCCAGGCCTACAAGAGTCCCTTCACTATTTTCGCAGACGGAAAGAGGAAGGTCTCTCTTCCGTTCGCCACGAAGTTGGTAGAGAAGTCTCTTCAGGCAGTCCTCAAGGATGGATGCCCATTCCACAGTTGAGGGAGGCGGAGTCTACTTCTCCTCTCTTCCCCGCCTTGGGCGAGAATTGTGGGGAAAAACCTGCCAGCTACATTCACGCTGGGTAAACTCAAGCCGGACTGCGCCATGGACCAGTTCGGTGAGAAGTTACCTAGGCTGCCGGATTCCCTAATCCAGGCAGAGTTCGATGCGCGAACTAGGTTTGGCAGGTCCCTCAATTCCCTCTCATTACAGAAATGGCTTGCTCTTTCCTACGCTTCGGAACCGCTGTTTAAGATTCTAAGGCAAAAATCTCAGTTCCAGACGGTTCTGACGGACGCTTTTGACTTCTTCCAGGCCAGGAGGAACTGCCGGAAGCATGTCCTACAAGAGTGCACAATCAGGCATGAGCCATAATAGACTCTTGGCTGCAAGCATGTGGGGTGCGGATCTCTTCCCAGAGTCCGCAGTGAACGAGGTCCACCACGAAGCTGCTAGACTCAACCAGAGCCTTAGAGCTAGGTGGGGGTATTCCTCAAAGAGGAAACAGGAATCCGTTCCCACTGCTGGCAAGAAACCAAAGAAGGCTGGTAAGAGGTTCCAGCCTTATAAAAAACTCCAACAACAGCAGCAATTTGTGCAGGCAGTCAGTTACTCAACAGGGACAAACCTTCCACCTCTAAACAGAACCAACCTTTCCTCCTCGGTGCCCCAGCAATCTCAACCATCCACTTCCTACGCTATCTCGCCGGCCTTCAACCCTGCCTATGAGGCTCAAGGCTACTCTCAACCGAGAGGTAGGACGAGAGGTTACTTTCGTCAGCGTGGCGCAGGAAGGGGCACGAGGAGTAGACAGTTCAGCAGGAGGGCGTGGTGGCCAACCCGCCCATCCAGCAATGAGGCTCCCCAGGTAGGAGGGAGGGCTGTTCCTCTTCCGCCACAGGGGTGGGGTTCAGCAATTGGGCACAGAGCATAGTGTCCAAAGGATTAGGCTGGAGTTGGATCAAAGATCCCCCTCCAATCAAATCATTTCATCAGGTACCGTCAAAGGAATTAATAGATTACGCGGAAGAACTCCTTCAGAAAGGAGCTATTGCGAGAGTCAAACATCTAAAATTTCAAGGGTGCTTATTCAGCGTGCCAAAGAAAGGCTCAACAAAAAGAAGGGTAATCTTAGACTTGTCAAGCTAAACTCTTTCATTCGCTGCGACAAGTTCAAGATGCTTACCCTCTCGCAAGTAAGGACCTTACTTCCGCGTGGAGCCGTCACATGCTCCATCGATCTTACAGACGCATACTATCATATCCCTATAGCCAGGCACTTCCGCCCATTACCTAGGCTTCAGGCTAGGGAATCAGACATTCTCATTCAAAGTGATGCCCTTCGGTCTGAATGTAGCCCCCAGGGTATTCACAAAGATAGCAGAATGGTTTGTACAACAATTGAGAGCTCAGGGAATCATGGATAGCGGCAATACCGTCGACGATTGGTTGATCTGGGCACCAACAGTCGAGGAATGTCTCGAAGCTACCAAAAAGGTAGTTCACTTTCTGGAACATCTGGGGTTCCAGATAAACAAAACGAAATCCAGACTTACTCCGGAATCTCGTTTTCAATGGCTAGGAATCCAATGGATTTGTCTTCCCACAATCTATCAATTCCAGTGGCCAAACGGAAGGAATAGCAAAATCTGTCAGGCAATTCCTCAAATGCAAACAATCGTCAAGAAGAAACCAGGAGAGAATCCTAGGGTCTCTTCAGTTTGCTTCGGTAACAGATATCCTTCTGAAAGCAAGGCTGAAAGATATAAATCGAATTTGGCGGTCAAAAGCAAACTCCAAATATCGAGACAAGTTGTCAGTAATTCCACAGATCCTTCGCAATCACTACGGCCTTGGTCAAAAGTAAAGAACTTAGCCAAGAAAGTACCCTTCAATATCCCCTCCCAGTGCTAACCATTCACACGGATGCATCCCTGTCCGGGTGGGGTGGATACTCTCAGTTCAAACAGGTTCAGGGGACTTGGTCAGTTCAATTTCGCCAGCTCCACATAAACGTGTGGAAGCAATGGCAGTATTTCTTACTCTGAAGAGACTGCTTCCCCCGAAGAAGTCTCATCTAAGGCTAGTTTTGGACAGTGCAGTGGTAGTTCATTGCATCAACAGAGGAGGGTCCAAATCCAAAAAAAATGGGAACATGTGAACCATGTTGATAGCCATCTTTGCATTAGCAAAACAAACAAACACAAATGGCATCTGTCTGCCACTCACCTGGCAGGAGTAAGGAATGTGATAGCAGACGCTCTGTCCCGGTCAGTTCCTCTGGAATCAGAGTGGTCTCTGGACGTCGGGTCATTCCAGTGGGTAAGCCGAAGAGTCCCAGGTCTCCAAGTGGATCTCTTCGCCTCACAAGCGAACCACAAGCTCCCTTGCTATGTGGCCCCCAACCTGGACCCTCTGGCTTATGCCACGGACGCCCTGTCGTTAGATTGGAATCAGTGGAGGAGAATTTTATGTTTTTCCTCCAGTGAATCTTCTCTTGAAAGTCCTAGACAAACTAAGGTCTTTCAAAGGGATAGTAGCTCTGATTGCACCGGACTGGCCCAAGAGCAACTGGTATCCTCTTCTCTTGGAATTGGGTCTCCGACCTCAACGGATCCCCAATCCCAAACTATCACAATCAGTACAAATGAGGACTGTGTTCGCTTCCTCAGGAACTCTCCAGACCCTAACTTTATGGACTTCATGAAGTTTGCGGCTAATAAAGATGCTGACATTGATCCACAGAATATTCTCTTCCTAGAATCAGATAAGAGAGAGTCAACATTAGACAATACGACTCAGCTGTTAAAAAATTAGCATCTTTCTTGAGAGAATCGAACACTACAACCATGACAGTTAATTTGGCTATATCCTTTTTCAGATCCATTATTGAAAAAAGGTCTAGCTGCTAGCACGATTACCACTCATAAATCGGCTTTGAAGAAAATCTTTCAAGTAGGTTTTCAGATAGATTTGACTGAATCTTATTTCACATCTATCCCTAAAGCCTGTGCTAGACTTAGACCTTCCCAGAGGCCTACTACAGTTTCATGGTTCTTAAATGACGTCCTCAAACTAGCTTCAGATACTGACAACTCATCTTGTACATTCATAATGCTCCTGAGGAAGACATTATTCTTATTAAGCCTAGCCTCAGGAGCTAGAATTTCAGAACTGTCGGCTGCTAGCCGGTCCATGGGACGGGGTCATGTGGAATTCCTCCCATCAGGCGCAAGTTCTACTTGCTCCGGATCGTAGCTTTTTAGCCAAAAATGAAGATCCTCTTGCAAGGTGGGCCCTTGGAAGGTTATCCCACTTCCGCAGGATCCTTCTCTCTGCCCAGTATCAACTCTTAGAGCCTTTCTATCTCGTACTTCTTCTAGATCCTCAGGTGCTCTCTTCATGAGAGAAAAAGGTGGTACTTTATCAGTTAAAGGCATTAGACAGCAAATCCTTTACTCATTAAACAAGCCAACCCTGAGTATTCCCAAAAGCACATGATATCAGGGGAGTAGCCACCTCAATTAATTATTTCCAACATATGAACTTTGAGGATCTTAGAAAGTACTGGACTGGAAATCAACCCCCACCCCCCTCCCCCGCCCCCCGCCCCAAACCACCCTCCCCCGACAGTCTTTAAACGGCATTATTTAAAGTCCTTGGAATCTTTAAAGTTTTCAGCAGTAGCAGCGGGAAACATAGTTTCCCCTGATACTGTTTAGTAGTTGTAGTATAGATCCAGGTCTCCTTTCTACCTACATCAACCAACATGTCCCTCCCTATCGTCAGGCTACTCAACATCATAGCCTTAGCCGTTGTAATCATATAGTGGTTTGTCCCTTATTTTTTGCTAGGGACATCCACATTTGTACTGATAATGTACTTCAGTGTACCTACCCTTATTTTTATGCTAGGGTAGGACACAATATGTCTGTATATATTCACCATTTTATGTTAATGATGAACTTCAGTCACAATGTGTTTGTATATATTTTGAAATATTTGTATTGATGATGGATTTCAGTGTACCTACCTTATTTTTATAGCTAGGGTAGGACACATGGGTGTATATATTTTGGAGTTTTGTATTTTGTTAAGTAAATCCTAAAATTTTCCTTATTTTTACATGCATCTTTGTAATTTACTTTAATTACCATTTGAAGTACTTTAAGTTTGCTAACATTTTATTATTTTACTGTTAAAATAAGTTAGTTTAAGTGCTTAATTTGTATGCTGTAATTGATTTACTTATATTATATCCATCATTTTTAATTGTTTTTCATTTTTCCCTTTTCCATCTTGTCTGTTTCTCTGGTACTCTTTCATAGGCCGACACGAGCTGAGCCAGAAAAGGGATTTTGACGAAGGAAAAAATCTATTTCTGGGTGATTGGCTCGTGTCGCCCTATGAAACCCCCCCTTTTTTATAGGTTGTTTTCCCCCCCTTGCAGGACAAGATGTATTTAACTGTTTTATTTAAGGATGTCCGCTAGGGGGCGCTGCTGTCCGTGGCGTCCTCTAGTAGTAGTAGTAGAGGCTGCATCGCCGTTTGTATCAGCTCTCTCTTGGGGGGATTCTGACAGGAAGTTCTAATTGGTGTTTGGCTCGTGGTAGTGTTCCACACTCGCCCCTTACATCATACCGACACTTCTTTTTAAGAGTGAGCGATCAGTTTTTACTGACATTTTCTTAATTTTGTTTTTCTCTGGTAATTTTTGGAGGCTAATTTACCTAGAAAGAATGATATTAAGGATACTTTCATAGGGCGACACGAGCCAATCACCCAGAAATAGATTTTTCCTTCGTCAAAATCCCTTTTTGATGACAACTATAGTCGTCATCAGAATCTCAGAGGTTGAAAAGTGGGTAACAACTATAATCACCATCAAAATCTCAAAGGGTTAATATCCTGATGAGATTAACCCTAAATGTCTGTATGTAGTATAAGGTAGAAATCTGAAAAAATTATAGTGCTCCCCAACTTTTTCGAGGGGATAGGTTCCAGAACCCCCTGCAGATGTGTAAAATTCTCTATAAAATGCATATGCTGTAACTGCTATAACTGCCAATACAGGCAATCCCCGGTTATCTGCAGAGATTACGTTCCAATGGCTGGATGTTAAAGTGAAAATCGGTGATTTTCGGCGCTGATAACAGGATTTTAGGCACTGTCAACTGGTTAATGGCAACTCTGTTAGGTATGAATCAGCACCAATACTATATTATCTGCACTGATAAAATTAAGTTTTATACATACTTACCAAGTATGTAATTACAAGCTATTGTTTTTCACACAGCAGCCTAAAAATTCAAATTTCACAATAACTATTCAACCATCAAGTGTAGATAACTTAAAGCCCTGCCCACTTTCGCAGTAAAAAGCAAAGTCACATGGCAGAGAGCTCAATTGTTTTTGCCCTGTCCATGTGGAGGAGAAGGAGGCGGGAGGGCTCCAATTTAGTCATTAGTACCAGCAGTCACTGGTTATTCAGTTCCGATGGCTTGATGATAGGCGAAAATCGCAGACAACCAAAAATTGGTGATTTATAGCGCCAATAGCCAGTTAACGTTGCCTCTGTTAGGTACATATCAGTGCCATAACTATTATTGGTACTGTTAACCAGAAATCGACACACTATGGCCGTATTTTACGTCGACATTTTTTGTCTCTCGGGTGCCGACTGGACGTATTTTACGTCGACATACAAAAGTTTTTTTAAAAATTCGCGGAAAAATACTTTTAGGCCTACCAGCCGAAAACTCTTGAATCACGCGCCTTGGGGGATGCTGGGAGTTCACGGATCAAGGTGTTGTTTTGTTTACAATCGTTACGCAGGCGCGCAAGCACGAATTTCTTTCTTGCCGCACTAAAAAGTATCTGTGACACATCTCGGAAATTATTTCGTCACTTTGACATAATTTTTTTACCATTTGAAATTAGCCGTTACATGAAGTATAATATGAAAAATGTGGCGTGCATTTGTATGTAGAATACAACAAAAAAATACTCATGATTGTAGCTTTTATCAGTTTTGAGATATTTTCATATAAATAACGATAAGTGCAAAAATTTCAACCTTTGGTCAACTTTGACTCTACCAAAATGGTCGAAAAACGCAATTGTAAGCTAAAACTCTTATATTTTAGTAATATTCAATCATTTACCTTCATTTTGCAACTAATTGGAAGTCTCTAGCACAATATTTCGATTTATGGTGAATTTATGAAAAAACTTTTTCCTTGCGTCCGCGCGGTAACTTCCGAAAAAAATCATACATGCGATTGTGGTAATGTTTGCACCATTTTAAATTAGCCGTTACATAAAGTTTTATATATGAAAATGTGCGCAATTTCACGCACAATACAACTAAAAACAACCCATGGTTGTAGCTTTTATCAATTTTGAAATATTTTCATATAAAAAATGATAAGTGACAAATTTTTCAACCTTCGGTCAACTTTGACTCTACCGAAATGGTCGAAAAACGCAATTGTAAGCTAAAACGCTTATATTCTAGTAATATTCAAGCATTTACCTTCATTTTGCAACAAATTGGAAGTCTCTAGCACAATATTTCGATTTATGGTGAATTTATGAAAAAAATAACATTTTCTTTACGTCCGCGCGGTAACTCTTCCGAAGAAATCATACGTGCGATTGTGGTAATGTTTGCACCATTTTAAATTAGCCGTTACATAAAGTTTTATATATGAAAATGTGCGCAATTTCATGTATAATACAACAAAA
The DNA here is from genome assembly GCF_015104395.2 of Macrobrachium nipponense. Lineage (NCBI taxonomy): Eukaryota > Metazoa > Arthropoda > Malacostraca > Decapoda > Palaemonidae > Macrobrachium > Macrobrachium nipponense. The sequence continues at coordinate 30,017,074 of NC_087206.1, forward strand.
AATAGTTGAAGGTTGTAGCTTTTCTCATTTTTGAAATATTTGCATATAAATCACGATAAATAGAAAAAAAAACCACGTTCGGTCAAATTTGACTCTACCGAAATGGTCGAAAAACGCAATTGTAAGATAAAACTCTTACAGTCTAGTAATATTCAGTCATTTATCTTCATCTTGAAACAAATTCGAAGTCTCTAGCACAATATTTAAATTTATGGTGAATTTTTAAAAAAAAACTTTCTTTCCCTCCGCGCGCGGATTCTCCGCCACAAATCTCCGAAATGCGTAAGTCCCATTCTCAGAATATTTGCTCCATTTCATATTAGGCATTTCATAGAGTTTTATATATGAAAATGTGCGCAATTTTATGTAGAATGAATCAAAAAATATTTGAAAGTTGTAGCTTTTCTTATTTTCGAAATAATTGCATATAAAAAAATAAATATAAAAAAAATTCGACATTCGGTCAACTTTAACTCATCAGATATGGTCGAAAACTGCATTTGTAAGCTAATATTCTTACAGTATAGTAATATTCAATCATTTGTCTTCATTTTGAAAGAAATTGGAAGTCTCTAGGACAATATTTAGATTTATGGTGAATTTTTGAAAAAAAATATTTGTTTACGTCCGCGCGTTACGAATTCATGCATTATTTTGTGATAATATTTTCTCTGTGTTGCTTTTATCGTTTTACAATGTGTTATATACCAAAATGATTGCAATTTAGTGTACATTACAACGAAAAAAAAAGTAACTTGTTACCTTTAACCGTTTTGCGCACAGCGCGATTTGAATACAATTATATATGAAATTTCGTTTTTGCGCTATCATATATCGCATTATTTATATATGATAATGATAATTTCTTTCATTTCTGATGGTTGCATACTAAACTTCAGGCAATGACAAAAAAGGAGCCAAAAATGAACTCTTAATCTTGAAAACTAAGCGCGCTGTGATTTTTTGAAAAAAATATTTTTTCCGCTTCCGCGCTCACTCTGAAACGTCTCCGGCACACGGGAGACATTTTTTTTTTACCGCTTCGGCGTTTAAGGGTTAAGTTTATTATAAAAATGTCATTTTTATATTGGTAACTTACCAAGTACAGGTGGTCCCCGGTTATCAGCAGGGGTTCCGTTTCTGGTCGGGCGCCATAATGCGAAAATTGCCATTAACCGAAGCATGAAAGTCTATGGGAGTAAAACATACTTATGGCCCCGATAAGCAGTTATCAGCGCCATAAGTAAGGCGACCAGAGTCCCGCTTTTTGGACTTCAGTCCCGCTTTTTTAAGAAAATTATCTTGAATGTCCCGTTTTTTGGAACAAATGTCCCGCTTTTAGAATATTTCTGTCACCTAATGACATAAAGACCTTTTATAATATGATCATTTAAAATTATGCATAAATTTAAAACAGCTACGAAAAGGAAAAAAACTATAATTAATGAAAAAAAGTTTACATTCTGATTTGGTGGTTTGAACATGAATAGGTTTGGGTAGAGACACAGAGTGGGCCTCTACCTCAATGATGTAGTTTAAACTCCAGACATGACAGGCACCCTCAGAGACCAAAACGTTCTGGTTGACCATACTGTCCATACTCGATACGTTCACATATGTAATTCGTTCATAAAATTTCATTGATTTTTTTAGTTTCATTATTTCTGTCAGTAGGCCTGTCTTATATACGTATATATACAGGCAGTCCCCGGGTTACAACGTTTTCGGCTTATGACGTTCCGAGGTTAAGGGGCTTTTCAATTCGATTCATCATAAATTAATTCCATGGTTGCAACGCATGTTTCAGGGTTACCGTGCCTACAACACTGATCTAGCAGATGAAATATGACACCAAAAATGCAAAATAATCAATATTTAAAGTTTTTTATGAAAAATTCAATAAGAATGCACAGTTTACATAGTTTTCACTGCACCAAAAGCATTAAAAGTAAGGTGTTCTTAGGATTTTTTACGATGTTCCGGCTTACAACGCGTCTCAAGAATGGAACCCGGGGACTGCCTGTATGTAATATACGTATATGATATGTGTAGTATATATAGTATATATATATATATATATATATATATATATATATATATAATTTATATATATATTTATATATATATATATATATAGATATATATATATATATATATATATATATATATATATATATTATATACTATATATATAGTATATATATATATATATATAATATATATATATATATATATATATATATATATATATATATATATATATATATATATATATATATATATATATATATATATATATCACACACACAGGCAGTCCCCGGGTTACAACGGGGGTTGTTGTTCTTGAGACGCGTCATAAGCCGAAAATGACAATTGTCGAAGATTGCATTTTTCCTCCTAACTATACAAACCTGAGGTCGCTTTTAACAATAGGAAGGTAACTAGCGGCAGCTGGGACGGTCGTAAGCTTCGAACAAGGGGGAGAACGGTAGTTAACTGCTTGTCCGATCGTGCGCGCGCCCGCGCGCGCCCCAGAGGTGAAGAATCACTTTTGCTTTTAGGACCCATGCAAAAAGTTGCAGAGTAGAAGGGGTGGCATGAGGTGGGACTATATGTAAAGGACCTCAGGTTTGTATAGTTAGGGAAAAATGCAATTTTCGACAAATTGTCATTTGTTCCGATACGTAATACAAACCCTCGGTCCTTTAACAATAGGAAGACTCACTTCTTGGTGGGAGGAATCTGAGTCTTTTTGGGTGAACAGACTGGTGTTCGTCCCAAACCCTGGAGTGCCTCCCTGGTCGTAAGAGCAAGGGAGGGATCCAAACCTCTGTCCGATTGATCGGGGCTGGTGCAACCGCCAGATTCAATTGGTCAGACCTCTGGGTCCAAGTTAACTACGAGAGAGGCAAGCGTATCCTTCTTTCGTACCGAGCAAGCAATAACTTTGTTCCTGTTTGCAAGAGACAATCATAAAAATGACAATTTGTCCAAAATTGCATTTTTATTTTTCCTAACTATACAAACCTGAGGTCCTTTTCCACAAATAGGAAGGTGGACTAGCGGCAGCTGGATTAGGTCGTAAGCTTTCGAACAAGGGGTTCGGTAGTTAACTGCTTGTCCGACAGCGCGCGCGCGACTGGTAGGTAAACAAATCACTTTTGCTTTTGGCCCAAGCAAAAAACTGCAGAGTGAGGGGTTGGCATGAGGTGGGGGCTATGTGTAAAAGGACCTCAGGTTTGTATAGTTAGGAAAAATGCAATTTTGGACAAATTGTCATTTGTTCCGACACGGCATACAAACCTTCGGTCCTTTTACAATAGGAAGACTCACTTCTTGGTGGGAGGAATCTGAGTCTTTTGTGAACAGACTGGTGTTCGCCCAACCTTGGAATGCCTCCCTGGTCGTAAGAGCGAGGGAGGGATCCAAGCCTCTGTCCGATTGATCGGGGTGTGCACCGCAGGATCAAATGGTCAGACCTCTGGACCAAGTACTAAGAGAGAGGCAAGCGTATCTCTTCGTACCAGCAAACAAGAACAAGTTCCTATTTGCAAGAGGCAACATAAAGTTATGGTTTGTCTCTTGTTGGCATCCACTTCCCCCCCCTTGTAGGAGGAAGTGGTGGATATTCGCTCCCATCCCTAGTGAAAGGGATAGGATGGGGCTCTGTCGAGTAGCTCACCGGCATCTCGTCCTTATCCAGCAAGGTGATGACCGTATCCCTCTACCCACAGGTAGAGGGGAGATAGGAAGAGAAGCCAGTCACTCTCTCATTCACTTATCTATTCTTACAGTCACACCAGGACTCGATGCTGTTCAGCCTGCTAGGGTCTGGGTTAGCTAGACAACGTGTTGAGCAGCCACCACGGGTCCTAAGGAAAACGATCCAAGGACCTGTGGGCAATATCCAAAAGGTAGAAGGAGGTGGTCTGGTTGTACCAGACCCCTGCCTTCAGTACCTGCGCCACGGAGAAGTTCTTGTGTAACTCGAGGGAGTGTACTTCTAGGTCATCTTGGTGCTGACGAAGAGTCTTCAACACTCATCCTGGGATGTCGAGTTTCTTCGAAAGCGAAAGCGCGGTTCGCGCTTTCACAGGACAAAGCAGCATTCTCCTTTGCATCGAAGGCGGTGAAGTCCATTAGGGAGGGGATTGTGAAGGACTCTAACCGATCGTCAGGAACCGAAGGGTTTCAGAGTCTTCGCTACGAATTCGGTACGAAATCGAGCGTCACGAATCCCCATCCCCTGGATGCTTGACTTCGCAGGAAAAGTATGCAATTACCTCAGAGGAAAAGAAGGGAATGGTCGTATGACCTAACCCTCTTCTCGACTTCGGTGATGTCCTGTACCCATACTGGTCTATCCGTCTGCAGCGAAGTTGTTCTTCTCGGTAGTGGATAGGACACCGACACTCAATGGTGGGTGTCGATGGTAGGGTACTGTGACAAGCCGTTAGGACGAGAAAAGATTGTTATGGAACAACCGAACTAAGTCCACAGCGAAGTTCGTAACAGACTTGGGCGCTGACAGCTGCCGACTGACTGCGTTCGGTAGGAGGCAAGTTGTCCAGGCACCCGAGCAAGTCACGTGACCCTTCGCCTTAAAAGGGTTCTGCCAAGAGACTAAACAAATAATTTGTTCGTCACCGATGCCAGAAGGCAAGGTGATGACTCTCTTAAGGCATGTGCCCAACAGGCGAAGTCAATTGCCTTCTAGAGACCGAGGTCCTTGATGGCAAGATATCTCATAGTATAGTTGATTCTCGGCTAAGGAGAAACAACACTATGTGTCGTGAAGACGAAGGTGTACAGAAAATGCAACCTACGTCTTCGCCAGCTGAACCGAGAGAAGGATTTCTCAAGATTCTGAACCTGTGCTACAAAGACTGAGAACGCTAACCGCTATTCATTGCTGTCCGGTGAGGATCGTAGTTGCAATAAAAGCGGAGCGCTTTTCAGTAATGGAGACAGGGAAATACTGCCTGAAGAACTGCTTCTCATGGGCTGAACATTTGGAAGTAGAGCTGTCAGGTCGGAGAGTAGGCGATGTATTCTGACATATCTGTTTAATTCGGGGCGGGGGAGCAATGAATAATTGCACACCTACGAATACGAGATATTTTGAAGACAAACTCAGATGTCTGCAAAAAAGTCATTCGCATTATCGCGGTGCGATGCAGCGGTTGACTAGTACAGACTTCTGTTACCGTGCGGTAAACAGAAAGATGAAAGAGTCCAAGAGATATCTCTGTTGAAAATTCTTGCAATGTCGAAGGCGATGAAATCAAGCGTCACAGCAGTAGATGGTCCTTCATTATTTGCGAGAATTCCCCGTTAATCAGAGACCTAAGTCCATGATTGTTGGGCAGAGATACGGTTCGGTAGTCAATCAAACCAGGGGAGAGAGAGACGTAACCAACCGTGCATCTCCGAGACCTAGCTGATACTGAGCCGCTATCAGGCAGTTCAATACGCAGTAGCTCTCGGTGACTCGTCATCCTGAGTTGCCAGTTAATCCATTATTTCCACGAAGGAATGCGTTCGGCTAGAACCATCGAGCATAAAGAATACGCTCGAGCAATTATATTTTAAACGAAACGGATTTCGGTAAATACAAAAGCTGATTTGGTGTTGTCATTGACAATACCAAGTATCTAAAATCGAAACTGATAACTGCTGGGAGGTTGCAGCAACCCCGAATTGCAGTTCAATTTAAGATACAATTCGTCTCGGTCACAAACCGTAGAGTTAACTACGGTATGCGCCTACCCCCGGACAATTCAACTGTTACAAGAATCATGTCGCGAGGGTAATATACGTAGTATGTTTGTAGGTTCTGTACAACGACCTCCATCCTAAATTCTTTTTCCCTCGAGGAATGAGAATAAGGATTGGAGATCGACCGCCTTCGTTCTCTAGTCAAGAGAGTGAAGGAGAAGTCTTTCCCAAAGGAAAGCTTCAATGGTGAAACAGAATACCGAAGACGATAGTTCAAGCCAAACTGGAAAAGTTCCCGTCCATTCTTCTCTATTCCAGGTTAATCGCCTACTGTGAGATACTCTTCTTCAGCAGCAGTCTTCTTCCAAATGCAAAATAGAAATTACAGGAATTCGAGCATAAGCGAGGTTCCGATTATCGTAACAATTATCGGGGATTCTCGCTCACTTTGGACCGTGGTCTCTGCCTAAGTGTTTGGAGATCGTAAAAAACTCGAACACTCTGAGTGCGCTAGAAATTCCGTAGAATTCTAAGCACTCTGCGAAACCCCCACCGAATTCGTCAAACGATATCGGCTGGTGGTCCTCTCGATTCCCGTAGAAATCGAGAAAGGGGCAGGATCCCTCCTCAACGACCGGGGCTTACGTCAGGTAGGACCCGAAGGTCCCTCGGTAGCGCAGCCCCTAACGTGGGATCTTACAGAGAAATCTCTGTAGGATCCCTCCCCTTTCCCTCGTAGCCGTAAGGAGAGGGAAGGGGGAATGGGGGAGGAATGGATACTGGCTCGCCTCCCAGCGGAACTAGCAGTTGGAGAAGAAAAGGAGCAGCCATCGCCTTACGGCGATGGCCTCTCAGAGCCTGGGAAAACGTATCGTCAGGAGAAAACGTTTTCCCCGAGGAGGGTTACGAACTCATACTGTAGGTAAGGATCTGCCGCCACTGTGAACGTCGTCTGGGTGGGGCTGATCGACACCTGACAGGAGAGAGCACGATACCGTCCTCCGACTCATTCCAGTCCTCGTCGAGTCGAAACCTCTCGGAGGACCGAAGGGGTATTCAAATACGGTGTCCGAAGACACGTAGAAATGCCTCTGTCGCAGTAGAGGAGGTGAAGTAGCTTGTTCGACCGCCAGAACTGAGAGAGCCTTCTTTGTCCGGAGACGAGAGACTACCTGGTTCAACACAGTCGGCAAGCTCCGATCGCGGCGACCCACCGTCGATTTGGGTTCCCTCTCGGGCCCCAAAACGACTCGAGCCGAGACGTGGCTCTGCTGGTGGGAGCGGCGATCCTTCCCCGAGGGTCGTTGTGCTGACGAATCAGCGCCATAACCTCGGCAAGTTCCTCTGGATCTCGGAAGTCACAGCATCTTGCAGAGTGGGACCGTTAAGCCCTTCGAACAAGAGCATATTCCGAGAACCTTCCTCCTAAAGAAGGGGGGAACAGCGACAGCCCTCTCGGTCTTCCCCATCCACTTGCGCATACGTCCTGGCCGGTCCAAGAACCGTGCCTGGCACGTAGGGCGTCGTGGTGGGATCGTGAGGGGCGCACCCCTCACGATCACTCCTCAATACCTCGCTCCTCCCGGTGTAACCCGAGGAGGTTTGAAGGTACGGGAGAGGCAGACCTGACGCTCCCTCGTTTGCTCGCTGGCAGAACCAGCAGGCTTGGAGGGCTGCAGGCGATCGTCAACCCGTGGTGGCGATCGAGCTGCAGGCCTGGTCGAACCGTCTCGCTGTGGAGAACGGCTGGACTGAGCACAGCGGCCCCGATCTCGAGTGTCAGAAGAGCTGGTGCTGGTTGCCATACCCGATCGCTCTCTGTGAGAGCGACGGTCAGGCGACCTGCAGGCTCCACTGTCACAGTGAGACCGGTGCTTGTCCTCACGGCACGTCACGTCGCTGGTTCCAGCCGTGGCTGGCACCGGCGAACGGGAGGACCTCTTCCCAGCCTCAGCCCGTGGCCGGTCGTGGACCGTCACGTCCCCGGGTAGCCAGCTGTTCGCCGCGAGAGTGATAGCTGGTCTGGTGAGAGTCGCTGAGCGGCTGTCACCAGTCTTCCGTTCCCCGTGCCGTGAACCTGACGCTGAGCGGACTCAGAGGTCTGGTTCCTGCTGCACGGTCGCTGGTAGGCGACGTACACTCGGTACCTCCCGCGAACGAGAGGCCGAGACGGACCCTGATGCAGTGGCAGAACCACTGACACCAGGCGAGGAAGTACCGGTGTTAGCCGGTACCCCTCTGGTCCCCGTAGTCTTCTTCCTTGCGAAGAAGAGACGGGCCCCGCTCCCGAAGGAGCAGGAGGACCAGTGGAAGGAACCCTCCGTCCCACTGAGGTGAGACGGGTCCCGAGAAGCTCCCGAGGGAGACTTCTTAGGAGGGAGGAGGCAACCTTCTTCTTCCTCGGCTGTGAAAGCCTTAGAAGTCGAAGGGGAAGAGGCGGCAGCCGACGACGATGAAGAAGATGAAGACGGACGACGACGACACCTTCCTCCTCTTCTTCGTCAGCTTCCTCAGGACAGACGTAGATCTGCTATCCAGGGCGGAGCCGGGGCTGCTGTAGCCGAAGCTACAGGGCCCGGACGCACCTGTACAGACAGACCAAAGTCTGGGGGTAGTACCACCACGAACAGGGACGACATCACAGGTATGGGGCATCTCAGGAACAGCAGGCACAGCCAGCCACAGCATCGTAGGACCGCCAGCGCAGCAACGGCAGGGACAGCCAGCGCAGCAACGGCAGGGACAGCCAGCGCAGCAACTGCATGGACAGTCAGCCGAGAATCGGCAGGTACGGGCAGGCAGCACCGGGAACCACAGGAAGTGGAGCAGCAGCAGCAACCCATCCTGGTACCGGCGGCAGGTCCAGGGTGGCGAGCTCTAGGGCAGCGGAAGTGTGGTCGCTGCAGCGCGGGCAACCACGAGCGGCGGCGGCACGCCCCCCTCTCGGTACGGCGAACGGCACTTCACAGCGGCTGTAGGCAAGACTGTTACCACGTGAGGTGATTACACCAGGTGAGGAGGGACGTCGTCACCTGGAGCGTGGTCACCACTCCATGGTGACCGCAGTAGGCCCAGACATAGAACCGCAGCCCCTGGACACTAGCACGCCCTGCAAATCGAAGGACGCCCATACCTCACCAAGGTCCACCCCTCGTGGCAGTAGCACCTGCGGAAATAACAGTAGTAGCGATTAGTGGGGGGGAAGTCCCCTCGCGCGGGGGGGTGAGCCCTCTTCCGAACGAGTGGAAGACCCCGAATACAATTGTACATCGGGCACCGACGCCCTCCCCCGCGCTCGACGGATCGGGCGAGGAGAAGAACGCCGATAACCTCCCCCCCCCCCAAGGGGAAAGGCCATCTGTGGGAGCTGAGCGGGGGGGTTCTCGTTCCCCACCCCCGCACAGCACCCATGTACCCAACAATAATATAAGAGCCCGAGAGCAATCGTGCCATCGGCCCGAATGCAAGGGCATAATGGATCAATTCCCTGACTGAGCGGAACTTGAACCAAATAAATATTGATGCAATCAATAATAAAAGAATAAAATGAAAAAGAATCTTGCATTCCGATTCATTTCACAATGAATAAGGGCTCGGATCGAGCGCATTTGCGCCCTCGGTACCGAGCGCAAGGGTAAAAGGATCCATTCCTTACCTTTATGGATCAAGGTTTATGGAAACCTTGATCCATAATGAAATGATGCAATCAATATATATATGAAAATGAAAAAGAATACTGCGCTTGCGATTTCACTTCATACAAATAAAAAAGGGGAAGGATCAATTCCCGGTAAATAGCGGAAACATTGATCCCAGTAAACAATGCAATCTCAATAAATATGAAATGAAAAGAACTGACTTGCGATTTCACTTCATTACAGAATAAGTTTCTGTGCCGAGCGCATTCGCTCGGCAACGAGCATACAGGTCAAAAAAATATAAATGAAAAGAGCACTTACTTACGATTTTCATCTACACATTTCCAACCAAAATATACGCTCGGAGCGAGCGTCTCCCGCCCTCGGCACAGAGCATACACAATACGAGGATCATTTCTGGGATGAATTCCCGCACTTACGCCCTTCAGTCCCGGCCACTCGGGTAATCGGAGGCGTGGTGAAACCAAGATCCTTTAATTCACAATTGAATTCAATGGCAATAAATGATGATGATTGTACTTACAATTCAGTTTCACTAGATAAATAGAAAAAGAAAAACACAACCATGCGAAAGCAACGACGATAAAGCGGGCAGAGAGCGATGATACACGTCCACACGCCAGCAGGCCGAAACCAGCAAAAGTGATTTGTTTACCTACCCAGTCGCGCGCTGCGCGCGCCTGTCGGACAAGCAGTAACTACCGAACCCCTTGTTCGAAAGCTTACGACCTATCCAGCTGCCGCTAGTACCTTCCTATTGTAAAAGGACCGAAGGTTTGTATGCCGTGTCGGAACAATGATGGGTTTGTCTCAATTTGGCATCCACTTCCTCCCCCTTGTTGGAGGAAGTGGTGGATATTTACTCCTATCCCTACTGAAAGGGATAGGATGGTGCTCTATTGAGTAGCTCACCTGCATCTCGTCCTTACCCAGCAGGGTGACGACCGTGT